>NC_072800.1:22707651-23010681 GCF_028583425.1 Eublepharis macularius | reverse complement strand
TTTACTGAAAACTGTTTTATCCAAACTCTTCACTCTCAGCAGCTGATCAGTAACAATGCGGATGTGATTCATTTTCTAAGCAACTGAAATGTCAACTTTTCAAATACTGCTGCTCATATTTCAAGCATCCTCATATTTTGTGTGTATTCTAACAGCAATTGGTTAGCAATTGTTACCTATACTAATAAAAGCAGGAAAATGTACTTAGGACTACATTAGGAAACAAAACAGCTGAAGTAAAAAATCTGTTAGAAGAAGACATTCCAAAACTGGATGATATGCCAAAGAAAAAGAAAACCCTACAACACTCTCGTTTTTTTCCACCATGCTTGTCCTCTCTTCCTGCTAAGTTGTCAACATTTAATCTTAATTAAACCTAACCCATTATTTCAACAGAAAGAGAGAAAAATCTTAGCCTGCCAGATAACTATTGTTAAATATTCCATGAAGCCCAAAATTCCCGTGTAGTGGCAGCTTACATTTTCTTCCATTATATGTTATCTGTTACTAAGCCCAGGGCTGACGGCTGTTCACCCCTAGACCTGCAAAAGTCTGGGGAAAACCTAGTGCCATCGTTCCTGATAGGCAGTCATGTTCGCCTGTAGCCAGGAGTCCAGCGGCACCTTCAAGAGTAACGGGGTTAACTATGTTAGTCTGTAGTTGCAAAATAGTAAAAAGTCCAGTAGCACCTTAAAGACTAACCAACTTTATTGAGCATAAGCTTTTGAGAATCACAGCTCTCTTCGTCAGATGCCTCAATAAAGTTGTTTAGTCTTAAAGGTGCTACTGGACTTTTTACTATTTTTCAAGAGTAATAAAATTTATTCCAAAATCCGCTTTCGTGAGCCAGAGCTCACCTCATCTGATGCACAGTGGCATAGCAACTTGTCGTAACTCCCAAACAAGAAGCTCAAGAGCAATCATCAGTGGCAAATGTCACTTGCCCAAAGTGTATTTTCTTCAAGTTACTTTTCTTATTTATTTGGGGGAAAGGTCCAACTCTGATATTCCAGGATGAAAATCAAAAGAGAAAAACTCCTCAAGGAATCATTCACATGTACAGGAACCTTACTGAACAGTGTAAAAGGTTATAGAAATTGATTGCAATTTTTAAAAAGTTAATTTCTTATTTTCACAATAGCAGACAACTGATTCATCTTATGCTAGTTAGCATAAGCATCAAACCTGATGATCATTATTTTTGTTGTTCTAACCAAGTCAATGATTTAAAAATACATGTTATTAATACTTTACTAATATTCAGCTAGTCAATTGACCCAATAATTTCTCAGCAGTCAGGTGCCCACCCTTGTTCTGGAATCCTATAGTAGACATAATATATGCATAACCCTTAAGAAAAATGAATGGGATGATCTGATATTAATGCAGACATCATGTGTATAAGTGGAAGATACAGCTTAAAATCTTATTAATTTAAAACATCTGCAAAATTGTGTCCCAGAAGATGATCCAGAAAATCCAGCTTGAACTGAACACTACTGCTCATGTATTTACCGAAGCATGTAGATGTGATTGTAAAACATGTCTTTTGAAACAACACCATTGGTTACCTGTATGTTTCTGGGCTCAGTTCCATTCTGCCCCATTGTAGACCTCTGCACCAACTTGGAATCTGTCAGCAATTTTCCCTGAACAGCAACATCCTGTTCACGAGGGGCACTACCCTCGTCTCAGAAGAGGCTAGACGGATGCTCACTTTGACAGCCTTTAGAAAGCAGCATCAATGTTCAGGAGGTCCTGGGACATAGGCTAGTATTTCTGCCATATAAAGATAAAGAAGCTCAGCGCTGATTGATCCCCGTTTCATTCTTTTATTCGTATTCACCTCGTACTGTGCCTATTTTGGTATGTGCTGTTTTGTAAACAGGCCTGAGCCTCCTTGAATGGGTGGAAAAATAGAATAGAAATTTTAAAAAATAAATATTATGTGAAATCTCCATTAAGCATTGCATCTGTGATGGAACTGAATCGTTGCCAGTCTAAGGCCTGCTTGTTTTCCAGTGTGCTTGGATTACAAAGGTTAAAACTTCTCCTGAATTTCTGCTTTCCTACTGATAACTGATAAAAGGTTTGAATATTTATGCTGTTATCTTTACTGGCTTTTATATATTTTTAAATTATAGTTTTTATGGCTGTTTCGTTTTTTTCTTCTTCTTATTGCAAGCTGCCTTTGGAACACAGAAAGGTGGGATATACATATTTTAAATGAATAAGACATAAGGAAATGGGCTATTTTTGCAGTAGTCCTCTGAAAAAAGAAATGGTTCTTTATAGAAAGCAACCTGCAAATCTTCATGTTCTTTAAATGCCAGTATTGAAAAACAGTTTAAGTTTTATGCTCCTTCATGCTAAGCTGTAAATTGAAGATGTACAATAGGAATACTAGGAAATCTAAACAAGTCCTAACAAACAGGTTTCATTAACTGAAAGTGACACATTTCAGTACATATTCATAAGGCTGGGGGGTGGGTGGGTTATTATCTGGCTGTAATTGCAGTTGTTCTAACACCTAATAAGCTACGGTTGGAAAAACAAAGGCAGGTTAATTTGTGATTTCCTCTACTCATTTGGAAGCAAATTAAGTGTCAAACAGCTAATACAGAACATATTTCATTTTATGAGATTCTAATTTAATTCCACACCATATCGTTGATGCCTTAATATGAGGTGGTTTATCTAAGAAGAAGAGTAATTTATAAACCTTTTTTTCCATGGAATCTTTAATGATAGAATATGATAGCATAATTATAGCCGTGGTTGCTTGTCCTAGTGCACACCACAACATCTGACAGCAATTCCATCATCAAGCTAAACCCTTATTTTGAAGAGTTTCTGACTCATATTTATGTAATTTTGCTCCTGAGTAAAATGGGATAAAGAATATGTGTCCTCAAGTAATTAAAATAACTTGCTAAGATATCATTTATCTCTTTCAGTGAGATCTATTAAGAATGCTACTCATTGTATTCAGCTTTTGTTTGGCTCATATGAAGTTTGAACCCTTAGACATCCTCACATGGTTAAGGCATATTTCAAGCACCCTATTCCACTTAAATCTCTTCCATTCAAAACACTGAGGCCTTGAAAGGAAAGGAACCACTCTCTCTTCCAGATAAATGCAGAGACAGTTGAGGCAGAGTATATCCTATCTACGACAATTTGCCAATACAAAAACAGCTCTCGGCTAATGATTAGTCTTAATGAAATTAACACTACCATTAAAAGCTTCCAGGGCAGAGCTTCTAAAAATGCATTATAGATAAAAGATCCTAAGCAAACTGCCAGAGTCTTGCTCAGTGGAAACTGCACAACTGCAAACTGTACAAGCATGATAGTCTCCAACACCTACCATGAGAACGGGCATGCAGACTCACCCTCCACCCAACTGTAAATTGTCTAATTATGTACTCACATTTGATTAAAGAGCTTAGGATGGCTCCTGGCTTGTTAGCATAGCCTATGATTTCAACAACAGCAACAGCTCAATGAAAGGCAGAGAATATACTTAAGTACCATGTGAACATAAACCAATATAATCAAGCAAATTCTTACTCTAAAAGTGAGAGCTGATGCTACGTATTATCTCTCCAAGAACTGTTTCTGCTAACAACTCTTTGTGTAAGTCTCTCTTATGAAATGTGCAGGGAACATGATAAATTGTAATAGGTATATACATGCAATTTGGGAAGATTTAAAGAAAAAGAAAAGAAAGATTTAAAGATCTAGCAACATTGAAACACAGCATAAACCAATTCTGTGACTGATATACTCTTCTAGCTGAATTTAAGTCCGTGAAAGAGATAGTGATCTTCACCTTGCTGGTTCTTTTCTGGGTTGTAATCACTGTTTCAGTTGTCAAAATTAGTCCAATTTTGCTACTGAGCCTTGGGTACGACGGCCCTATGCCAACTCAATGACTCCAAAGTTGTTGCAGAGATAACAGCTGCCCTTCTTAGAGCAGGACCTCAAGGCTGGGGGAGGATCCTTTATTCAACCCCCCCCCCCTCAGCCGAGATCACACACCCTCTGGGTCTTGAGCGTACCTGCCTGCTCTCCGCCTGAAAGCAGGGGGCTGTGGGCGATCTAGCACCCCACCAGCCCAACAAAAACAACTTGGACGGTTCAGCTCCCTGAACCGCATCAGCCCGCCATAAATCCCAACCGGAAGTCGAGACCACTTCCTTACAGTACAGCACTCCCACCTGAGCAGAAAGCCCTCCTGAACAATTCAGTTTTGCATCATTTACAGAAGGCCAGGGGAGTGGGGGCTTTCCTAACTTCCTCAAGTAGACCATTCCATAAAGTGGGGGCCGCCACCAAGAATGCCTGTGTGGGGGCAGCTGTTGATTTTGCCCATGTGCAGGGTGGCATCTGCAGAAGCCTCTGTTCAGGTGAGCGAAGTTGCCACATATAGGAAGATAGGCGGTCCCGTAAATATGATGGACCAAGGCCGTGAAGAGCTTTGTAGGTGACAGCCAGCACCTTGAATTGGGCTCGGTAACTGCTAGGAAGCCAATGGAATGACTGTAGAATGGGAATAAAATTCATCATTCTCCTAGCTCCTGATAACAAGTGAGCTGCAGCGTTCTGCACCAATTGGAGTCTCTGAGTTAACTTAGAGGAGAGACCAAGTCTCAATGTTTGATATTGATTGTACTGACTCACACTGTGTAATCTGCATTGGGTCTCAGTGAGAAAGGTGAACTATAAATGACATTTTTTTTTAAATTATCCAAATAGTCATCTATACATCTGCATGGAGGTGGGAAGAATATTCAACACATGCTACTCCCCTATCCCCCATTCTTACACATTGAGCATTCAGTCTCCCCTAACAGAGGTGGCAGCTGTTACTTTATATTGTTTGCTTATTTACAGAAATGGTATGCCTAAAGGTGACTAACAATCAGTCTAAGCAGAACATGATAAATGTTAAACCGTCTATGTATAAAAAGAAGCCCATAAATCTTCCAGAAAAAAGCTAACTAAAAGCCACAGTGAGCAGATACTTTTACAGTGCAATCCTAAAAAGAGTTACTCCAGTCTAAGCCCACTGATTTCAATGGGCTTAGACTGCAGTAACTCTTTTAAAGATTGCACGGTTAACCTGGTAGCTAGAACTCATTAAACTGGGAGCTAGGCAGACGACAGAGGACAGGAAATTACATATATTGGGTGCCACTACAGACAATGCCCAGGGTGTCATAATAGCCCCCATGCCTTTTGATGATGGGTCCTCATTAGAAAACCTTAACTGTTGAACAGGCCCACATGACAACAGTCTTAAGTAGACAGAACATCTGCCCCACTGTTGTCACTCTGAATAAGAGAAGTTCGTTCGAGTGTCAGATAGGGGTATTTCACAGCATTATGTCCTGAGATCTTTAACTAAAGATGGCAAGGGACTGAACCTAAAGCCTCCATCATGTCCACTTGATTGCTTATATATTTGCAAGCCAGACAGGGGCAACTGCAGGGTTAGTGTGAGATCGATATGCAATCTGCACAACCATATTATGGTGCTGGTATGAGATTATTCTCTAACACCACACATCTGAATTGTTGAGGAATGCTGTGGCAACGCTACAGGAGCACGGGGCATTGCCAGGGAGATGCAGTGACTGATTACGAAGATCCAGGACTGCACCTGATGATAGAGAAAGCGTAAATAATCTGAAAGGTAACACCACTCTACTGCAGGGATCCTTTTCTTCCGTTCCTCAGTGAAGCGAACTGTTGATGTATTTGATGCCTTTTAACCCCCTTTTTGTAGTCCTCTATAGGCAAACGAAAGCATGTTTCCCCTGCTGGACCACCACCAATTCCTGGAAGGCTGTGTCTGGCTTGTGCAGGACTGCTGTAAGTGGCAGCTGATCGGTTTTCACCCCTTCACCAGATGTCAGGTAGGCTAGTATCAAACCCTTAACTCCATCCTTCTGAAAGCACTGATATCATTCCCTTTGCTGGTAACAGGACTGTGATTTTGATGGGTAACAAAAGGAAACCGGAGGAGGAATATAGTTCTTTTGAATAATCCTTCACTCCTGGGTTCAGATTATATTTCCAGCAGAATCAAATTCTATAGCTTTTCCAGAATTGTACAACTTCAGGTGGGGCATTACACACCCACCCACACACACTGAAACCTCCCCGCACAGAGAAAAATAAGGTAAGAGAAGTGTGGTGAAGTGGTTGGATGTCTTACTAGGATCAGGAATGTTTATGTTCAAATTTCAACTCTGCCATGAAACTCACTGTAGTTGTCTCTCAGCCTAACCTACCTCACCGGGTTGTAAGAATAAAAATGAAGAAGGGAGGATCGTGTATCCCGCCCTGAACTCCTTGGCAGAAGGGCAAGAGAAAAATGCAGTAGATAGATAGGCTATGCTGCACTGTTTTCTTTGAGATGCTTCCTTGGTTTATTTAGGGATTTTTTTACACAGGAGAAAGAATTCAGACATGTGATCACTCACCTGAAGTCTGAAACAATACAGAAAAAAAATGTTTACTACCACATTCCACTTAAGGTATAATTTGTACAATGCTTAAAGTATGGATATTTTGATCTAGATCATTTATCACTTTGTTTTGGAGGAATGGATGCAATATAGTCTGGGAATACCAGCAATTATAACATGAACACAACATAATATATTCCTAAGAACTGTAGAGCCATAATCCTAACCCAAATTGTATTCTGATTCAGATTTTAATTGAAAAGAGTCCATTAGCACCTTTAAGACTAACCCACTTTACTGTAGCATAAGCTTTCGAGAATCACAGTTCTCTTTGTCAGATCTGACTAAGAGAACTGTGATTCTCAAAAAGCTTATGCTACAGTAAAGTGGGTTAGTCTTAAAGGTGCTACTGGACTCTTTTCAATTTTGCTACTACAGACTAACACGGCTAACTCCTCTGCATTTTAATTGATTCATCATCGGGGCTTTTTTTCAGCGGGAACGCGGGGGAACGGAGTTCCGGAACCTCTTGAAAATGGTCACATGGCTGGTGGCCCCGCCCCCTGATCTCCAGACAGAGGGGAGTTGAGAATGCCCTCAGCGCCGCTCAGTGGCGCAGAGGGCAATCTGAACTCCCCTTTGTCTGGAGTTCAGGGGGCGGGACCACCAGCCATGTGACCATTTTCTCCGAGGGCAACCCACTGAGTTCCACCACCTTTTTTCCCAGAAAAAAAAGCCCTGTTCATCATGAATCCTGAACCAAATTCCAAGATCCAGTATGGTGTAGTGAATGGAGTGTCAGCTTAGTATCCAGAAGACCCAGGCTCAAATCCCCTTTGCAAGGGATGCCTGATGGATAACCATGGGCCAATCACTCCCCCTCCGCCTAACCTACCTCACAGGGCTATTATCGTGAAGCTAAAATGGAGAACACATGATGTCCTAAGTTCCTGTGAGGAAGGGGGGGGGGTAAAAATGTACTAGATAAATAATTAATAAGCACACTTACTATTGAGTAAGCCCTACTGAACTCGCTAGGACTTATTTCTGATTTAACAAGCTTAGCACAAGGCTGGAGGAAAAACCTCAGCAGTTCACAGCTCTTCTTTCCAACTGGCTGCACATACCATTATTCTCATGATGCATTTACAGATATCTTCAGAAATGGGTGCACCGGGTGTCTTTAAAAGGCAGAAACAGCCCTTTGAGCTGGTTTATTTCAGACCTTTCAAATGCATTTTATTGCACAACTGAGTACAATTCAAATAATAACAGACGCAAATAACCTCAATGGAAAAATAAATCACCAGTTCCTGGAAGCCTCCTCTTTTCTCTGCCTCCCCCATCCCAACTATAAATACCCAGTTTTTCTTTAATGCCCAAGGAAGACTGCAACACAGATTTATTGCTAACCTTCAGGCAAATTTCTACTGAAATTACAATTTGCTTAATAAGGGACTGATCCAAAATAACTGCCAGTAAAATATTGTGTGTGTACTTGGCCATGTAGTTAGGATTGTTAATATCAATTAATTCTGCTCACAGAAGAGGACTTGTTTTAAAACAACTTCATTTTTTTTCTTCAGCATATATGTAATTACACAGCTGTAACTAATAGCTGTGGCGAAGCAATCTGCCATCTAAACAACTAGCATTATTCTTCAAAGTATTACTTGTGCTTTTCTTTTTTTCTTTCCACAGTGTGAGTGTGGGATTATTAGAGATGATTAAATGTATATATCAAGCCTTTTAGCACAGGACTAAACCAGCCCTGTGGCTTTCAGTTTGTATGGATTACAGTGGTTCTTTGGATTGTGAAAAAAACCACACACTGGTTTATGTTTTCCCTTCCTCCCCGTCTATGATTTTGATATTCCTCCTTCCATCTAAAATAAGGCAATGTCTAGATCTACATAAAGATTCTCTTCTTTGAAAATTACATGTTATCCCTGGTATTTTCCTTTATCTTAGTGTAAACTGCACTCTGTCACAGTTGCCATTTTGTTTGGGTTGACAATCTCATCAATCAGCTGATTGGCCATGTAGGCATGCAACAGACGAGGGTTACAAAATTCTCCCCCAAAATTGCATTCCCTTTCATAGCCATTGCTAGAGGAAAGCTTTTTTTTGACATTATGGGATATTTTTAACCATGGAGAATTCGAATGTTAATCTGAGAAGTGAAACAGAAGGGGGGGGGGGCGGATTCCAACAACAACAAACAGACCTGTTTTGCCTAGTCTGTTTTTACTGGGTTTGGTTCTTTTTAATTTAGTGCTTATAGAATGACAGCACACAGAAAAAACGTCAACAAAATATATAGGCAACAGTTGCCAGCTACCTATTATCAGGAGCACTGCTAAGGCAGCGGCACCGTTTTGCTTCAGTGAGCCCACAGACAGATAAACTCCAGGCACTACAAGAGTAAATCTTGCCCTTTGGTTGTACAAGGAAACCTTTGCAAATGCACAGTAAAACTTTGGAGCGCTAACATTTGCAAATCAAGAGTTAGCCCAGGAATCCGCACTTCTTCCCTTCTCCAAAGTGAATCTCCCCTTCCATCATCTCTCTTAAATATGGTTCAGTGTTATTTCTGCATGAATCGCTAACTGTGATGAATGCTAGCCAGGGTCTCCCCCATTCCTTAACTAGAGTATGAAATGCTTTGCAAACCAAGCTTAAGATAGAATCCTGGCTAGCATTAACCACCGTGTCACTTCAGAAGTCTGCCTTAACCTTGGTTTTGCACAACAGGTGGAGGAAGCAGAGAATTTGCACTGGGGGGGGGGATGTTATCACCACCACCTATACATCCTGCATAAAGACAAGCATCAGAATACCATGTCATAGGCTGCAAATATGTACATGCCAATACATGTTAGCTGAAGCGGCCATAGTTTTGAAAACAGGTAAAATGCTTGAAGAAATAGACTTGCATATGATTTTTGCTTTTCACACATAGGATTCATTTGCACATCTGCTTACATAGTTACATCTGTGGGTTTTCATATGTAGGGTTCCTGTTTTGGCCCTGTAGCATATCATGTCACCACAAGGCAGCCAGTTGCATATTAGTGACCATTTACATTTTGCTGGAAATGTTATCTTTGCGTGTGCATTCACGAATTGTGCCTGCCCTGCTGGCTTCAAGTTGGCTTCACCTGGGACTAATTTGTCTGCTCTGGTCTTATGTCCCCAGTCTTGAAGAAAGCATTGTAAAAGGCAGTACGAAGAAATTGCCAGTGGCTTGTCAGCAGCTCATATTAGGAACTCCTTAGTTCTGCCTTCCTGAACGCTTTATCCCTAAACCAACCTGTTTTATTTCCCTTTTTCTCGTTATTCTCTTATGTCCTCTTTTTGAACATGCATCCAGGCCATACTTTAAACTATATTTCCAGCACTTCTCCAAACTTCCATTCAGTTAATAATAGCAGGACCAACATGAGGACTGTATCACTGGGTTGATCACTGTCAGCAAAAGTGAAAAGAGTCCAGCAGCACCTTTAAGACTAACCAACTTTACTGTAGCATAAGCTTTCGAGAATCACAGATCTCTTCGTCAGATGCAAAAGGGTGCCTAGGGCAGAAAACAGTATGATTTTGTGATTTTTTTTAAAAAAGCCTAGAACTGCCGTACAAACAGCTGAAGGACTGTTAGGGGTTAATCCCTCACAGACACAGAGAGCTCTGAGTGACAGGTTACTCCAAGGAATCTGATTGGGTAGCATGAGCTAGAAAGAGGAGGTTAGTTTTCAGCTCTAGCTGAGAGGAATCTAGTGTGAACAGAGGGAGACGGAGTCCTAACTGAGAGCAGTTTAACACCAAAAAGAGAACTGGGGAAAAGTTGGAAAGGAAGTTTGGGAAGTAGGTGCAGACTCCAATTTGGGCCAAAGAAAGGGAATAGATCTTCTAAGGAGAGGAGATTTTCCCTACCCAGTTAAACAGGGAGGTAGCTCTGGAGGGTGGAGAGATCTCTGGTCGGGTGTGGCTGGAAACTGCCTTTAGAGACCTTGAGATTCAGTTTTAAAAGACTGAAGGAAAGCACTGGTGCTGGAACAGAAGAGGTCTGGGGTACTAGAAAGTGACTACCAGAGTCCTTAAACCCAAAAGAGACAGAGAATACTAAAAGAAAGCGTACCAGAGTGTTTGGGGGAAACATGGGAACAAAAGCCTCTAAACGTAAGAATTTATCTGTGAAGTGCCTAAGAGCTAGTCTGTGCATGTACTGATAGTACCTCAGAGATATCTATATTGAAATACCTCAGAAATTTTCAACCCCTAGTTTCACCTCTTTAAAAAAATGGTTATTTATGAATTTTATGAAATCTGGTACCATTTCTGCTGCTTAAGGACAAAGAAGAGGGAAAGAGGAGGAGGGAATGCCAAAGATTCTCATAGGGTTGCTTCCCAAACATCTTATTGTGTGAACAGAACTGAACCAGGGGGAAATCTTCCGTGTTCATGCTGCCAGATCTCTTATTGGGCTTTGACACAGTTGACTACTCCATTCTCACTCACCCGCTTGAATACGGAGTTGGTGTTCAGGGCACAGCCCTTCAGCGGTTTCACTCTTTTCTGTCTGACTGGACACAAAGAATCTCCACTGGAGGTGCAGAATCAACTTGGTGGGATTTGTCTTGTGGAGTGCCACAGGGTTCTATTCTCTCACCCACAATCTTTAATATATATATGAAGCCACTGGATAAGATTGTCCAGAGCTTTGGGGTTGGCTGTTGCCAGTATGCAGATGGCACCCAGCTATGTATTTCATTATTCAAGCCTTCCGATGCATCCATCTTGGTTCTGAATGAGTGCTTTGAATTGCTGGCCAGATAGCTGAAGGTGAATTCAGACATGACAGATGTAATACTGGTTGGGAAGGCTGATATTCTAGAGGGACTGAATCCACTGGTCCTAAATGGAGTGAAGCTGTCTTTCTCACAGTAGGTTAAGAGCGTGGGGGTGCTCATGGATCCTGCCTTGCTCTCTGAAAAGCAGGTTGACATGGTGGCCAGGAGTGCATTTTATCTGTTGCATCTGGTTAGCCAACTCTTTTGTCAACTAGATTCAGCTGACCCATGCTTTGGTAACCTCTCAGTTGGATTACTGCATCATGCTCTATATGGGGCTGCCCTTGAAAACAATTCAGAAACTAGTCCAGAATGCAGCAACCAGACTACAGTCAGGGACTAGCCACTGAAAACATACATTGCCCATTTTAAAACAATGACATTGTTTTCCAGTGTCAATTTAAGGTGCTGGTTATGACCTTTAAAGCCCTTGATGATCTGGGACCTACATATTTGAAGGGCAGTCTGCTTCTATATGTCCATGTGTGCCAACTATGATCTTCAGGCAGCCATCTGTTGGTGATCCCATCTTGTAGGTGTCTGGCATTAGCCAGGGCTCAGGCTTTTTCCACTGCGGCCCCTGTTCCGTGGAATGAGCTCCCTGAAGAAAGGACGGAAGCTCGCATTTTGGAGATCTTTAGAAGGCGCTTCAAGTCCTGTCTGTTTACCAGAACTTTTCAGGCATCTTTGGGAGGATTTGGGATTGCTATTCTGTTTTGATTTGAACTGAGAATGTTTTTAATCTGTTAGTTTAAGTCGCTTTGAACCACAAGGAAAGGCGGGGTAAAAATGTTTTAATTAAATAAATGAATCAATAAACCAACAAAATTGAAAATTACTATGAAGGTACGCCATGAATCTGCAATCTGTATTTTCCGTTACATATAAAAATTAGATTAATCTAAAAGTGGGGTGGAAGCCCTGCAGAAGATCCCAGGAGGAAGAGCCCGATACAAATGAGGCAGACTGCAAATGTGCCCCTCCCTCATGACAATCATTCACACTTATTTATACTTGTTTGCTTAAAATACTTTCCCCTGTTTTACTCCTTAAATAGAAGCCAGAGTGACTTGTCTGGAATGAGAGCACATGAATTGGGTAAGAAGTATAACTTTCAGAGCCGAACTAAATGTGACGAGTTACTAGAGTTCTACACGTGTTTGCTTAGCTCAAGGTTTGATGGGAAGTGTAGGAAGTGTAGGTCCTTGCAGCTTTAAGTTTAAGGTTTACAGAGTGGCAGGGAAGGAAGTGCAGGCATGGGGCTCTTGATGGGTGCCCCCCTTCCCCTCCACCAGGTGTGTGGGGGGATTAGGGTTAACCCTAACCCATCTCTGCCTGAAACTATGGACAGCTACTGCCAACCAGAGTACAGTGAAGCCAGAAGGACCGATAGAATAACTTGGCAGTTGCATATGTTTAGATGATAGAAAACTCCCCTCGATACGTCTGCCGGCAAATCAAAGTATCATGCCTCTTAGGCAGCATATAAGATGTACAGTGGTGTTTACATTTCTTCTTCAGATGTTCTTTGACATGCCAAGTTGCTGTTGGTATTGCAAACATTTGTACTTACACATGCAGCGGAGGAATGGGAGATGGTTCATAATGGTAACGCCCCTCATGATGTCTTGCGTCAATTGGTACAGGAGGGTGGAATGCTGGGAAAAGGTGAGGCGGATCTGGAAAAAAAAATCATTCCCAAATCTTAGTGTTATTTCTAATTCTTAGCAGTATGATTTAAAAGGAGTTCCAGTAAGCAGGGCTGTGTGGATGTTGTACTAAGGCAAATGCGTAAATTCTGCGTAACTTTTTTAATCTTGTGTCATACATCCAGTGGTTTTGCTATTCGAGCTATGCAGGGCACGGACGGCCCGCCTCCCACTGGACAGCTTATTCAGCCACCACTCTGGCTTTTGAGATTGGAGCAGGCATTATTGCACAATCTAATCTGTCTTTATGGCCACAAGGACTAAAAACATCCTTTAAAAAAAAGCAAAAACGAAAGCCAAAGTTTCTCAGGAAGTAGATTTTGCCACTCGTGACCACATTTTGAAATTCTTCCTGTGCAATTGTGGCAGATGCACACAGTCCTGTCAATAACATGTAGAAGTGCATGGCAAGGATAGCACTAAACTGCATCCAAAATACCTTTTATTTGCACAAATCCAGACCAAGCACAGGAGATATAGCTTGGCTCATCCAATTTGCCTCAGCAAGCATGAATATTCATGTCTTAATTTTAATATTCTCTTTTCATAGCTTTAATGGAAAATTACATAAAGAAGTCTTTAATAAATAATTACAGTGGGCATATGTGAAGTGTCAGATCAAAGTGATCAGCTGGCCTTTCATAAGCACACCCCTCGCATTATTTATTTTTATGCAGAAGGAAGAAATCAAGAGAACCTGGAGGAATAGAAATCTAGTCGATTACTAAAAAGATTAAGGGCTGACTTTATTCTGTGCTTTAAAAAAAACAGACTATATCATAAAAAGCAAAATTATGTAACCTAAATATAGTATGCAAAATATGAGAACGTGTGAAGGATAAGGAGCTATTAAGAGCCCTGAAGCCTCACACCAAAATTACTGTAATTCTAGCTCAGTCCCATTCTGATTTGGTAAATTGTAGCATATTCTGCTCACATATTTATCTCAACTGCAGACTCCAGAAACCTAAAAGTCATCACAGAATACACAGAGACCTGGGAAGAACTTCAAGCTGGCAGACTCACGGAAGTCCCTAGATATACCACACTGACCAAGGATAGTAAAGCCATAAAAGCTCTAAATAATTATATTGGTTTAGTTAGTTGAAATATTTGACCCTGTTTTTCTCCCTCTACGTGACCCAAAGCAAAAATTTTGAAGACAATAAAATCGCAAGAATAAACCCACACAGCAACAACACATGACATAAATAAACATCAGACTGAATAACCATCCTTACAAGTCCTTTTGTACAGTTCAGACCTGCACAATTTCCTGAAGGTCAAGAAGTGAGGCGCCTTCTTAACAGAAGCAGGGAGACCGTTCCATAAAACCAAACACACAACAGGGGCTGCTTGAGAGGCGGCGGCAGAAGTTTTCACCCAACTGCAAGAGGGAATTGTCAGGATAAACTGCCCAAATGATCAGGTTTGCCACCAGAAGAGACAGTTCTTCAGGAATGTGGGTCTCAGGTCGTGAAGGACTTTAAAGGTAATGTAACTGGCACTTTGAGATTTTAAGATTGGAGTAATGTGCACTGGGCAATCCCTTCCAGACAGCAACTGGATCCCAACCTTTTGAACCAGTTGTAGCCTAGATTCCAAATTGTGGCCCCATGTGGAGCATGTTATATAATCTAAAGATTACCATGGCATGCATCACAGTGGCTAGACAGCTGAGTTCAAGAGAGGACAGAACGTTCATGTTAAATGTAGTTGATTAAAAAAGCAATTTTTGTTACCATGCTAACTGGATTTTCCAAACAAAGGGCTGGAGCCAACAGAACTCGCACATTTTTAACAGAATATATTAATGCAAACCTCATACACACTTACACACATGACTCTATCCAGAGTAGGCAGTTGAAGCCCTTCTTTCTCCAATTTACCACTCCCAAAAAACCTACACCTCTGTCTTTGATGATCTCACACACTATGTCTTCTGGGAAGATGAGATTAGAGTGATCCAGGGTTTAGTAGCAGACAGAACAAGAAAAGGATGTGGTGGGAGAAGGAAAGGCAGGAGTCAGAAATTACCCTGTGTTTGCAAAGCAGTGAGATGGAAGACACAAAATGTATGTATATTCAATCAAGAACGATCATTTTAAACTTCACTTTACAACTCTACTGGCTTTAAAAGGCACACAGTTACTATCGATGCCTGTAAGATGTATGAGTCATTTATGTTTTCCTTACGTAAGTCACATGGAGAAACAATTAGCCTCTTGTAGGCTATGCAATGGCTCACAAGAATGGAATACTTTTTATGTTTGCAAAAAATCTCCAGCTGCAGAAGATCAGAAAGGAAGTCATGGACTGGGAGAACAGTAACTAAATTCTGTGTGAATGCTTCTCCATGAAGTTTTGCAAAACCTGAAATTTTCTTATCAAGCTAGATACTTATTCAGCAGAGCAGTTAGTCTCATGGTTCGGTCTGGAAAGCAGACCAAATAATGAACAACAACAGTGAAAATTCTGAAAGGTTCTTCCATGACAAACAATTATGCATGCTTAATGTAAACTGACAGCCTAACTTGGTATTACAGGGGATGTGCAGGTAATGTTAACCTACCTCTCAATCATAATGTTTAGTAAAAGAAAGACAAAGTATACGACATCACTGTGTTTAGCATTTCTTCACCTTCTGCAAACAATAGCCAATGAACTGGAGTGGAGGTGGGGAAGCACAGATTGTAATGGAGTCACATGATGTATCTTTCCATCAAATAATGGTGAAGGCATGTGTTGATGGCAGCCATACATCCCTTGTATTTAGAACAGTGATAGGCAATGCCCGTCACGGGTTTCAACAGCACACACCACACCACTTTGCATGGTGCCCATGGCCAGATCTCTGCTTAGGCAACTGAGGCAGTGGCAGCTGGAGTCATCAGTATCAGCAGAAGGTAACAGGCATGGCTTCTGCCCATTACCACCTCCCAGAACTGTACAGTCCCCCCCCACCAAGTTCAAGGTGAATCCCTGTGATGCTGGCAGCTGGCAGCGTGTGTGGTCAAATATGATCCTCCCCCTCCCCTTCCCCTTGCCAACACGCCAACAGTATCACAAGTAGACATTGTATTTTTTTCAGCACTTGGACCCCAAAAAGGTGTTTGGATCTCTTCCCATCTGCTTTTAGGTCTGGTAATGAGGCTGTGCTGGGAGACGGACAGAGAGGAGTGTTCATTCTCCTGGACCTCTCAGCAGTTTTTGACACCATCTATCGTGGTATCCATCTGGACTGTCTTTCTGGGCTGAGAGTGGGAAGCGCCATTTTGCAGTGGTTCTAGTTTTAGCTGGAGAGAAGGTTTCAAAATGTGGTGCTGGAAGACTGCTGCTCGGTTCCTTTGCACGTTCCAGGTGGAGACCACCTACTCCCTTATGAACCCACCTGACCACTGAGGTCATCTTCTTAGGCCCTGCTTCGGGTGCCCCCACTTTCTCAGGTTAGGCTGGTAGCAACTGTGGCACCAAAACTCTGGAACTTTTTCCACAAGAAGACCTGCCTGTCCTCTTCCGTTGCTATTTTTGCCAGCTCATTTTGCTTCACTTGCTATTCCATCAGTGATCCTTCCTTCCTACCCAATGTTGTAACTGTTGTTTTTATGTTTTCGTATGTGCATTTTAACTCTGGTTTTACTGATGTGTTTTTGTTGGTTTTAATGGATTTTGAGAAGCTCCTTAAAATACCTTGCCTGGAAAATGTCTCTCAGCTGCATACAGCATGTGCAAACTCAATTTCCCCTTTCACCCACCAAAAGTTAAGGACAGATGTATCAGAACATAGATGTAGGCTAAGCAGAAACTGAGTTTTCATTCAGAAGCCCTTCAAGTTGCTTCCCAACATGATGGCTGTAAAAAAAAAATAATGTCGTGGTGTACAGACAGCATAAAAACCAGAACAGCAGTTCATTATACAAAAGTTTTAAAAACTGTGAAACATTTTCTGCATCTGAAGGAGATTTACCCAGTACCTTCTCTCCTGTTTTTTAATGTAGCAGTCCAAATCAGTCCCATTCGGTCATGCTGCTGTGGTGTAAATTTCTCCCTGCCACCCTTTCTTCCTTTCCTATTGTTGGCCACCCAAGAGGCAATTTGGGTGTTTGCTTCCAGGCCTTAAAGTTGCTTTTCAGTTTTATATTGGTGTTTTAAAAGTTTAATGGATTTTAATATACAGTTTACATGGTTAGCTTTATTGATTAGCCACCTTGGATCCCACAATGGGAGAAAGGCCACACAGAAATTTCTAAAATGTAAACACACCCTTTAACTATGCAGACTTATAAAAGTTTTTAACATTAAGCAAATAGCACGGTCAATTCAAAAGCCCAATACGTGCAACTACAATTACATTTCTCATGGGCTACCATCTTGACATTACTAGGGCATCCCATGAGCAGATACGGCCACATATCACATCAGATTTTGAACAGCTAAATCAGTTCATAGCCATGAAAAGGTCCTTTTCTTTCTTTAAAAATGCCTCCTTCTTTAGATTCTGCTTCTTATATGGCTTTCTTCGCCATGTCTGGAAACGATCCTTGATCTTGGAGAACTGCAGTAGGTTTCTAAAGCGAACAACAAAGTACCACTTACACTAATAATTCCTAATGTCTCTCCCCCCCTTCTTTGCCCCACAACATAAACATGTAGGCCTTGATCCTCAATGCAACCCATATGGGAAAGTTCTCTGCAGCAGTGCCAACCCCCATCCATTTCCAGAAGGCTCAGCATGAATTATGGAGGTTCACAGGAGCGCACAGCTGACAGACATTTCAGTACATGTGGAGCACTTTCCATCAATCATTAGCACCGGAGGTCACAGGGCAGTTTAAAATCAGGAATGTACTGAGGAAGAGGAGTTCACAAATAAAAAGGGCACAATTACAATTCACAAACTATTTAATCTGGAGGAGTTTCAATGATGACCCGAAGCACTGTACAACAGCACTGCACCAGGATTACGCAGAGTAAGAAGGGCTTAGTAACTCAACTACAAAGAAGAATCTGTTTAGTTCTGAGTAGAGAGCTGAGTAGGTACCTTAGTGTTCCTTAAAAGCCTGGCATTTTGATCATCCAGCTCAGGGCTTGTTTTCTGGGAAAAGAGGTGGTGGAACTCAGTGGGTTGCCAGCACAGGGGCCAACTCTTGGCAGGAGGTGGTGCCCCTGGTACCACATGTGCGCACGCAAAGTGCGTGCATGCTCCCAGGACCAATGACATCACTTTGGGTCAGCTGGAACAAGGGGGATGTTTTTAAAAGTTTAAATCACCCTAAGCGTAAATGGTCACATGGCTGGTGGCCCCGCCCCCTGATCTCCAGACAGAGGGGAGTTTAGATTGCCTTCCACACCGCTGGATGCAGATTTCCCATTCTGAATTGGCTGAACTAAGACATTAATCGTGCAATGTTAATTTCAGTGGTTTATATAACTGTGCATCCCTGAAAGAAGGGCTGCATCTGCTTTACAGACAGAGGCTCTGCACTCTTAAGAAGGGTAAAACATGCAGAAATCCTCAATTAAAGTTTTCCTCGGCTGCTTCTCTACACCAGGCTTCACTTGTTTGTTCTACCTTTCCGGCAGCCATAAAAAAGCCACTTAACGGCAAACATAAACATTTAATAACAATAAAGAATTGTGGTTTCAGTATTCAATGCCCTTCATGCACATCATTGTGTTGTAATCCTCATAGCAGCCCTGTTAAGGTAGGCCACTATTATTAAGTCCTCCTGTATTGTAGCTATGAGGTGGCTGGGTTATGTGGCTTATCTAAGGTCATTATGGGAGTTTATGGTACAGACAAAATTTGAACCCCAGAGTTCCCAGATTACAGTTAATTCTGTTACTGTGCAACTGTAAACAGTGTTAAGCCTTGCTAAGCCCACTGACATAGAAGGGTATAACTGTTTAGAATCACAATGATAGCTGCTTGCCTCTGACCATGAAAGAAAATGATAACACTACATTAACTTGGGTTTCTTGTGTTTTTAAAACAAGTTGAATTTGTATATGTTTTTACCCCACATCCTCTTTGACCTTTTTAACTGTGCTAATTGCCCTGCTTATTCCTTTGAGTTCACTCAGCAGACTGGGAAAATCATGGCTTCAGCGTGTGGGGTAACAATCCACATAAGAATACATTGTGTACAACCCAACAAGAAATCTTATCTCATTCTCAGGGTATTGTTTATTATTCCACTGTTCTCCTAATGAACTCAAAGCCAGCACTGTGGGAAACCCACCCACCACACCCATAAGCATACTACTAGTGTCTAGCCGGGCACACGCCTGTAATCCCAGTCTTCAGGAGGCTGAGGCTGGGGGGATCACCTGAGCTCAGGAGTTTGGTCACCGCAGCATTGCATCAATTCAGTCAGACGTGGGGCGGCCGCAGAGGGTGCCTGCCCGCTCCAGCGATCACGCTCCTGAATGACTGATTACTACTAGTGTCTACAATCTCTCTTGACCCCAATTGTAAAACTAAAGTCTGAAGCCCAAATCTCTTACTCCCACCTTCCCAGATGCATGTTCCAAAGGAGTTTTTATTGAGGAAGTGCCATCTTGAATTTTTAAGTTTCAATTTTATTGAGCTTTTTGAGAGCTACAACCAAAATAGATTACAGCAAATTCATTCAATACATTGATTTTATATCATGTAATAAAGTCCTTGATTCTGTTTGACATATAGATTGAATCCCTGACCCAGATATTCCATGCACGTGCACAAATATACGTGCAAGCACACACCTTAAACACAGCAAAACCAATAATCATATGCCAGAGACACTCACTATGTTTTTCCTATTAAGAGATACTTTGCCAAATAAAATTGGAGTGTTGAAAGGAAGGGTCTGCCAAGGGAGCTCCCCGAGCACAGTTTCCTGGATTACTTTTATTTTATCCTTAATTGAGCTCATCCTTCTACAAAGAGAGCATTCTCTGAAAGCCAGACATACTTCTGTCCCAGCATCATAACGTATATTTTTAATGTATGGAAGAATTACGGTCACTTCCCACTCTGCAACATTCCTCATACAGGCCTTCCGTGATGACGACAATGGATTGTTTACTTTGCACGATTTTAAACACCATCACCTTGCCCTGAAAAAAACTTGGCTATAAGTCTCAAAGACCACTTTTGGGAAATCCTCCTGCATTAAGGCCCTCATTGAATCTTGGTTGCAGCTTATTTGAGTTTCCGGGGAGAAGAAAAGAGAAAGGCAAAGTATTCCATCATTGTAACAGAGCTGTCTACATCCAACCTGTACGATGAGGAGAAACCCATATAACTGGCATTCACCATAATTATCCAGCTCAGAGTTTATTATTTACACATGAGCAATACAGCTGTTGAACATCATAACTCAAGTGGTATGTGTAATAAGTTGCCTGCGCTCGAGTCATCTCCTCTTGCAGCCCTTGACAAAATACCACATGATGATTTTTCCAAAGTCAAGTTAAAACTGCTGAAGCAGAATAAAGTGCCAGTAAACCTGGCTACCCCCTATTTATCATACAATTTCCTGACTGATGGTTTCACAAACCAGCTGCTAAGTGCTGTGTACTCTGCTGCCAGGAAAGTAACATGCTAAATGGGAGACAGGGAGAATAATGTACTAAACTAGTGGAATCAATTTTACTACGGGAATTAAAACTCTTCTGTGCACAGGTAAGCAGTAAATTCTACATGTCTGTAGGTGCAAAAAGAGGGTCTTTGAGAAACTCTAAATACTTAAACAGAAATAATCCTCAAACAGCTATACGAAGGGGCACCTTCTGAGAGGGCTCAGCTTGGAGCAGACTGAAAACAATGTAAATGTGTTACTTATATGAGCAGGGGTGAGGGGTGGGAATAGCTGCAAGCCTAGCCTGGTTTCCTGTAGGCTCATTCTCCCCAGTATAATTCTTCTTACTGTAGTTTATCCTGAAGAGTAAGCTGTATCAGTCTATGAACTCACATGGCCACCTAAATTTCAGTCCAACTTAAGTTTTGCACTAAATAAATCACTCATTGACTACCTGATTTCTGGAGTGGTACTGGACAGGTGGGATAAGAACCTAAATTAACGATGCCTACAAGAAAGGAGACTATCGTGCTTTGGTCACAGCATGAGAAGACAAGACTCATTGAAAAAAAACAATGCTAGGAAATGTGGCAGTAGGAAAAGAGGAAGACCCCAAATAAGATGGCTTCTTTTGATAAAGGAAGCCACAGCTTCCAGTTTTCAAGACTGGAGCAAGGCCGTTAATGATTGAATGTTTTGGAGGTCATTAATAAATTATAGGATCACTGTAAGTCAGGAGAGAATTGACAGCACATAACACACACACAAGAAAGGAGTGGTTTGAAATTGGCAGCCAAAGTATGTGGATATTCTGGGAATATGTCACTGATACAAATGGTGAGACAGAATCTCTCTTTTAATGGAGTCTGCTCACAGATGAGTTTGAACATGCCAGCTCATAAGATATTGTCATATTACTGCCAATACATTTCACTGGAACTTAGAAGCTTGTATTAGACTATGTGATTGACAAGTATTAATTGAAGATCGAATGGCTCATGAATAATGGAGGTTATTGATGCCACCTTTGAATCTTATAGGTGCGAGGTGAGTTCTGTTGACTTACCAAATTCATATAGGCTACTGAAGATCAGGTGGCTTCACTACTGTTGTGGAAATGTACAATCCCCCTTCCTCCAATGCATGCCAAACAGAAGCATGTCAGATCATTTTGCTTGGAATACCAAGCTGATTCTCTGCCCAAGCAACTGATCTGAGCCCTTGAGACAGAAGCAGTCCCATGGGGACTGGAGGCATGAAAGAAGGCAACGGGTGTGACTTATGCCTCGCATTGCCTCCTGACTAGAGATGGGCACGAATCAGAAAAAAAACCAAACCATGCGGTTTGTGGTTTGTCAAATTTCACGAACCACGAACTTTCACAAACCTGCCCCTGGTTCGCGAACCGGCTTGTTTGGTTCGTGAGAACGTCACACCCGGGTCACTTCCGGGCCAGCAGAAGGTCACTTCCGGGTCAGAAGAAGGTCACTTCCGGGTCAGCAGAAGTTCTGCAGGAAGTCCATCCCCTGTTGCCTAGGAAACTGACTGATTGACACCAGGCTGTCTGCAGTCACGAACCAAAAAATGAACCAAACAAACCAGTCTAAAGTTCATGGCGGTTCGTCAGAAATGGGATCTGACAAACCACGGTTTGCGAACCACGAACCAGCCTGGTTTGTGCTTAATTTTGGTTCGTATTTTGGTTCATGCCCATCTCTACTCCTGACTTGCGCAGCTGCCACCTGGGTTTGAGGTAAGTCCTTGAGATGCTAGCGGCACCACTGCTGCTGGGCTTGCTCACAGTATGTCTGGGTAGGTACAACCCTTATCTCTCCCCTTCCCCCTTTTGTTTCATGGCACACCAATATCTTCACAGGAAGGTGGAGACAGCAATTTTTTGACAGGCAAAGTGTAAAAGATTAGCTTACCTCTGTACTAGTTACAACATCTGGCTAATGGAAGGTAAAAGGAAGAATGGCCAAGAAACAGGGACCAGCAGTAGCACCAATCACCAGCAGCCTCTCAGCCATGCTAACTAGACATTTTTTTTTACAATAAGGCCCTCCTGATTACCTACATTAAGATTATATACAAAAGGATAGGGAAATTTCACACAGAGGTACATCACCCCAAAACCTTAATAGCACAACTGCTCATATCATTTGTTAAATTTAAAAAAGGCGCAAACAGGTTAGCTCCAGTGCTCAGTTTTCCCACCAAGTATTTTCCATTTATAAAGATCCGTCGTTCCATAAAATTAACAACAATGAATTGATGCCATTGCAATTGCAACATTAGGGAAGCACGACAGTTTCAAACTTGTCATTAATTATTTTCAGGTGATTCTCTCCAGGAATTGTGTGAGAAAGGGCATCTGTTAATATTATGAAAAGTTTTCTGGAAATTTTTCTCGTTCTAATATTTCCAGAAATCCCACATCAGTGGTCACTACTGCAAAAGCCCTGTCTCTGCCACCTGCATCATGTTTACAGGTAGGAGCAAAGAAAGCAGGGCTTGGGAAGAAAAAGGTTGGATGGTACAAAAACAAAATCCCTAAACATATAAAAACTGGATGTCAGGGAGAGGGCACCTAGCCTAGCTTTCTTCAGAACAAGCTAGTTTACCTAGTGGCTCCAAGGAAGCCTGTACCAGAGTGACAGGCTACATTTCCCCTTTGGGGCCCTGTTATTGGTTAACAGGGGATTTGGCGGGGGAAATTGCACCAATAGAGAAGTAGAGGGATGGTGCCTGAGAAGAAGGGATAAAAGGCCTCACCCACAGTAGGAGGCTGTTCACTCCTAGGGAGCAGAGCTGAGAGGGGCTGCTGCAGATGGAGGGATCCCTTCTCCAGAAGGGGTAAGTCAGAATGAATCCAATCACCAAGAAACTGCTAGGATCTGTCTAGATAGATGCATTAGGGTGTTTTATTTTGTTTGTTCACCTACCTTTACGGCTTTCTTCATTGTACAAAGTTTTGAACGCCAGTTATTACTAAACCTCTTATATAAAATTGTTTATTACACTGCCTGAGTACTCACGCCTCATTCGGTCACACATCAAGTAAAACTTACTGGGAAAGAGTAAACGAAAGGGGTTGGTTGGGTGCTCTGGGCCCTTCTGAGGAAACCTGTTCCAGAGTGGTGGCAGCCTACACAGAGCTTCCCTGGGCCCCTGCCTGCGACACCATGTGCAGAGATTTTTTATATGGAAAATAATTCAGTCACGTGAATACTCCTCTGCAATCTGAAGCAGTACAGCCCAGCCACAGAATCATCATCATAGCAATAGCTAGGCTTAATTCTGTCACCGAGAAACTTGCTAGGCATGTCTACCAAGAGTCTCTAGACTGAGAAGAAAGTTGAACCCAGCTCCGCCTTCCTGCCCTTGAAGCTGGATGTTGGACTCTAAAGCCCGTGCCTACTCTTGGAACCCCCTTCTAAACCTCATGCTTTCAACTCTCGCCTTTCTTCTCGGCCTTGATTTCATCTCCGACAGCGCTGAGAGCTAGAGCATTGTTTCAAGTGAAAGGGGATATGTTCTTCTTTGTCAAACAAGATACTTCCCCTGGGTTTGAAGGCAAGACTTTCCCATTTACTTTCATAATGAATAAAACAGAATCTTCTAAGAAACTTTAATGATAATAACATTTTCTATAAAAATGTCAATCCAAACGCAATCTTCTTGGGAGGCTTGCAGAACTGAAGGCCTGGATAACTTAGACCAGTAGGAGTCCTTTGACAGGCATACGAAGTTTCCTTTCTGCTCTCTTTCTCATTTACTATTTGTCCGACTGGATTTGCAAATCAACGTTCCTGGACTGTTTTTAAAGTGTTTGGAAATTACCAGAGCTTTTTTTCTGGGAAAAGAGGTGGTGGAACTCAGGACCACACAATGATGTCGCTTTGGGTCAGCTGGAACAAGGGGGGAGTTTTTTTAAAGTTTACATCGCCCTTGGTGAAAATGGTCACATGGCCAGTGGCCCTGCCCCCTGATCTCCAGACAGAGGGGAGTTTAGATTGGCGCGGAGGGCAATCTAAACTCTCCTCTGTCTGGAGATCAGGGGGCGGGGCCACTGGCCATGTGAGCATTTTCAAGAGGTGCCAGAACTCCGTTCCACCACGTTCCAGCTGGAAAAAAGCCCTGGAAATTACCAATATGCACACACTGAAAACGCCTGCCATTAGTGCATAATGCAGCAATTATGCTTCACGTTTTTTAAGAGAAAGCCTCATGCAAGTCTCTGCTCTGTACAAAGAACTGCAACCAATCTCTCCACCCTGCTAAGTGTTTAGTAAATTCACCTAATACTTTAAATCATGTGTGTGGTGCTGTGGAACAGCTGGCTACCTTCATTCTAGGCCCACAAATAAATTAAGTAAAGAACAGTTAGTACCTTCTCCTCCTCTCTGAAGAAAGATCAGATATTTTGCAGGGAAGCTCCACTGCTGTCCTAGTGCCAGGGATGGAGTGAGGAGGATACCATAACTCAACTTTGCCCCCAAATAAAGTACTTTACTTTTCCCACAGCCATTCACTTATATGAAAGAGTAGGCCCTCTTCCCGTAACAGTAGAGATCCCAGCATACACTGCAGTGTTATGGATGTGGAAGCACAAATATGCCCACAAATGTAGCTTTTTAAACCATTCAGCTCAATAGCTCCTGCCGGGAGAAAGCAAAAGGGCTATGGACGGGTGATGGTGGAGGTACATGATTTGTTTTGCAGTTGTGTATGAAAGAAGAAAACTGGCTACATCCATTGGGTGCAAAAATTTGCACCCAATGCATATGACAATGACTCCATTTTTAAGGCCAGGTTCGGTCTCTTCTCCAATAGAGTTTCTGAGAGTGTTTTAAAAAACTCCATATGCGATTTTTCTTCATTCACTTATATGGGAGAAACACACAGGCTAAGTCAGCAAAGCCAGCCCTCCCCCCTCATTTCTTTGCCGTTCTATTTACCTTCACCGAGTACAGGTCCTTATCCCACCCACCCTCCAATTCTTCCCCAGTGCTGGAAGTTCACCATCATAGTTTTCACACAGTGCCTCAGAACCGTCTCTGCTCATACCTCAAAGCATACTTCTGGACACAGAGGAACAGAAGCGGGAAACTCTGGCACCTGTGACTGACAAGTCGAATGGAGCCTCTTGATTAGTTAGGTATAATAGGCTGCAATCCACCTCAAGCTGGATACCTCCAGGTATAGGTCTGGGTATGGCCCTCAGTGATCCCAGGGAGAGGTCTCCAGCATTGGACATTCTTTTTTATTGTTTCTAAGAAAACGTGGGCTGTGCAGGATGGGAGTCCCTTTATATTGGACAACTTCACTATTTGGTTCACTCATTTCACTTCTGCGCTTGGCTCTCATGTGAGTTTCCAACGCTCATTTCTTTATACTGTATAAAAAGCTACTGCAGTGAATCCAGAGCAAACATCTGAAAACAGAACATTATTCCAGCTGGAATTCCCACCTTGGCAAGGCAAAGCAGTGAGACCTAGTATTACATACGCTTGGTGTCTATTTTACCACCTTTGTGTTTATGTAAACCAAAACACCTTGTGGGAACACGCTTTATTTGTTTTCAGTGGCTTCCCAACAATCTGGGTGCCAAATGCTCAGAGAAGTAGCTATCTGAGCTGGAAGTAAAAAAGGGCTGGAAATGATCTCATCAACTGGCGGTCACTGAAAACTCCTTAGCATGCCGGATTTGCTGCAGGTATTGGCTACACACCACTGGCTGGCTTTCAACTGGACCACTTTATTGCTTTCCAGTTACTGCAGCTCTACTATGCTTATGTTTAAAACAGCTACACTACTTAATTAAAAAAAAAACTCTTAATAATATTTGTCTTATTTATATGAAGATAAACTTAACACATAAGCATGTTTAAAGCACTTTAAAATGCCAGGTAGGCCCCTAATTTGATACATTATTTAGTTATTCTCATGCAAAATGTTCTAAGCTGTCCTACCATGATCAGAGAACTGCATAGAACATGGCAGTATGCTTATTTGGGTCTAGCTCTACTGATCCATGCTTCTGTAACTTTGAAGTTTGGTTACTGAAATACACTCAAGGTGGGCTCCCTGAATGAATATTGAGGGGTGGGGGGGTAGATTTCACTTACCTCTAACTGTTGATCATTGAGGTCTTCTATGCAGGCACACATGGGACTGTGCAGGCATAGACCTGCTGATTGGTAGGTTGGTAGGGGAAGGGTCCCTTCCCCTCTCAGAGTGCATGCATGGCTGTTTCCTGCCCTAACAACCCACACTCTTAAAGAGAACAGGCGTCTATCCTCAGTTTCTCCTGAGCGGCTGCACCCATCAGTAAGTACTGAACAGCACAGCAGGGTAGGACGCAGGGTTATGTGTATTGCACAGAAGACCTCAATGAACAACAGTTACAGGTAAATGTAACCCTATTCTCATTGTCATCTTCTGTGCAGTTCCACATGGGAGTTTAGCAAGCCTCTTACCCTAGGAGGCGTTAAACACTTTTCACAGAAACGGACAATGAAGAACAGCTTGCCCTACAACAGCATGTTTTCTGGTGTTGATATTCAGCACATAATGCCTTACGAAGGCATCTGCAGATGACCAAGTCACAGCCTTGCAGATGTCCAGCAATGGGACCCTCTGAAGACCACCAAAGACACCTGGGACCTGGTGGAATATGCGTGCATTCCCCATGAACAAGGTAAATTGGCCAATTTGTAACACATCTTAATTGCAAAGTATATAAACAACTGAACCACCAACCTAAAAGGTGCCATGAGATCTCAGTAGAATAGTATCGTCCTCTGCACATCCAACATATGTAGGGCCTTTTCAGCCTCTGAGGTGGGGAAGGAAAAATACAGGTAACATCACCTCCTGAGATGTATGGAACTTAGACACTACTTTAGGTAGAAATTGTAGACTAGGTCTAAGTACCACCTTCTCTAGATGCACCTTTAGAAATGCACGGTTAGAAATGGAGGCTCCATCCTCCATGCAGCCAGCTCGCTGATTTGTCTTGCAGTGGTGATGGCCAAAGAGAGCAGTTTTAAGAGACAAGTAGCCAAGGGTACAAATGGCTTTGCCATCAATCAAGAAAGCACTACCAACAGAGACCACTATGGCACTATAGAGGATGCTGGTGGGAACGTATTATTGAGACCCTGCATAAATAATTTATTTAATTTAAATTATTTAAATAATTTAAAATATTGCTTTTATCAACTGAGGCATGGAAAGTTGATACGGCAGCTAAGAGGACCTTAACAGATGATGTCACCCCAATAAGTACTGGCTGACAGAGGCATGTTGTGGGGGAGCCGGCACTCTCTCCACCAAGGATCTTGATCTCCAGGGTGCGGATCCAAATGAGACCCACCTGGGCATCAGGGTTGAAGGAGCCCTCAACCAGTTCTGGTAGGTCCCTGATCTAGATCCATTTGGAGGAGCCTCTAGAAATGTTCAGTATCCAAAACACTTTGTATCCATTTTTTCTTGGCAAAAATACCAACCCTTTTACTGTCCTTTCCTCACCTTTTTTTGCAAAAGACATCCTGTACCCATCCACACAGCTGCTTTATCTCTCTTACACACATATATAGCCTTCATCATGGTTGTGCATGGAGAGGGGGACTGATACAGGTAGTACAGGTACCTGAGCTTTGCTGGCTAGCAAAGCACCCAGAATGGCCAAAATGCTAGTATGGAAGATAAGACCAAGACGGGGCTGACAGAAGGAACCATGGAGACCAGAAAAAATAATGTTGCTATTGTGCTTTTTGCAAGAAAGGGACAGGAAGAACAGCAGTAGGCAATTTCTCTTGAGGCAGGAAGAATAGCGTGGGTCTAAAGGAAAAAGCCTTGAGGGTGAGAGCAGCGAATGAGCAGGTTGGAGGGCTTCACAGAAAGAGCTTGGGAGAGTGGGGGGCGTATGCAGCCTACGGGCCACAAGTTGGGGGACCCCTGTTTTAAAGGAAGCATGTAAATAAGAATATACAATTCCTGGGCAGTAACTCCTTAGGCTGCCAAGGCTGTTTGGGTGTTTAATCTAAGATGTTTTTTCTTACTTTCAATGCCCTTTATCACCTGGGACACACATATCTGAAGGACCACCTCCTGTATACACCAATATGGCAACTGAACATCAGCTTTTACTGGCTGCTCTGCCCTTTAGGAGTGTAAGACAGCTTGCATCTTTTGGGCTGTGGCCCAAACCATGTGAAATTGCCTCCTTGAGGTGACCAGGACAGCATAATCTTTGTCAAGTGTAAAGCAGTCTTGTCTGAAAGCTTTTCTCTAAGGATCTGGAACCATCAATAAGCAATACAACTGTCTCTTAATTTAAGGGCTTTTAAAACCTCACGCTAGTAGAGTAGATATTTTTTATAGTTACTGCTTTTCTTTTGAAGAATGCTTTACTTACATTATTGAAGCCTGTTGGCATACTTTGTGAGTTGTCTGGGGCCTGCCTGAGGAAAGACAGGATATAGATAGATCAAGATGGGTAGCCAAGTTTGTATGTAGCAATGGAAAAGAGCAAGAGTCCAGTTGCACCTTGAAGGTGATAGATAGGATATAGATAGTTCATTTCAACAAAGCTTGTAGGAGATCTTCCTGGCAATATCTTGACTGGGCTTTTTGATAAGACATTTCATACCTAGAGACCAAGTCCTATGAGGAAAGGTTGAAGGAGCTTGGTATGTTTAGCCTGGAGAGAAGACAACTGAGAGGTGACATGATAACCATCGTTAAGTATTTGAAGGGTTATCATACAGAGGATGGTGCAGAGTTGCTTTCTGCTGCCCCAGAAGGTCAGATCAGAATCAACGGGCTGAAGTTAAATCAAAAGAGTTTTGGGCTAAACATTAGGAAGAACTTCCTGACAGTTAGAGTGGTCCCTTGGTAGAACAGGCTTCCTCAGGAGGTGGTGGGCTCTCCTTCTTTGGAGGTTTTTAAGCAGAGGTTAGATGGCCATCTGACAGCAATGCTTATTCTGTGAACCTAGACAGATCATGAATGGGAGGGCAGGAGGGGTTACATCAGTGCTTAGTTCTCATGGCCCCTTCTTACATGCCCAGGGTAGGGCCAATTGCCACCTTGAGGCCTGGTAGCAATTTTCCCCAGGCCAGTTTGGCTAGGGATCCTGATGGTGTTTTGCCATCTTCTGGGCATGGAGCAAGGGTGACTGAGGGTGTGGGTAGTGGAGGTACTTGTGAATTTCCTACATTGTGCAGGAGGTTGAACTAGATGACCCTAGAGATCCTTTCCAACCCTATGATTCTATACCTGTAGCTTAAAATCTATAGATGACATCCATAACATACCAGAGCTTTTTGGAAAAGAATTTCCAGGACATTGACTTGCAACACAGAATCATATGGCAACTACTAAAATATTGGGATAACCACAAACATTCTTGTTGAATTAGATCATTATTAACATTGGCCTCTCTACACATACCTATGACAATCTATCATCAGCCTTTTTAGGCCATTGCTCAAGATCCAATAGAACATGGAAAAAACAGATTAAATGATAAAAGTAGGGGAAAGTGGACATTATCCGTCAACAACCAATGTTCTGATTGGGCACGGAGAAATGAGGAACAGTGCTCCAAAGGTCATAACACTGCAAATGAACTTCTTCCAATGCAGCACTTCTTCCCATCCTCTAGGGAGCATCTGCACATTATAAGCCAAGCATGACCATGAAATAAACAAAATGTCTTCAATCAAAGCAGGGCCATGTCACACCTTCTTTCATGTCCGACTGCTGGCATTAGAAGAAGGTCTTGGTTACTTCTTGCATAGTTTAGCTTCCATCCCTCTTATGGACAGGCTAGGCTATACCATACTAAGAAAAGGAGGATACATTTCTCTCTTAATTCTAGTCCAGCTTCCACAATTCATCTGGGCAAACTTACCCACAAAGAAATGGGGAGTGCAGGGCCAGACACTAAGCTACAACACACCCAAAAGAAAACATTTAGTTAATGTTAGATGACTGAAAGATGTGTGCAGTATCTCACAGTCATCAATTGTCATTGACCTTCTATATGCACATTGAATAACATATTATCATGAAGCTTGCTGCTATACCATCACAATTGGGGATGGATAGCTTGGCAAAGAAGGACACTCTGGGTTGGATACCACCAACTTTTCTGTAGGTGAAGAAGGACGGAGGGTTCTCCTTTGACCATCAATAGAACCACAGCTGTAGCAGAGGGGAACTGGGAGAGATTCAGTGGATAAGATGGCTGGATCCAATCCTATATTTTGCTTTAGACAATTTGATGAAGAGTCAGTTATACAATGCTTTTTAAAAAGTTGCATTTTCTTGAATGAGAAAAAAATATTATTATTGTTATCATAATAAACATCTATCCAGCTAAAGAACAGTGCATGGTTTTTCAATAGAGGAGGCAAAGAAATTTACTTCGGATGACATACAGTTCTCTCACATGCTCCCACCTTGACAAATCTTATATCACCTCTTTCAATTTATCTGTGGTTCTGCATTACAAGTGCATATGTATTGGCTCAAAACAATTCAAAACAGAAACGAATGAAACATTCTGGCCATGTCATAATGTTATTTGGAAATGTGGTCTTTCCTGGAATGCGTGGAGACCTTGTTTTGCCACAGGCCCTTTTTTCATAACTTCTGGGTCCTTGTGGTGTTCTTTAACAAACTTAATAACGTGCTCTCCGCAAGAAAATGACAAATTGGCCTCTGCCAGAAAACTGACAAAAAAACACACACCCTCTCTCAGTTACTTCGAATGCTCTCTCTGCACAGAAAACCAATTTATCTTTTTCTCCTGCAAGCATCCATTCTAGATCGCACTTGTTACTCCTCTGACTTCCTTGCACACTGCTGTATTTACCATAGCTAAATCACACACCCAAACAAGCATACCCAAGACAGCAACAATGGTGCTCCATCCAACTTCCAAAAAGCTAACTTTATGTTTGAATTCAGATTTCCTGGAATCCTGCCTGTCTGGACATATGTGGACGATAACTTCCTATCTTTTCCTTCTGTGGTGGTAGCAATAAAATAAACAATGCTTGAAAAGTTTATACTACTGCATATAAATCAGTCCTAATGTGCAGACATTTGCAGTTCTCAAAACGCATTGGTAACTTTTCGGAATAGTGAGAAAATGGAATTCTTAAAACGAGAGTTCCCAATGGTTTATTAAGTCTGAAATCATAGAGCATGACCTCAACTACATTCCGCCAGTATTCAAACACTTTTGCTTTCACAGCTGAGTCTAGTGCACCTCCTGCAGCCTGTGAGGACAAGGAAATGCTCCACTTTGTTTGTTATAACACATTTCACTTATCTCTACACTGGCCAAAGAAACTTGTATTAGCAGCGCATGGACATGCAGCATGTATAAACACTCCATTTGTAAATATGACTACTATGCAAGTGAAGACACATCCAAAAATAGGTGTCATGACTCATGAGCCCAATGCCAAAAGTTAACACTTCCTGGGAACAGTGTGCAGAATGGGAAAATGTTCTGTAATTAGCTGTTGTTAAATTATGCTGCCACATGAAATAGAGAGAGCCAATGGCATTAAAATGTGGGAGGGGGAGAAATCCTTAGATCTAGCAGCCGCTATTAGCTCTGATAACTACATGGAATATCCATGGATCAGAGGCAGCATCAGTCCTAATATCAGTTTCAGGAGGCCATTAACAGCAGGGCAAAAATGCCTACTTGGAGATATGTCTTTACTTGCATAATCCTCATATTTGCAAACAGGGTTGCCCTCGTGCCCTGCTCATCTTAATTCCTTTGCCTCTGAGTCCTGCAGTGCCGAAGACTTCTCTCCCCCACGATGCTGGAAGGCATGCTTTTCTGTATTATCCATTACTGTGCTGCTAAATTCCACAGAAAATTGCCACTTAACTTTTGTTACTAATGTAAACCCACCAGCTCCCAATGTGGCATCCACTTACAATTTTCTATGTGCATGCCGTTTGCTCTCGGTCAGATCCGTAAAAAAAATTAAATTCAAAGTGAGGAACAGACCACCTTTCCCAAATATAAATCTCATTATTACACCTTCTTTTTAAAATGGCCTTTGTGTTTCCCCCAGGCATGAGCTTGTGTGACTGTTTTCCTTTCCCGCCAAATCTGACCTTTCTTTCCAGATAAAATATCTTCGGCACTGTACCAAATGCTGACTCAGTGCCAGACATTTTACTCTTTCTACTTCATTTCTTTTGCCCACAAGTTTTGTAATTCTTTCCGAAGAGTGATTTAGTTGTTTAATAGTGGCTTTTTTTTTTAGATCGACTCCCTTAGTCCATGAGTGTATTTTTACAGATAATGTATCTTAATAACTTGGTTACTTTACTAGGGACTGAGTAATTGAACGTATCGCCAGGCTGTAACTGCCAAGATCTCCCTTTCTTCTTTTGAAAAGGTTGGTTTTTCCAGCCCTTTCTTACCTCTCCAATAATATTAAATAACATTTCAGCAATAATAATTGTATATTCATTAAGTAATACCTCAATGCATTTCTCATCTGAACTTGTGCACAATGACGAATGGATTTATCACTGAGGAGGGTAAAACCAAAATATGAAACAAGGATGCTCATACTCTGGAGTGAGATCAATTGATTGAAAGAATACTTTACTTTCAAGTGTAATCAGGGTCACCAAAGTGAAAACATAACTTCTTTCAGACAGGTTTGTGAAGTAAATGAGCACATAAACACTCGGACGTTACATCATTGGTGGGATATTGATGCAAGAATAATCCATCCCTCTTATCTGCTAATAATGTAATGTATGAATTGCTGGTACTCCGTCATACATTTAAATCTGGCATGCAAATCTAATTGTGGGCAAGGTATGGGCCTTAGCAACTTGGTGTGTGTAAAGTGGTGCCAAGTCGCAGCTGACTAATGATGACCCCATAGGGTTTTCAAGGCAAGAGGTGAACAGAGGTGGTTTACCATTGCCTGCCTCTGTATGGTGAACCTGGATTTCCTTTATGGTCTCCCCATCCAAATAGTAACCAGGGCTGACCCTGCTCAGCTTCCAAGATCTGATGAGATTAGGCTAGCCTGGGCATCCAAGTCAGAGCTTTAAAATAGTATGTGTATAAGTAGGCACTTGAAAGATTCTCACACCTGCAGTTCCTGCTTACAATATAAAACACACATCAGGGCATAGAATTCTAATCTATGCAATCTATGCAATCTTAATCTAGTACAATCTTAAAAATTAACATCCTTCTTATTCCATTGGGCAATGACTTTAGAATGGTATAGATCTCCTTTGGACAGCCCTGTAAGATTTTCAGCATTTTTATAAGGTTACCTATTTCTAGTTCCCACAGCCAGGAAGTAACTTCAAAATCATAAAGGCAGAACATCTGAAAGATTATGAAAGCAGAGGCTAAACTCTCCCAATACTTTCAGTAAGATTTTCAAATGCCGTGGCTTCTGAGCTCCCTTTATACCTGCCTCATGATTCCGAACTTGGTTTATTAGACCAGAGTGCAGTGGGGGAAAGACATTTGCCTCATGTCCCAAAGTGTCATTAAGGGAAAACGAGTCCCAGAATCACAGAAGAAATGCAAAACAGCAACACTCACATCTCGCAAGGGTTTTCCCCATGTAAACTGCATGTAAATAAAAGAAAGTAGCTCATTCCGAATAGCTTATGAGATGCACCTAGAGTGGCTCACAGTAGTGGCTGGGGCTCTGCAGCAAGCACACAGGCAAAAAAAAAGTCTGTAAGCAAGTGAAAAGACTTGTTGCTTTGACTCAGGAGGAAGATTCCCCCACTTCCTCCCAGGCTATGTAGTTTATGGCAACGGCTGTTCACCGTAAGATCATCACGCTGCCTGATCTTGGGAACTGGGAACAAGTGACTTTTTCCTGCCATTTCAGTGTTCCATACTCCCATTTAACAGTGCAATCCTAGGAAGAGTTACTCCAGTCTAAGTCCATTGATTTCAAAGGGTTTAGACTAGAGTAGCTCTCCTTAGGATTGCACTGGAAGTCCAGGAAGCGGGGCAGGGGGGGGCGGTTTGAGAGGTATGCTAACATCCATATGGAAAAGCGCTTTGACACTAGGGTTGGAGGTTAAAAGTTTAAATGTTCGTGACAGAGATGACAGCAGTGCCTTTTTGGTCAGTAACTTCAAAGGGAATGTCTGTTCTTAATGCTGCTATTGTAGCTCTTTGAGAACCCATTGAAATTCTAGCATGTTTATTGCGCTCTGGGAGCATTTTTTTAAAAGGCTTTTTTGTTGTATTTGTTTTACAAGCCCGTACCAAGCACAGATGAAGGTTAGTTCAAAGGTCTAGTCAGAACATCTAGCCTGTGTCTGTGGTATCAGTTTAGGTTCCCCTTCTTCATATCATATTTTAAAAATAACTCTGAATATATTGGAAAAATAATTCTCTTAACAGTAAACATCAGTACCTAAAATCGTACAAAAAGGATATAGAGCCAAATCTTTTTCCAGTTTGAATGGCAACTGAACAAAATTATGAAATGCTTTGAACTGTGAAAGGTTTTTCTGCCTTCTGTATATACCTAATTAACCCCCCCAGGTTAGATCAAACTGTTCCGAACAGGCCTGCGCGAATAAAAGCCTGCAAGCCAATTCTGACCCCTTCACTGATAATCTGCGTTCCCAGGAATTGCAGAGCCTGTCATTTGCAGCCTTTCCCCGGATCATTGCAGGAACATCTACAACCTGCCCAGGCCCATAAATACGAAGGGGTGGGTAGTAATGGGAGGCTGCCTATGTCACAATGCCTGCATCCCTCCTTCTCTCTCTAGATTCAGAGGAGCATATTGTTGAGACCAATACAAGTATATTTCTAATGACAATTGTTGCCAAGTAGGCCCCCTCCCCTGCTTTGAAGCCTGCTATGAACTGTGTTAAAGTTTCCTGCGTTGCTGTTTTATTGCTGCACCAAAGACTGCTTTGCACGTGTGTGTTCTGATACACGTGTCAGTTTCCTGCCTGCGTGTCAAGTACCCTGCTGCTGTAATAGACTGTGTAGTTTACTGACTCCATGTTTGGCTAACTGCACAAAGGACTCTCTTTCTGGGCAACCCTGCCCCGACCTGTATCTGGACTTCCCAGTGTGTGTTTGGACTTTGCTACAAGTGTGCCCCGTGCCTGCATTGCCATCTGCCACGGACCGTGCCTGTTCCCTGCCTTGGACTGTGTTTTAAAGTGTTGTTCCCGCTGCCTCCATGGAAGCCTGCCTCATATGGGCCCAAGCCGCTGCTAGCAGCCGGGCGCCTGCCGGGGAAACCTCCAGCGAGCCTGGCTAGGCGCCCCCTAGTCAGTTCCCGCCTGGAGCCTCCCGCGAGCCGGTCGCCGAGCTTGCCCTCGCTACCGGGCAGCCTGCTATCCAGCCCCAGCTATGCCCAGCCGGCATCCATGTTCTCAGGCAGCCAGAAGACCCTGGGAAGAGACTGCTTTGGGAAGCCATTTCGGCGAAGCGGGCACACCACGTCCGCAGCGAGAGCCCCTCGCCCCGCTCTGCATATCTTAGGAGCCGCCCCGGAGAAGGAACTAAGTGCCGACCATCCCAAGCACTTAAAGAATGCATCTCAAAGAAACCTCCGCATTCCAAAGCTGATGACATCAGGACAAGCCCTGTCCGCTGGAACATCCTTTCAGCCCACTTGGATTTCCCCCTCCCTCTTTTGTCCCCTCTTCCTGAGGTGTCACTTATCACAATCTGATTACCAAAGTGGCCCATCCAAGCCATTCAGTAGCCCATTAGAACCTTTGTTTTAATCTGTGAGAACCACCAAGTACAGCACCAGCCCCAGGGTACGTTTTGGGGTATTTAAGCTGGTCTCCCAGACCACTCGGTGCTCAGGCCATTCCCTATCCAGACCTCCTTGCTGTCCGTCTGTGGTCCCAGTGCTGGCATTGGGCCACCCTCGCTGCTGTGTCTCTGCTTCGCTCCAGGATAAGTGAGTATTTCCCCTATCATCGTTGGGAACCAGCTAATGCGAACGTCTCTGTATTTCCTACTCTGTATTTCTTAGACCTTGTATGTTCTTTGTATGATTGTGCAAGCTAGGCTTACGCTACACTCAATACACGTGTTTGGACCTTACTCCTTGTCTGCCTCTTTTTCACTAGAGTGTCTGGGATCGGGACCTCCGTAAACATAGGTTATGATCCTCGCTTAATATTAATAGTTACAGACTGCTACAGCTAATTCCCCATTATAATAAAGAGCAGTTCTGGTAACACTGTGCAGAGCCAGCCTTCTAGCCCATCCACATATTTAAACAAAACTTTTCTATATGTTTTAAACAGCAACCCTACGAAAAAATTGATTGATTGATTGATTGATTGATTGATTGATTGATTGATTGATTGATTGATTGATTGATTGATTGATTGATTGATTGATTGATTGATTGATTGATTGATTGATTGATTGATTGATGGTCTGCCTTTCTTACTGAGACTCAAGGCGGATTACACAGTACAAGCTTAGTATAATAGGTATCATGTACATTTCCATACAGTGTCAAGGACATTTCCATAAACAATGCCATAGAGTAAACAGATACAAGTTTTAAAAGACATAACATTAGCAAGAATCCAATACAAAGTAGAAGAAAATACTGGAACAGAACATAATCACTTCTAGGATTGACATTAGACAACGTAAAGCACGTAGTACGTAGGAGTACATATTTAAAGCAACAAATAATATGTAAGGCTACATAGTGGTGAAGTCTATGGTCCCTAACTCATTAGTGAAGCATCTGAGACCACATCCCTACAATACAGGCCTCCCATTTGAGTAAAAAGCCTTTTTGAATAATTCAGTTTTGCATCGTTTACAGAATGCCAGGAGAGTGGGGGCTCTCCTCACCTCCTCAGGCAGGCCGTTCCACAGGGTAGGGGCCACCACAGAGACAGCCTGTGTGCGGGCTGCTGTTGATTTCGCCCATGTGCCACCTGGCACCTGCAGGAGACCCCGTTCAGATGAGCAAAGCTGCTGTGGAGGAACATAGGGGAGGGAGGCGGTCTTGCAGGTATGCCAGACCAAGGCCATGAAGAGCTTTGTATGTGATAACCAATACCTTGAACTGAGCACAGTAACTGATAGGTAGCCAATGGAGTGACTGTAGGATGGGAGTGATGCTCCTGCTCACTCCTGATAACAGTCAAGCTGCAGCATTTTGCACTAATTGGAGTCTCCTAGTTAGCTTAGATGGGAGACCTATGTATAATGCATTACAATAGTCAAGTCTTGATGTTAGCATAGCAGGGATCCAGGTGGCCAGGTCGGCCGTGTCAAGATAAGAGGCCATCTTCCAGGCAAGAGTGAGGTTGTAGAAAGCATTTTTTGCTGCTGTCTTAACTTGTTTTTCTAGTAGTAGTGCTGGATCCAGTATAACCTCTAGGCTCTTAACCGAGTCAGCAAGGGTCAAACAAACTCCATCAAAAGTGGGGAGTACAATATCCTTCATACCTCCAGTCTAAATTCTCAGTGGGCTTAGATTGGAGTAATTCCAAATAAAATTCCACCATAAAAAGGGGTAAGATGATCTTGTTTGAAATGCAACAAGGGTCCATTGTTACCGTCAAGCCTCCAAACTGATTAGCCTTTGTCCTTCCTGGGACAGAGGCACTAAACTGCATACACTTGTGATGACCTCCCTACAGTGTGTCCCTGTCCCCAGTGCTTTTCCTCACAGCCAAGGACTGATACTGGGAGTGATCTTGGCTGGGAGAAATGTCTGCAGGCAGCTTATCAGTGGATACAGGGAAGGTTCAGCATCCTTCACTGATGTTCCTCTTTTGTTAATACACAACTTTTCTACATAATCAGGGTCATGTTTAGACATGCAGATCTGCCATGTCACATCTAGTATGGCCCCCAGTGTGTGAATTGTTGGAAAAGTCTTAGGAGTATGGAAACTCTGTGTACCGTTACTGTCATTATGTTCAGCAAGAATAGAGGTAAGAAAACAAGTAAAGGAGTCAGAAAAACATCAAAAATGAGGGCAAGGAAGAAACCATTTGTGGTGAGGAAATCCATGGTAGTGAGCACAATGAGATGTAGAAAGGAAAAAACGTAACAAAGAGAAGGCAGCAAACAGACCCGTGACCTACCTAGATTTACTGATTTCTATCAGTGCTGCACCACAGGGGTGAGGATTAGTCTGTTTATTTGTCTTTGATAAAAATTCTGATGCTTTTGACACAGCCCCCTTAATGGCTTCATTACTTAATGCCACTTAATGGCAGCTTTGCTCATCTGAACATGGTCTCTTGCAGATGCTGGCCTGCACATGGGGGAAGTCAACAGCAGCCCACACACAGGCTTTCTCTGTGGTGGCCCCCACCCCATGGAATGGCCTGCCTGAGGAGGTCAGGAGAGCCCCCACTCTCCTGGTTTTCTGCAAATGATGCAAAACCAAATTATTCAAAAAGGCTTTTTACTCAGATCGGAGGGAAGTATTATAGGGAGGGGTCTCAAATACTTGGCTAATGAGTTAGGGACCATAGACTTCACCACTACGTTGCCTTGCATATTATCTGTTGCTGGAATATGTACTCTGATACTACCTGTACTTCACGTTTATCTAATGTCAGTCCTAGAATTGATTGCATTCTGTTTCAGCAATTCTTCAGCTCTGTACTGGATCCTTGCTAATGCTACGTCTTTGTAAAATCCTATGACATTGTTGTGGAAATGTCCTTAACATGGTATAGAAATGTCCTTGATGCTGTATGGAAATGTTTCCGATACTGATTGTACTCATCTCATGCTATGTAATCTGCAGACTATAAATGAAATAAATAAGTAAATAAATAAATAAGATTAAATGAAAACTTTTGAGAAATAAAATTGGGTTTTAAAAAGTGGCAAAAGCACTCTTCTATGGTTAATGTAGTGCTGCAGCCCTCTTGAGTTAATAAAAATGCCCCTGAGAGTGACCTGAGTCACTCTGATCTATCCCTGATCTTGAAGGTGGGTCTCATCGACAATAAATTTTGGGAGAAATCACAGCATAAAGAGTACTGGGTGGTTTCCATGACATCAATGCCAAGTACATCACAAGTCCCTCTTCCATATAACTGTGTCATATTGAATAGCCTGACGGTGGGCAAAATTTTATTTCCCTTCCCCTTCCACGAAGCATACATGTACTCTAATCTAATGTGTAAGAAAATACCTGTATGGATAAACCCTATTTAGTCTTGGTCTATCTATCACTGGAACCTAGTCAACTAGAAACAAACAATAATTCCCAACTGATAGCAGGGTTATAGTAAAACCCTATGCAGTTACTCCAGTTTAAACCCACAGCAATAGATGGGCTTACCCAAGCTCTGCATAGGACTGCACTGTCAAGCAGGAGTCTGTCAAGCAGGAGGCTTGTTAGTATAAGTTTTTGTGGACTAGAGCCTGCTTCCAAAAGACTGTGGTGTGGAGAGTGCCTTCAAGTCATAGCTGATGTATGGCAACCCCTGACGGGTTTTCATGGCAAGAGGCTAACAGAAGTGGTTTGCCATTGCCTGCCTCTGCAACCCTGGTCTTCACTGGAGGTCTCCCATCCAATCACTAACCAAGACTGACTCAGCTTCCAAGATCAGGCTCACCTAGGATATCCAGGTTAGAGCTCTAAAGAACTCTTTATCTAGTCACAAAAGCTTATACTGGAATAATATACACTGTTAGTCTTTAAGGTGCCATGCAATTCCTATTTATTTAGCTACAAACAAGAAGGCTGACAGCCTCACATCTTCCACAGCCTGAATTAGTGGTTGAAATTACGTTCTCTGTTTCCATCCGGCTTTAGGCGGAAACAGATGTCCACATATTCAGACATCATCTTATTTCTAAGTCTATAACATCTCAGGTCTCCTATAAAGCAAACAACATATGTATGCTCCCCAAAGGTTGTAATATACTAGGGATGGTTGCTCATATTTTCAGAGCTAATGAGGAAAAGAATTGTATTTTAAAATCATAAAAATGACACAGAATTCTAGTAGTGGCCCTGCCCTTCCTGGCAAACCCCAGAGGAATCTCTCTACGAGCAACAATTGTCACAAAAGGCCTATAAGAGACCACAGCAATATCCGTTTTAGTCCTGCTTATTATTTAAACAGTTCTCTTAACTGCTCTTCCCTGAGGTAAGCTGTAGGCAAATTGTTTTCCTTCCCTTCACAAAGTAGATATGCAAGGGACATATTTGGACAGGGTTACAGTTTACTTTAGGCCCTATTTAAATACCTTCTACCACATATTTCAAACAAACAGTTCACTTCATTAGAAAGGCAAACAGTTTAGCCTCAGAATACTAGTACTTGAGAAGAACCACACTGGGAAGACAAAACCCTCTGCCCTTGTGTAAACACTTCCTTGTCTTCAGTTCTAAGCTGTAACCATGTGGAACTTCACTTCAAAAAGCCTTTTTACAAATACTTCACACATCCATTTGTTAAGTAAGTGATAACCCTGAAGAGATTATCTGCAGGGGCTGAAATCCTCCGCTGATTATCAGCGCTGTAATGCGAGCTAGGGAAGGAAACTTTGAAAGTTCATTCCTAGATATTAGTCTGATACAGAACAATAACATTAGTGACATTATTGAAGCTCAGCTAGATGGCAAGAATTTAGCTGGAAATGAATTGCACAGATTTAAAAACTAAAATAAAAGACAAAGCTAGAATTACAGACAGTCGTTAATTAAAGAAATATTAATGCCCGGATCAGAAATTAGTTTTTTTCTGGCAGGTCAATATGAGTACCCTGAGTACTGACCCAAGTGGCCCATCAGCAAGTCCTGTCCCCATAGCATCTTATTTATTTAATAAATAATAATAATAACAACAACATTCGATTTATATACCGCCCTTCAGAACAACTTAATGCCCACTTAGAGCAGTTTACAAAGTATGCCATTATTATCCCCACAACAAAACATCCTGTGAGGTAGGTGGGGCTGAGAGAGCTCCAGAGAGCCGTGACTAGCCCAAGGTCACCCAGCTGGCTTCAAGTGGAGGAGTGGGGAATCAAACCCGGTTCTCCAGATTAGAGTCCTGCACTCTTAACCAGTAATATCAAGTATTCTGGCCATGACCAATGGGCCTAATTTAACTAAATCATAGTAGTGTATAGAGAGTGTGAACACAGCGTCCCCTTTCCCCAGTAGCCCCTGGCAGTAGTTGGGTGAGGGGTAATGAAGTGGCTATAGAGAGCTAGCTGCCTGCCTGGCAGAGACTCTGAGAAGGGGGGAGAGGGGGCCCTGTGTGTATTTGGGTCACGGCTCTCTACCTGATAAATCTGAGGTTAGACAGGTGGCCTATTGTGAGCGTGACTGCTCTTAACTGCCTGCGAAGCCCCAAACCTGTACAGGGAGGTTTCTGGAGAATGGTAGTGTGTAAGGGGATCCCAGTAAGTTTTTTTTGTTTCTATCACAGTCTGACCCAGGCTCTTTGATAGAGTGCTGGATGCAAAGAAAGATACTTTCTTCATGTTAAATAATCCGATGACCCACTGATCTTAGATAACATAAAACACACTAACACCACCATCTAATTCCACGCTTGCATTGAAGCCTCTGCAGCCAAAAATATTTCCCACATTATATCAAAATCTGTATCCGCTAACAAAAAAAGTGGATGTAAGATACAAGAGGCTGAGAACCACTGCACTATGGGGCGGCTCCACGCATTTATCAATCTCAGAATGCTAAAAGCATTTTTGAGTGGCAATTGTAGGTCTTGGCCCACACTCTAAGATCTCTTCTCAAAGTGGCTTTACGTTGTCAACCAGGACTCCAAACAGAATATCCAAATGTTTATTTATAACATTTCAGCCCATTTTTTTCCAAAAAGAAAGCCTCAAAGCAGCTTACGTTTACTAAGAACAAGGTTCACTCAAACCACAACCAACAGATAACAGAATGCCAGTAAATTAATCAGTTAAAAACCAGGTATTAAATTTCAGTTCTTTCGGCTATCTTAAAAAGCCCTCCTGAACAATTCCACCTTACAAAATTTATAAAGTATCATTTTCAAGGAGGCCATTCTGTAGCAAAAGCCTGACATTTTGGGTATACACCAAAAAAAAAAAATCTGGGAGATCCAGATCCGAGTTTCTGGGATATTAAAAAAAAAAATTGGTGCCCCTGAAATCCAGGTCAGATTCTCCAATCCAGTCAGAGAATCTTCCTTTTATCTGGCCATTATTCCCTACGGGGAATAACAGCGGAAACTATCTGGAGGCTGGTAGGACATTTTTCGAGCAAACCCCACCAAATGCGCAGGGAACCAACTCCTGTCCACTAAAGGCTCCCCATCTTTCAGGAAGATTGAACCCCGGGATCCAATTCTATGGGCCCCTGAACAAGCTGCCCCCAGCCACTCCCCATTGTTTCCTATAGAGGAAACAGTTCCAAGGCTTTTCAGGCAAAGGGAAACCTTAAGCAAAGGCAACCCCCAGCTAAATGCAAGTTCCACTCCCGTGCAAGCTGAACCAATAAAGCTCAACAGAACCAAAGTGAAGAAGGGGAACCAATGTCCAACCAGAGAATCCCAATCTGAGCTGAAGCAAGGGGGAGTGAGGCTTGATGGAGCTGCGGCATTTAAAAGGTGGTCAGCGGCAGCTTGAAGGGCTCTTTTGAAGCTCGAGCAGGGGTGGAGCAGTGGGATGGGATAGGAATTCACTCTGCCTGCTGTCTTCTCTCCTGCCCCACCAGCCTCGCCCTGCTCTTCTACTGCCTCCATTTGTATTGATGCCCTCTCACTCACATTGCTGCCTCTCGCCTGTTGCTACTCCACCTCTCCTGCGGCTGCCTGTGGCCAGATAATCAGGCCCAGCCAAGTTTGGTTCCCCAGTCCGATCTGGGATTCTCGTAGCTGGATTATGCCAGATCGGCTAAATTCTAGAGTGCACACCCCTATCTGACACCAGGCAGTGGCCATTACCTTCCTGAAGGGCAGAATAAAGAGGAAGCACTGATTATTAGATGAATGTGATTGCCACATGGGTTCATACTAGAAGAAGTAGTCCTACAAGTAAGTCAGCCTCAGGTTGTAAAGAAATTTAAAGGTAAGAACCAACATATTTAACTGAACTTGGAAACAGATAGGATACCTATACAGTAATCTTAAAATGAAAGTTGTAGGAAAGTAACAACTTTCACAGGATAATCATGAAGCAATTTTGGACTAGCTGAAGTTTCCAAAGGTTAGTCCCATGAACTTTACAACAATCAAGTCTTGAGGTTACTTCAGTATCAATCAGTATGGCCAGGATAGCTGCATACAAGAAAAGAAACAATTTAAATGCTAAATAAAATTGGGGGAAAGCCCTTTTAGCTACCTTACCAACCTGATTTTCAAACCAAAGAGCCAGGTACAATAAAGCACCCAAATTCTTAAGAAAGTCTGTAAAATAGAGACTCAGCCTATCAATACAATCCCAAGTAGGACATCAGTCTTAGCTACCAGCATCACCTTTATCTTGTCTGGATAAAGTTTTCGTTTGCTTGCCCTCAGTCATTTGATCATGGCAGACGCACACACTGACCTAAAATAGGGGCACTTATCCTGCAGGCTTATTTAGAGAAAAATACAGCTGGGTATCATCATCATATAGATGGCATCCCACTTCAAAGATTTCATTTAATAGTCTTATATAGGTACTCAAAAGCACAAGAGGTACTACTGAATCAGTAGAACCCTGCAGGTTAAGTTCCATGTTGCTCTACATAAGACAGCTGACACATGAAGAACGCGTGTCAGGAGATGCAATGTTAGCCGGGAAGACAGATCCAACAGCAGGGCAAAGGTTTTGCTGTACACTGGAACTGCATGAAGATGTTGCGAAATGCCAAAAGGGAAACTTCAGCTCATTATAACCCCTCCAGGTCCAAGCCTGGCTCTGGAAGGCAGCTCCAGCCCATTTCCATTCCTCGTTGCCCTGTGGTTGTGATCTCACACAGTTTTGGACTGGAGAAGTGAAATTGACAAGAGCCTTCAGGTAGGTGAAGATGAAATTAACAGACCCTCTGAGGAGCGATCTCCATAGGCTGTCTTTTTAAACTACGCTCCCAACTAACATTACATCTCCCTACACTTGACGAACACATGCCAAGACGTCTTGTATAGTGAGACTCTCAGAATCCCTGGCCACAACATTCTGAATACATTCTGACAAAAACAATTTAAATAATTCAAGTGTCCCTCCCCTAATGCCAATTCTATTCTCCAAGGCTTCAACAGAACCAAACGGTCAGCATCGTAGAAGGCAGCTGAGAGATCAAACAAAAGTATTTCCCCTTTTGATTTGCAAACAGAGCAACCACCAGAGCAACCAAGGCTATCTTTGTCCTATACCCGCATTCAAAAAAGTCACAGGCAGATCATTCATCCAGAAAACCATGGAATTGCTTTGTGTCTATTCTCTCAATTAAGTTTGGCAAAAAGCTAATTGATTCTCTTCATGATTTCTTCACTTCATTCCTGCAAAATTCTCACACCCATAATGGGCAACAGTCCAAAATATCTGTAGTGTTCCTCACAACACCCACAATCCAGTCAATCTCTCTCAAGCATACCAAGCTAAAACTATACATCAAAAAAATGAATAGGGAAGAGAGGCAACAAGGGAGGAAGAATAGGATGTGGCAGAGGTTGCTACTGTGGCAGGGAGAAAGAAGGGAAGAAGGGGTTTCTCCTCAACATGGCTACTGCCAATGAGCTCATCTAAGGGGTCAGCTTGGATATGAAGGTACGCCTGTCAGGCTTCCTGTTCCAAGACCAGACCCCCCCCCCCAGTCACTTGGCAGGCAGTGATGGGGGGGATGGAAATGGACGGGGGGACACAGAGATGTGCCCATCTTTCCCAATGTAGGACAACAGAGCTAACAAGGGATACTTCGTTCCTTCCTTGGCAGCACTGCAGCCTGGACAAGAGGGCCTCAAGGCAGAGGGGGGGAGAACAAGGTCTGCTAGAGGGAGAGCAAGAGGACCAGTGGAGTGGGGAACTGCAATTTCCCCTTCCCTGAATCTCTCTTTTGTGCCCTTCACTGGGGCCGTAAATATGCCTGCAGGGGGAGTGTGCCTTTAAGACTCCCCTTTCCAGCCATCCTCCAAATTTAATTAGAATGGAGACATTAAGAGAGTTAAAATACATGAAAAAGGTTGTCTATATTGAATGCATTTATAAATCATTATAAGAAAGAAAGGCAGGGGGGGTAACTTAGACATATAGACCTCTCATTGACACTTTGGAGATTCCTCTTGCCTAACTGGAAGAGAATTCCCCCTTAACAGAGCACAGCATTGTAATAAGAGTGGATCTGCTGTCACTCTCCGTTGCTTCTCCCATTTTTCTGCTATAAACTCAGAAAGGTTTTCATTAAATCCAAGTGCATGTGTCAAAGAAATACAAAGATACAGACAGAAGCGCTCACATTTCGAGCCCACATTTAGAGTGGTTAGAGCGGGCGACAGAGATTCCCGCCTTGTTCAGATCCTCACCTTGCCATGGAAACTTGTTGGGTAACTGTGGGCCAGTAACAATCTGAGAGGATCATCTGAGCATTTGTGCCACAGTTCCAGACTGTGAGGAGTGCCTATAAGCAGAGCAGGACTTCAGGGGCACTCGTCTGCCCTCTTCTCCCCAGCTCCAAGCTCAGGAGGAAGGCTGGGGGAGGCGGTGTCTATGTCGTGCTGTGCTTTGGAGGACTTCCAGAAGCCTTGGAAGCACAGCGTGGCTGCAGGAGCTACTCAGCATGCAAAGCTCGGGGGTGTTGGGGGCTCATCCGTTTTACACTGCACTTCCAAGGCTCTCCAAGAGCCTCAAAAGCACAGTGTGAACGGCACAAATTCCAGCCCTCGGCTTTAGCTCGAAGCTGCAGAGGGAGATGATGGGTCATCCTCAGGATTGCACTAGCGTCTAAGCACCTGTGGGGGATGGATATGGTCCTTGCCATTTAAGTGGGGTCCCACCCTCGATTTCTTTTCTCAGCTTCTTGGCTTCAGACCCTTCCTTCAACTCTTTGTCTGTCCAGCTCTCTCTTCCAGTCATCATTCATGAAATTCTGCTTTTTACCCCAAATCCTACTCTGTGATCTTTCACCTACCCCAGGAGACTCTAACATTTGTTTATGTATTTAACAAAATTTATATTGTGCCTTTCGGCTCCCATAAAGGCCACCAAGGCAGCTAACAAATTAAAATAAACATACTAAAATCACATTATAAAACCACTACAAACAACCAAAACACATCATTAAAACAGTTAAACCCAGAGCTTCAAAATATATAAAGACATCAAAACAACAATTTAAAACATTTAAAACAATTAAACTTTGGGCATGAAGGAGGGATCACTGAAGGTACACTAAACAAAAAATACTTCAACTGCTGATGGAGGATGACAATATAAGGGGATAGACGAATCTCCCTGGGGAAAGAGTCCCAGCATTTTGGTGCCTGGCTGAGAAAGCTGTCTCCTGGGTAGCCACTCATCTAATTTCAGAAAGCAGGGGCACCTGAAGCACAGCCTCTGGAGATGACCATAGTTGTCAGATAGGTTCGTATGGGAGTAGGCAGTCCTTCAGACTAACTGTGAGCACCACAGCACCTGCCAATGTGTTTCCTGGTTCCCAATTCACCAAACCATCTCTTCTCCCAAACAAACAGTCACTCCTGGAGTACAAAATGTTTCAGAAGAGCTCAGGAGACATACAGTACATGTCTTCAGGGTGCACCCATTCAGAAACAGATGATGTCCTGATAGTAGGATGCTTGCTTAGGAAACTTCCAACATTCTGTGAATACTGCTAACCATTTTTGATTGGTCCCACCTCCCACAACAGCCATTTTGTTACAGTGCCCACTACTTGTCCTCAAAGTTCCAGAAGCGTCCACAGACTCAACAAGACAAGGCACCCCTAATCTATCCTGTCTCTGGTCCTTTCCTCGCTCTTTGCTAGCACTACTCCCTGTTTTTTTGTTACTAGCAACTTAACACAGCCTCTCCCTCACATAGACCCTGCATGGTTTTTCCACCAACCAACCTGTCCTTTCACAAAGGACACTTGTCCATCAATGTTTTAAAACAATTCTATGTCATTGCACAGGATCATACAGGCAAATGAGAACAAGCACATCTATTAATGGCTATTAGCTTTGACAGCTAACTACAAACTCCCTGTTCCGAACCAGTATGTAAACATTCTCATCATGTTGTCTTGCAAGTTTCACACAAGCATCTGCTTAATCACTGTTGGAGGCAGCATGGACAACTAGGGATACTTTTGACATAACTCAGCAAAACCATTCTTATGATTCTATACAAAAGATGTAAATGCAACTGAACAGGACGGCAACTAACAAATGTACTGCTCTATCATCCTCTTTATCTCCTTACTTCTTTCTCACTCACCATAATTCATCACTTATTAACACAGTTCCCTCCATCAACCCTAAAGCCCCCCCTTCAAGGAAACTTGGGCTGGGGCTGGGGGAATTATTGCTCATTTCTACAAATGTAAACATCTTTCTACCCTACTTGCCTGTTTCCCTTCTGAAAACATTCCTTTTGTAACATGAATTTCTCACGTGTCGCTCAAAGCCAGGGCCATTGTCAATGGTCACACAACTTTTAACTGTATTTCAATAACAGGGTGTGAACAAGGAAAGTCAACAACAGCGCATGCTCTATGTCTTCTCACAGGTATCTGTTCTCATTGGTCAAAATTAGATAGCAGAAGAAACCTGACCTTTGCAGTAAAGATGTCTTTGGATGTTAACAAAGCCAGGAAGAAAATAATGAGGGGCCATGTGTGCATGAGAAGCTACTCCAGTTCAACAAACTATCAGTGTTTTCTAATGGTTTTGCCCATCAAGAATTAAGCTAAAGCAGTGCTTAGTATGTAAAAAAAGACATCTTGGGCTCTTCAAGCCAATGTCCCTAAGCTTCTACCTAAACCCAGATATTAGAAGGCAGGTAGTGGTTACTTTCTGTATCAAACAACTGAGTACAATTTAAGCCCCAAAACAGGTTCACCGTAGATGAAGATAACAAATGCTGCCCCAGTCAGTTAAACAGGCTGGGCACAGGCCAGATCCCTTCTCTTTCCTGCCCTACATTTCCAATAAGCAGTGCTTCCAACTCTATTGTTTACTTACATCTAAGAAGGCCACATGAGCGAAATACACTCTGCATATGTCCTATTTCCTTTATTTCTACTTCATATTGCTCACAAGGGAGAAATAAAGGATATTCTTGCTGGCTCGCAGTTTAATTTTGGGATTTGGGTGTTGGAAAGGAAGCTTACTGAGTGGCTTTGGGCAACCTCTCTGCCTAGCCTACCTTACTTGACTGCTGTAAGATTAAACAAATGCTTTCAAATCCTTGCAGAAGAGAATAGACAAAGAAATACTGAGGCTATTAGATATTTAGAGGGCTTTTTGTGTCATTAAGACCTATTAGCGTGAAAAGAAAAAAGGGTTCCCTCCTCACTCCTTTCAGGAATGCACTTAGGACAAAATGCCATCCACTTTTAAAATTCCTTTCCACATCTCTTAAAGGTAAATGTGTATGTTTCCAAATAATTTAATTCGATATGAATTACAATACAATTTAGCTGTTTAGTTTAGAATGGCCATAATTTATTCACGCATTTTTGATGGATGATCCAGGGGACACCATGGTAGTATCTGACCTTGTTGTGTTTTAAGAAACTTGATTTGTGGCATTTTTTAAAATTGAAACACAATAGCGGCACTAGGGCTGTTCTGCATGGACAGTTAAAGCAGTGCAGAGGCTTCTCAGAGCTACAGTCCTTTTAAAATCCTTCCAGCCTTAATAGTTACTTTGTATTCTCAGCCAACTAGCTGTTTTCCTCCACGGCATTCATAAATAAATGGGAAGCGGATTTTAAAATTGTGTTTTTCTTCCCAATACTTCGGAGCAAGTCAACTCACTTTTTTCATGTTTAATTATCATTACTGCATAGTTGTATTCAGGGCTTTTTTTTCTGGGAAAAGAGGTGGTGGAACTCAGTGGTGGAACTCAGGACCGCACAATGATGTCACTTTGGTTCAGCTGGAACAAGGGGGGAAATTTTTAAAGTTTAAATCACCCTCTGCAAAAATGGTCACATGGCCGGTGGCCCCGCCCCCTGATCTCCAGACAGAGGGGAGTTTAGATGGCCCTCCGCTCCACTAGGCTGCGTGGAGGGCCATCTAAACTCCCCTCTGTCTGGAGATCAGGGGGCGGAGCCACCAGCCATGTGTCCATTTTCAAGAGGTGCCGGAACGCCATTCCACCGTGTTCTAGCTAAAAAAAAGCCCTGGTTGTATTATTACAATAATAAAACAATAAAATTAATACAGTACTAGCTCTGATTTGGGCTTGTCACAAAGTAAAACAACAGTACTTAAGCCTCACCCTACCAAGAGCTGATATTTAACCATTTAGTAAGTGCCTGAAAAAAGAGAAATAAATTAATTAGTCTCAAAAAACAGGAACCAAAAGAAAAATGCAGGAAGAAAAAGCCCCAATTGAATGAGGTTTCCTTCTAAGTAGACATAAGGTATGAGCTTGCCCTTGAAAGCAAAGCATTGCCAGGTTTTTACTGGGAGTATAACGCTATAGTAAGTGCTGCACTAAACCACTGTTGCAATTCCAATTCAACCTTAACTCTGAAAAGGGATCCTTCAGCCGTACAAAAAGTCTGTCACATGGAACCATTCCATCTCTCAGTCTTCCAATATGGAAATAATAATTCTGATCTATCTTACAGGATTGTTATAAGGACAGCAAACATAATGTACATGGAGTGCTTTGAACATTCAACAAAAGTTACAGAAATGCAAGGTGTTATTTGTTCTTCTGGGGCTGATCTACACAGCATAATTGCTGCTACATGAAGAAGGGGTTGTGGCAGCTGCTCTATGCAGTAATGTGTAAGCTGGCCCTCAATGTCAGATAGGAAAGGTTTGAAGATTCAGTTCCCACTAAGGATAGGCACTTCGAACAGAACACATTTTTCTGCCTCCCCCTTGAGCCTGCTGAGCTCCACAAAGCAGACTCCTGTGCCGCAGGACCGGCATTTCAGAGAGATTATTGGGCTACAGCTGACAGAAAAGTTCAATTCCATTCCCTTCCACTTCCATTAATGGAAAATTTAGCCTGGACCTAACCTGATGTATTTGCCCAAGCAAGTTTATTAGTTTAATTCCTATTTCGGTTTGGTTGTAATTCTTTTTACTACATCTTAACAGAATTTCTGGGATACACAGAACTGTTACCAAATGCATGGTCAACCTAATCAACTAATGAAGCCCTCACCCAAAGTTTCTGAAAACAGCCATCATCAGAATTCTATGCATATAATTTTATGCCTTTTAATAGCATACTCCCACCTTCCAATAATTGATTTCAAAGTACAAAATCCAGGCATCTCCAATGAGGCATAAATTGTGGCATTTCCTTAGCGTGAGTGGTGCTCCAAACATTTCCCACCCAGTGACTGGCTGTATATAGTTTTATGGTGAAAGACACAGTTCATAGACATGGGTAGTCTTTCTAACTTGCATAATCTGTTTCAGAGTGCAAAATATATCCTATAAAACGTCCTTAGAAGACAGCTGGACACAAGGTACCAGCTGAAAAAAAAAACAGAGTACAATTATTATGCCGGAACAGCAGAGAAGCAACTGGGGGAGTGGGGAGTGACAAGAGTGAACGAACAACCCTTATGATCCCTACTTGTTGCTGAACTGGTTATAGATCGCACAGGCAGTGAATGCGCACAAAAAGTAACAAGGGGGGGAAAGCAAAGAGAGAAAAGAAATTGACACTTGAATCGCAGAAAAAGGCAGCAAGGAAAATTGGCTGCCAGCCAGGATACTTTTTGTGAATGGGAGGGTGTGGAATAGTCACACTTCCAGAGGGGAAAGTCACAACTTGAACGTCAGAAAAAAATGGTTTGCTGCATATGTTACAATACTTGGATTGGGGTTATAAAATACCTCTCATACTTGAAAGAAAATAGCACTGCCTTGTGTCATTTTCAAAAGATTTCCCACATCTGTACATTGAATGGAAGTGTACGTTGACTAAATGTGCATTCTTAGCTTTCGACAGGATTAAAAGTCACATATTCTGTATTCTGAAAATATTCTTATTAGTTACAAAAACTGCTTTAGCTACATATTCCTGCTCAGATTCGATTTTACCATGCAGCAAAATTATGCAACAGAGCGGATTGCCCTGACTCAGCAGTTCTAGAAACCAGTCATGACAACCATTTTGCTCTCCTGCGTTTGCTTCAATTGTTACCACGGGAGGATGCACAAATTATTGGTGGAGTTCAAAGTGTCACACGGAAGTCCCAGATTCAGTCCCTGGTAACTCCAGTTAAAAGAATCTTACGCAGTCAGGAACCGCCTAAGGCCTTGGAGATCATTATCAATTGAAGCAGACTATACTGAAGTTGGGGAGTTGCTTGCGAAACATACATGTAACAATAGTGCAATCCTATTGCAGAGTTACTGCAGTCTCTTAACTGCGATAAGAAGGCCCAGGAGAGGGGAAAAAACAGATGAAACATTTGGGGAAACTGGGGCTCCTCCCCACCCCCATTTCTTTCCAGGAGTTCTTTCAATGTTTGTGACACGGTTTTTCGCACTCATATAGCAAAAAAAAAGTCTGAGGACCTTCTTGATTTTTCCAACGGAAGAACTGGGAAATTGGGGGGACCGCTGGGGGGAAAAACCCCTTATATTGTAGACATATGTAACATTTTCAAGAATTGTTTTTGTTTAAATGTAAATAATTCCATCCACAATTAATATACTGTAATGTGTTTAATGGCAATGCATTAATAAGGAGTTTAGCATCTTCAGAATGATCAAGTTTGGCTTAATGCTGGCAGTGACTCTATGAGAGAATTTCTGTCCAAATAATACAATTTATTTTGTTTACTCCAAAATTTGTTTTCTACCTCTAGCTTTTATTTTTCTACTTCTCCGATAGCAAAAATTAAAGAAGTGTGCTATAGTAGTATAGAGAGCAGCAGCCTGCAACTATATCTCAAGTACCTGCAGTTTACGTGTGGGAAGGGCTGTGGCTCAGTGATAGAAAATCTGCTTGGAATGCAGAAGGTCCCCGGTTCACTTCTGAGCATCTCCAGGTAAAAGGACCAGGCAAGACCTCTACCTGAGGCCCTGGAGAGCCACTGCCAGACTGAGTCAATGATATTGAACGTGGTGGACAAATGGTCTGATTCAGTATAAGACAGCTGCATGTGTTTGTGTATCCTCATAGAAAATGAAGATATTTATACTTTTAAATTCCATAAACATGCCAAACAGTACAATTTAATTTACTGAATTATAAATGATGCATTGCAAGTTGTTCAATCATTAAAAGACGCTTCGGTTTGGTGGGAAATCATTGCATATATTTCAAGTTTCCCCCATATTCAAAATTTCCAGATGTTTTACATTTCTAAGTCTGAACCAATTGATTTCTATGGCTTAAGACAGAGTATCTCTGCATAGGATTGCACTGTCACACACAAGTCAGAACCTTTATTGGCATAACTGTAACAGTGTCGAAAACAGGCCGAGCCTGTTAATTGTTAAACATTCTAAATTGCACCGTTAGTCCTGTTAGCAGTAAACACTTTGCAAAGGAAAAGGCAGTATTTGGTTAGAATATGGATAGCAACAGGGCTTTTTTTCTGGGAAAAGAGGTGGTGGAACTCAGTGGATTGCCCTTGGAGAAAATGGTCACATGGCTGGCGGCCCCGCCCCCTGATCTCCAGACAGAGGGGAGTTTAGATTGCCCTCCGTGCCACGGAGTGGATGGCAATCTAAACCCCTCTGTCTGGAGATCAAGGGGCGGGGCCACCAGCCATGTGACCATTTTCAAGAGGTTCCGGAAGTCCGTTCCCCCACGTTCCCCCTGAAAAAAAGCCCTGGAAGGCAGAGGTCCTTGCGTCTTAGCGAAGCACAAGTAAAGCTCCAGAGTCATTATGTGACAGTCCCGTGGTAAGTTACTACCCAATTTTCCACCATATGCCTCATTTTTGCCTGTAGCAACATAACTGAGGAACTGAAGGGACAAACCATCATAGATAAAATTAGTGAATTTCGAAAGGCAAATTTCAATTATTCCTTTAATTATAAGAGGTGCAACTTTTGGTACCAAATGTGTTGTACTGAACATTAAACGAAAACAAGATATAACACAGCAATACATCATTTCACATCATTGCACATTAAAATTAACTGTATTAAACCATAGACAAGAAAAAAGATTACTTACAGTACTTTATAGAATTCAAAGCAGGGGCCGAATCTGAAACAAAACATATAGGACACTATGATTTTGAAAAAAGTTACAGCCCCCTAAAAACAAAGCTCCTAGATTATTAAAGAAATGTTGTAACATTTGAATGTGCTTATTGCAGCCAGTCATGCTCCACAATAGCAATATCGGTCTTTATTTCAGGACACTCATTTTCTAAACAGCAACTGTAACTTGACCAATAAAGTCCATTGAACACACTTTAACCAATTTAAAAAATGTGTATGTCATCTAATGAGCTGGAAAAGAAGCCAGAAAATTTGAAATCAACTTTAAAAACAATTTATAGGACTTTCTACTACAGTTTGTCAGGTGTGTGGAAAGTACAAGTAATATATGTTGTGGACACCCTCTTTATCAAGTTGTTGCTTGATTCTAGAGTTGCTTAGGGCCAAACGAAACAATACAAGTGACAACAGTTGAGGGTCAAAAAATGGTATGGCAGAAAGGCAGGAGCCTCCCCCCCCCCACCCACACACACACACACTACAATGGTCACAACCAAAATCAAGCCTTGTGGCTCAGTTTAGAGGAGTTCCAGCTGGGAACTCGCTGCTTCAAAAAGGCAGACATCCCTGGGGATGCCCGTATTTTCTAATTGGCCCCCCAATGGGAAGGAAACTCCACTGAGCTCAGTAGAACCTCTTGATAAGCACACTGAGGACCATGTCCTTACTCAGAAATCCTGGGCACACTGGTTCAGAGACAACTCAAAAGGTACCCCCAGCCTACAGCTGTAAAAAGATAATAATAAACTAAATACTTGACTATGTCTTGCTCTTTCTGGTACTCCAGAATCTGCTGCTTTAGGCTGGTCATCTCTCTCTACCTAATGACCACTTGTTTCCAGTTAAACATGCAACGGGCTGTTGTACAATTCTTGCTTGGGATAGAGAGGCATTGGAACTTCTTCATCATGACCAGAGGGAAAAACTGCATGAGTCAGTTGAATCACATAGTTTCTTCCCATTCCCATACCACTGTCACAGACCCCTTGAGTCCTCAAGGAGCCCAGAGTGGAAGTCAAGAACAAAATATACTATGGGGGTGGAGGGCTCATCTCCCAGGGTAATGAATTCCAACAACAGTCACTCTGAACTAACCCTAAGCTTAAAGACCAAGGAACAAAATCTCCAGCCCTTTCACGTATTAATCAGAAACTCAGCCCTGCAGGGCAGGCTGCATGCAAACAGAGTTCTACCAAAAACTCTTTGGCCAATTAGGCCAAAGTACGGGATTTAGATTGAAGCCCCAAAACCCAAATAACACCACAGAAGTATAATTAAGTTTATTAAGAATTGTACAAAAGATTATAAATAAAGAAATTGTGCAAGACAGGAAAGAAAATAAATAAAAATAAATATCTACCCTAAAATAGTTCCCAGCCTTTTGGGTATGGTAACCCACAAGCCCAAATTTACTTTGTATGGTGACCCACCCAGGGATGGCCCAAGAGACTGAGAAAGTGCTGGGGGTGGGAATGAGTTGAGGAGATGCAGGAAGATGGTAGACGTTGGCAAAGAGGTGGGCGGCAAGTGGTTCAATGCTGTACACCTCCCACAGCAGGTAGAGAGTACTGAAGCACTGCAGGGGGCTGGGCAAGAGTTTGGGAGCAGACACAAAAACACAACCTGTACTTGTACACATCTCATTCTCTCCTATACAACTTGTACTTGCACACATCTTATATACACATGCAGAAGTCCAAATTTACTTGGTGAGGTGACCAACCCATTTAAAAAAACAGAGCATGCACAAATCAATACAATGGCGAAAACCTGGTATCCACATACACAAGCTTTACAATGTACTTTGGGGTCAGGACTCACAGGTTGGAAAATGCTGTCATAAATACAAGCCTGGCTGTTGCTACATATTTTCACAGCTAAACAAAAAAAACATAAGGAATGTCAAACCACACATACAGAAATGAACCATGCACTAGGTGCCTTGATTTCAGCATTTTTCTTCCAGCCTGTACCTAACAACTTACTTCCTGATATTCATCAAGGAACCAGAAAGTTTGCCCAGAGAGAATTAAACACTTCAGGGCACAGTAAGGAGCACAGAGCACAGATAAGGGCTTCACCTGTATGCTTCCCTTTAAAAAGAATCACCCACGTTCACAGCAGGCTTTCATGGCAGGAGGGGGAAATTAGGCAGAAAGAAAAACTCTGCCTCTTCTCCCCAGCCCACCTTCTGCCCTGCTGCTTTTGGCTGCTTCTACCAACCGGATAAACACCAGAAAACTGGAACGGCTCAGACCAACCGTGCCTCTGCTTATATACAGTGAGTACATTGCTCAAGCCAGTGAACCAGCAATGAGACTCAGGGAAAGGCTATGTACAAAAAGGCTAATTAAGGACAACGCTGCATGGCATGAGCATGGGCTTAGAGTTCTGGTTGGACAATGTGCCTGTGAGGCATATGTTTGCTGAGCCACTGTCTCCCTGTGCCGACCCTTTCCTATATCATTCACCACCCCAAGGAAAAAGAAACTTAAAGACAATGTGCAGAAACAGAAACTGAAGGAAGAGTCCAGCTTCAGTTATTATGGCACTGTATACAAAAAAATTAAAAGGCCGGAATCGCCAGCTCGGTTCAGATCCACAAAGTGAAGGAAATTTATTCGGTTAACTACCCTTCTGAGATTAATGAACAGGATGTATTTGGTCTGGCATGAGACTAATTACTAGTTATTTTATGAATGCAAATTTCCTAGTAGTAGTCTGATAGTTGGCGGCTTAAATTAGAGATCCCCAGAGAATTGTAGGACAAAATCAATAATCTGATAGGCAAGATTCTCATGGGAAATATCAATAAACCAGCTGGGAAATAATGACATTGTATATTTGAACAAATTATGGCTAAATAGCCTAGATGCAAAAGTCAAAACACCCAGGAATTTTTTTTAGTTGATCACGCCTGGGATCAAGATTTAGGAATGCTTCCCAAATGACATTTATCAACAGGTCTATATATTCCTTTTAATGGAAACATGTACAAAAAGGGTATATTACAGCTGATGTTCCTACAAACACATGCATTTGTTTTTTTTACTTTATCCTAACACACTGTTACCCAATGAGAAGGTCTCCTTGCTAGTTGGGGGAACTGGAGTTTTATATGAGGATTGCCCCGGCTAGAGAACTCTTTCAATGACCAGACAGGTATTTCAACCAAAAGGGGATTTTTATTGAAAATAACAAAGACTGACAGTATACAAAACACACACAGCACAGACTCAGAGCTAACTGGAAAGCACTGGTGGAAGTTGGATAGAGTTTAAAGGATGGGGTGATATTTACCATCCAGAAGAGGGCCTTCGGGAGAGAAAGCATTGAAATTGGTGATATACACCATTTCGATTAGTGGCTTTAAGTAAAGGATGTCCATACAAACCTTCACAACTTTGAACAAGTACAGTTTCTGAATGGTTCACATGATCTAATACAGGTTTTTTGCATATGGTACAGTAACTCAAAGTTTATTACAGCTAAAAAATGTGTTCTGGGGATCTGAAAAGCCTCATGTTGTGCGAGAGATGGAATGTGAAATTGAGAGAACCTGGAGATACAGTATCGACTTGATATCCTCTGGGCAGCAACGGGGGCCGATTCCACACTACCTTGTCTTAGCGCTAGTTTTTCGCTGCCGCCGTGCTACACATTCCTCTGTTCACACGTTTTTTAAAAAAAATCGTAATGGTATCGCTACGGCATCGCAGCAGACCACCACGATTTCATCGCGCTATGAGCTCATTAAATCATCCATCCCCTAAAGCATCAACCAATCAAGCCACACCCCTCGTCTCTGCATTCCCCCCCCCCCGCACTTAAAGAAAAAAAAGGAAGGGCAATTCATCGTTAGGGCGACACCGTGACCCAATCAACCTCCATGTCCCTACCCAGAATTTGAACAGACCGCAGCGTAATATTTTTCTGTGCCAGGTGTCATGTCAGCTTTCGGATCGACTGCTCCGTTATGCTGAAAGAGTGGATCTCCAGATGAAAGGAGGGGAGAATGCTGCAAGGGACGGACCAGGATGTCGATTCCTTGTCGCGCAACCTGTATCATTTAGTGGGGCAACTGGGGTCCGCAGTAGGTGACACCTTCCCAATCACAGGTGATCACCAACCTTAATCAGCAGATAACTTTTTGTGGCATCCCACACTGTAATGTAAAGGGCACATTTCCACCTACTACCAACAGAGAGAAAAACTCCGCGGATCCACTATTAAAAAACATTTCAAAATTGCCCGCCCAAACAGGGGGCCAATCGATGCAAACTATCGATGGTGGGAGGAAAATGAGCCAATCACAGCCAATTAACAGGGTGTGGTTTCGGCAGGACAGGATAGTATCTTGTTGATATACCGACCGCTTGAAGATTTTTTTTTTAAAAAAAAGGTCACAAGACTTTTCACAGCCCAACCACGCCCCCCCTTGCGTTCGTTGCGGGTTTTATTGAGGGGATGTGATCGTGGCATCGTGCAAGAAAGACAGAAGTCGGAAGGTGATGTGAACACGCGGCTGTATCTCGCCCTCACACATGACGCAATCGTTTCGAAAAAAACGCGGGAGGTAAGGTGGTGTGGAATCGGCTGGGGACTCATGTCAAAGTGGAATTTGGATAACTGTATGTAAAAATATTTAAGTAAACTTTTGGATATGTTCTATTCAATAAGGCAAACTTCATTACTATACATGTTTTCATTCAGTATTTATTGTGATTCAGAGTTGTAAAGGATTCATGTGGACAGCCTGTACTTAAAGCAACTAATTTAAATAGCCTTTTCCCTCTTCTGAGTTGGACTCCACGTCTAACAGTGCAATCCTAAACAGACTTGTGGCTGTTGACCTCTGGTTTAATTATCTCTTTAATATCTAGAACAGGATTGTTAGTCCAATAGGAAAAAATATCTCTTATAAATACTCCATTTGAATTGTGTATGTATGATCTTTTAAAAACATCTTCAGCAGCAGCTAACCCCAGCAAATCCATAATTTCTGGTATTTTAACACATTGCAAAGCAGCAAATCTGAGGGTGCATTGAATGTATACTGGCCAGAAAGCCTCGTTCCATGTCAAGTGGGCCTGGACCATATATGTGTTAGCGCAAACACTAACTTGTCATCATTGATTAGTCTTTATTTAAATGTATGCCTAACCATGTTACATATGAAGCGGCCCTTATTCTATTATAAAAGATTAATAGAGTACTTTGGGAGGAACAGGATAGGAAATCAAAGTTTTAAAAATTTTAGCCTTAAAAAAAAAAGATTGGCTATAAGTGACTTCACTTTATTTAAGAGTGAAATGCTGGTCAGGTTGATGTTAAAAATAAGGTTTCAATTGACATTTCATACTAAACCCTATTTTTATACTGATTCCAATCCTTCTCAATCACGATTTCCTTAAATTGATCAATCTAATTATTTCCAATAAACATTAACTGTAATCAGCTAATTTAGGATCCATAAAGTAAATCAGAGTCTGGACCATTTTCTGGATATGTAACCTGCTTATAATGAGCCCTGTGGCGCAGAGTGGTAAGCGGCAGTACTGCAGCCCAAGCTCTGCTCACAACCTGAGTTCGATCCTGGTGGAATCCAGGTTCAGGCAGCCGGCTCAAGGTTGACTCAGCCTTCCATCCTTCCAAGGTCAGTAAAATGAGTACCCAGTTTCCTGGGGGTAAAGTGTAGAAGACTGGGGAAGGCAGTGGAAAACAACCCCATAACAAAAAGTCTGCCAAGAAAACATCATGATGCAATGTCCTCCCATGGGTCAGTAATGACTCAGTGCTTTACCTTACCTAACCTGCTTATCATAATATTTAGCACAAAAAGGAATCAAACTTCTTGTCCTCTCCTGCCATTTCAATCTATTTGAAACATAATTTTGGAGAACCCTCACCAATGATTTTTTCCCAGGTATCTTCTGTTAATCTGGAAGCAACTGGGAATGCCGGTGTGCTCAACAAACTCTAACTGCAACTGTTTATTTCTACCCTTGTTTTCTGTTTAGTCCTTACTCTGTACTTTGTATGCCAGTCTAAATAAATGAATAAACTTCTACATGCAGGCAATTCAACTTCTGAGTTAAAAGTTAGATTGTGTGGTTGGAATTGCATGAATCTGAATGACTTTGCTTATTTTGCATGATTTATTCTACAATTATTATTATTTTGCATAATATGTACCGGTTCTGCTGATCATGGGAAAGAACAAGAAACCCTCACCTGTTAACTTCTCTGATTTGATTATCATGTTCATTATTGGCATCATAAAGTCATCAGAAAGTGGTTTGGATCCCATCTAGAATTTACCTGGGTGCTGGGGGTGGAGGCAGTCACCAATTTCCTCTTCCCATGGGACACCTCTGATTCCTCCACAAGCCGTTCCTGGGGAATTCCCCATACTGCAGGAGCAGCATTTCAGTGGGTGTTTTTAGCTGCTGCACAAGGGGGGAATCGGCAATCTCATTGATGCGCCTTCTCACTAGGGAAAAGTTCTGTGGGCTCCAAGTCATTACCTCCCTCCGAAGATTGTCAAACGTTTAAGGATCAATTGTCATTTTTAGTTTCTGTACTTAGGTATGCAATTCTCATACAAAATTTGCGGGCATCTTGAAAGGCAGGCATGTACAAAATCACATTCCCTTTAAAACATTTGGGAACGGTAGCCTTGAAAGGATCCATATATATTTTATATGTGAACTTTACACTGGGAAAGTACAAAAAACAATTGAAACATCATATGTGAAGCAGGCCTCAAACTAGAAACACATCTGGAGTAATGTTCTATTAAATACTCATAATTCTACACCATGGTCAGTTCCAAGGCATAAAAGAAGTCAACCTTGCATACATCAACAGCACACCTCAATACGGAGTTTTCATGTCAGCCTTATTTGGGGACCCAGATGAAAAACACAGAATTAGATGATAATCTTTCATCTGACAGGCAGTTTTAAATGTTAGTATCAAGCTGCTTGTGTAAACTGCTTGGAGCAGAAAGATATTGTTCACACACTAGCTGAAAATCCTTGTATGGTTGCTGTATGCAACAAACACCTCTGTGTCTGATACTGAGTCAGATTTCCTTCGATACACCATCTTGACCATAACTTTTGGTTCAGCAACACAGAGTGACATGGGCCGTTTCCTCATGGTTTAAAAATTGCACAATACTCATGGAAGGCTGCTGGCTTCCACGTGCAATTTTTGACACCATCCATTTTAAAAAACGCAACAAATCACGTTTATTTATTTATTTTTATTTATTTGTTTTATTTTTAACCCGCCCTCCCCACAAGCGGGCTCAGGACGAAGTACAACATTGATTAAAATACAGCTTAAAATCAATTATAAAAAACAGATAAAATACCGTGCCCCTTTCGGGGCAACCCCTTGTAGAGGGAGACTGATGGAAGGCTTGGCAATGATGGGCTAAAATTAGCCTCCACCATATGCCTGGCGGAACATCTCCGTCTTACAGGCCCGCCTAAATGATACAAGACCCTGGAGGGCCCGAGTGTCCTCAGACAGAGAGTTCCACCAGGTTGGGGCCAGGACCAAAAAGGCCCTGGCCCTGGTAGAGGCCAGCTGAACCTCCCTAGGGCCAGGAACCACCAGTAGATGTTTTCCTGTTGAATGAAGTGCTCTCTGGGGCACATACCGGGAGAGACGGTCCCTTAGGTATGTGGTGTTTTGTAAATGGATGGCATCAAAAATCGCACAAGGAAGATAGCAGCCTTTCATGCATATCACACTATTTTTAGACAGTGAGGAAACGGCCCTGGAAACTTACAACAGTTTCATAGTTTGGGAAGAAGACCAATTTTGTCATCTATGCAACATGGCTACCATTGAAAACAGGGTCCCTGTCTCTCTTCCTCTCCCTTCTTCTCCAGTGACACCTGAGAATAGAAAAACGGTCACCTGAAATCACCACTCTGCAAGTATTCCCACCCCAACGTGCAGCAGCCAATTAAGTGGCGCAGGGTTCTGAAAACTGCCAGGGTGATGACATACACACATCCCATTTGTATTGCTAGAGGTCACTAAAGAGGAGGAGGGCACAGGCCTGTTCCTGAGTACAGGAGCCCGGATTTGCATCTTGTGTAATATTTAGACACGTGTCATATTTAGACATTTACCACATTAATATGTAGTGTGGTATAATGGCGAGAGTTTCAGATTAGGATCTGGGAGATTCAGGTTCAAACCTCTACTCTGCCATGAAGTTCACTGGCTGACACATACTCCCTAGCTTCCCACCTCACTAGATTGTTGTGAGGATAGAATGAGGAAGGGAGAACCAACTATGCTGGTTGATCCCATGCTTGGAGGAAGGGTGGAATAAACTTGCACCAAGACTTTGCCCTGGCCTCAAAGGAAGAGCCCTGGCTTTCAGAGGCATGAAAATACTTGGCAAGCTCAGATATGATCCCATTAAGACAAAAGGATACAGACGCCATTCTGATACATGCATCCAAGGTGCCCCAAGAAGAAAATGTGAGAAGGCAGCCTTGGAGACATATTTGTGTACATGTGCAGGGGACCGAGAAAGCCTAATCCCCTTATCTCTTTTTCCCATATAATTTCTATAATTTTAGAAATATGTTGGAACTGTAGAGTCCTTCTGGAAGAGACTGGGGACCTGCAATTTCACTGCATTTCTAAGAAAGCAGAAGCCTAAAATTCCCAGCCGTTACAGACAAAATACAATAATACATCTCTGTGTGGTTTAGCTAGTTTGGGGCTAAAAACTATCTAATTAAGTAAAGAGGTAATCAGTTCCAAGCTAACAAACACAAGTTGAAACATATTCTTCAATGCAGTGGGGAGATTTTATATCATTATAAAGAAAAGTTTCAGATGAGCAGTTTTGGAAGGATATGTGAAATTTATGTTCTCTATGCAACGCTAGCTCAGAAGTTTTTTGTTTTGTTTTTAAATGCAAGTAAAATATGAAATGTTCTTTACAGTGTCCCTAGACTTGGTCTCCTAACACAGTCATTCATCAAAATACAACATGTTTTTCGCTGGGCTCCGGTGTCTTGTTCAATCAAGGGAAGGCTACTGACAATCTTTTAAATATCCTATTCTAAACAATACCTACAAGCAAAAGGCCTGATTTTGATTTATTGAATAATTTCACCAGAAAACACCTGAAGTTACAACAACATTACGTGCAATCACTTCTATTCATTTGTCGCACACAGTCAAAAAATTTACCAAAATAAAAACTGACAGCACAAAGTTAACACCAGCCTATTCCACCCAGCCTAACTTAACTATGTATATTAAATACAGGATTTTTTAAAAGCACAGATCAGATATAACATTTCATTGATTTTACTAAAGAACTGCAACCAAACTTCCTGGCGCTGAATGCAAAACCACATTTTTAGATGCTAATGAGGAAGCAATGGGAACAGGTTGAAGACCCCTTGGCTTGAACAGGCCCACTGCTCTGCTTATATATCTATCAGCTTTCCCGCTGTAGGAAATTTCTAAAGTGGGCTGTTTGCAAATTGTTACAGAGCAATTTGCACACAGTTAGTTCTTTCTTTAATCGAGAAATCTGCCTGATTGTGAGCCTATTTCCCAAAGGCTGGGAGTGAAGGTTATTCCATTAGGCCTTCTGGGAACAGCAATCTATCTAATACATTTCTGAATTATTCCAGACTGAGCCAAACTGAACATGAGAACAAAGCCTGGATTCCACTGCAAGGAAAACTAGTCTAACTCCCAGCTGAGAAGACTTAGGGAGAGATTTAAACCCATGCAAACACTGAAGAAATTTTCCAAGTAATTGCATGCATTTGCTCACTCTTGTCAAAAGCCGTAAACTAATATTTATTAAAACACATCGGCGAGGCTGCCTATTATCTGTCTCCCAGGTTCCTGATGCAGGGCACTACAAAGAAATCTAATTTGCCTGGATCCTTTACTTCTTCATAACGAAAGGGCAAGGAGGATGAAAGGGAAATTTGGTTAGGTATTCAGAGCCTGGTGCTTGCAAGTGCAGAAAGTGGCATTACGTTCCCTCACACAGCACTACATCTGGGTTATATAATGTGGTTCCTTGCTCTACAACATCAGACTCCCATCAATCCTCCTTTCCCTCACCATTCAGGCTGCCCGACTTCCCATTGCAGCAGGAGGTGTCCTGCTTGGCAGCCCCGTTTTACTGCTGCTGCTCAGAGTGGCAGCAGGAGAAAAGGTTTTTTTTTTTTTTTAAAGCAACATCTCCAATATTGCTACGTCACTTCTGGGGAAAATCCAGAATTGATGTAGGTAGCTCTAGGAATTACCAGAAACTCTATGGAAACATCACATCCTCCCCCCCCCCATCCCTGAGCCCCAACCCTCCTGCCAGTTTCCAGGCCCTGTCTAGCAAAGCTTACTCGCCATAAATAATCAGAGAAAGGAAAGGGCTGCTTCTTGTACCACTCACATCCTACTCCTGCCACCTAGAAAAGCCATCCTAGGCTTATTGCGAAACTCCTAAAGCAAAATCTCCTTTTATTTTATTTACTTACTATCTCACTTTTCTCCCCAGTGGAGACCCAAAGCACGTTACTTTGTTCTGCCCTCTTCCATTTTATCCACACAACAACTTTGTGAGGTAGGTTAGGCTGAGAGTGTGTGACTGGCCCACGGTCACCCAGCAAGCTTCCAGGGCAGAGTGGGGATTCAATCCTGTATCTCCCCGATCCTAGTTCAAGGCGGTAGCCACTATACCACACTGGCCCACATTTTACTATCCTTCATTTATTACCCAAATTTCACCTTTCTTCCACTCAAAAAGTGTTCTCAAACAGTCTCCTGTCCAAACCCACACACCTCCTTAGTTGCAGCAAGGCACAGGGCTGGATAGGGACACTGAAATGGCCCAAGGGCAAGCCAGGCTATATGGCTACAAGACGGCACTGAAAGGGCCAGTCAGCTCAAACCTGGCGAGTGGTGCCCCACAATGAGCACTGGATCATCTGTTGCGGCACTACTGCCCAGGTCTGAGCTGAGTGACCTCTGCAGTTCTGGTAGCCCTACTATGACTTGTCTGCGTTTGTTTTGGGCTGCCAGAGACACACCAGGGCAGTGGCCTTCTGGGCCAGTCTGCCCCAGGGATGGTGGTGTATACCATTACATCATTCTCATGGATAAACTGATGATACTTGTTGCCACACTTGGTGCTAGTAAGTGTATAGGGTCAACCCTTTGGCCAGTTAAAAACCCCGCTCATTAACTGCTTGTGTGTATTGGTTAAGAGCAGCAGGACTCTAATCTGGAGAACCAGGTTTGATTCCCCACTCCTTCACTTGAAGCCAGCTGAGTTACCTTGGGTCAGTCACAGCTCTCTCAGAGTTCTCTATGTCCCACCCACCTTACAGGGTGATTGTTGTGGGGCTAATAATAACATACTTTGCAAACCGCTCTGAGTGGGCGTTAAGTTGTCCCTGCTGGGATCAGGCGCAGAGCAAGTGGCAATGCCCACCCACCCCTTCATAAGGCTGGGATCCGACATGGAGCAGGTGGCAACACCTGCCCCCCGCCTTCACCCACCTGGGATCAGGTGCGGAGAAAAAGGCAATGCCCAACCCCTCTTTAACCTGCCAGAATTGGGCACGGAGCAGGTGGCAATGCCAGCCCCCATTCATCCAGCTGGGATCAGGTGTGAAGCAGGTGACAATGCCCACCCCTCACCTTCACCCAGCTGAGATCAGTAGCGGAGCAGGTGGTAATGGCCGCCCCTCCCTTCACTCGGCCGGGATCAGTCACGGAGGAGGAGGCAGTGTCCACCTGCCTGCCCTCGCCTTTCTAGAGCCTGTCGTATTTTTCCCCACAGTGGGCTTTATTACTAATCTTTGATAAGGCCCAAGGGATAACGCTGTTCAAGGAGAGGGAATAGAAAAGTTCATTGGGCACCTACATGTTCCTTATGTCAGTCTTTGGTTCCTGGTCATGACAGACACTATATGGACATAAAAGTGAATTTAATCATAACAACTTAAACTCTGAACAATAATGCACATGTATAATATTGTATAATTATTTATTTTTCTCCCACTTTTCAATCCAAAATTGTCTCACAAAGCAGCTTATAAGAAGGAAAACTTAACGTTCACTATAAAATATATAGTAACGGGAAAGTTCTGCATTGTTGAATAATCCGCAAACATATGATTTATGAGAAAATTACTCCTGCATCCTTCATAAACATGATGTAATCCAAATTGCTCTTTTGAAGAATGTACTTTTTGGCCTTCTTCTGTTTTGAGCATCTTTAAGTTTTTTTAGAGCTGCAATTATATGTGCTGCACTGGGGTGATATATGAGTTTCTTTATGCCTGATTAATGAGTTTGGAAATTATGGAAGCTGCAAAAGGCATACAGTGTTTCCTTGATCTGAAGATCTTCCTATTATGTGATGAGGCAAATTAATTATATATTTACAGCTTCACATCCAACTGTAAACATGGAGTGGATTGTGCTACATGAACATCGTGAACAACGGAAGTGAAGTAGACTGCACTGTTATAGCAATCAATTCCTGTTGTTTGTTATTTTGAGAGCCAGAGTTGTGCAGTGGTTAGAGTACCATACTAGAATGAGGGTGATCCGGGCTCTGTTGCAAAACTAAGTAGGTGACTTTGGGCCACCACTCACTGTAACCCTAACCCATCTCTTACTACTTTTGTGAAAATCAGAAGCAGGCAAATCACGTTAAGCTGGTCTCAGCTTCTTGAGAAAAGGGTACGACAAAAAAAGCAACTGGATAGTTTCTCGAGTTCCTATCTGCCACATGGCCCATTAAAGGTCTTCCAAGAGGCGTGTGCCAGAAAGCATCAACATAGTTGACTTCACAATGTCCAAAATTCCATTGGGACTGCATCCAGGAGAGTCATTCCCAGTCCCGCTTCACCCACTTACTATCTATTTCAGTGCCCGCTCCAGTGTCACACCTGGCAACGGTAACAGTGGCTTCAGTGATCACAATCACTTGGGTCTTAAATACAATCCAGATGCAGGTGTCATTGTACCACATCCCGACAGCTTTTCTAGTGTTACCATACACCAGATCTGGCCTTGTAGCTATTTAAGTAAATTTGTAATCTCCAGTGCAGGTCATTCTAACGCTTGACAACAAAACTTGCGGAACATTCAGCAGTTTGCGTCATTGAACAAGGGCTGCAATTCCACCAAAGTCAGTCTTACACTTTTAGAATGAAGTTTTACAGGCAGAAGTAAGCTTCTGTAGATAAACAGCCTTCTTGATAGAGAACCGCCCATGCAGATTGATTTCAGATGTGCCCCTGGGTTGTGATACCTACCTGAATACAAAGCACCCAATACAATTTCCTATCTATGCTACACGTTGTAGATTCTCATTTGCCTTGCAATGCGGTTGCAAATACACAACTCCAACCCACAGATTTCTAACTGTGTACAGTACATCAGTTGCACAAAACTATCTCTGGATTGGCACTGCTATGTGCTCTTATTCCTGTTTGAATACTAAAACCAATCCCAAATGTGCTCAATCAGAAAATATCCTTAGCGTGTCAGAGATATAACTTTGTCTCTATGTTTTTTTAATACTTCACAGGAATGATCTGGAGGGACAATAAGTAGATAGAAAGGGTGGGGGGGGGGGAACCTGCTGAAAACAGCAGGCTAAATAAGCCCAGTTACCAAAAACTGACAATACTGCTAATGGTTTGGTGCTGGTAAAGACCCACTCTAGCCGTGCTCAACAACAAAAACCCCTGTAACTACCAGAGAGGGAAGCAGAAAGGCTTATGATTGGGTTTTTAGCTTTCAGTCAAACACTGATAACACAGAAAAGGGAACGTGAAAATAGAAGAATGAAAGAATGTGTTGTTTTGTACCGGGGGAACCCAGGTGCCCTAGCTAGTGCTTCGACAATGCCATTTCCATGTAAACCTTAAAGAGGATTAATCCTCCAGGACCACTGTAATGAGACCTTTAAAGGCTCAAGAATAGCAGGCTATTGCTGAGGGTAGCAGCAGCCTGCTCCCAGAAGTCTTCTCTAGCAGAGTTACATCAAAGCAAACGGGGACCAGATAGTAGGATTCCGTGAGAATCCCTTATCTCAGTGTTAGCGGATGTTTCTCCTCTGATTGTCTTGAACTGCCACCTGTCCCAGGCATCTTTGAAGGCAAGGCTAAGTCTGTGATGGATCTGACCTCCTTGAGCTGAGATTCTTTTATGTCTTTCTTCATTTTCTACTCTGTTACATTCTTTCCCTGAAATGCACACTACATGAAACAAAGGGAGTTCTCACTCCTTGACTTGCTGTCCCCAGTTATTTGAAGGCAGGAGTGGGGGGAGAGGGGAAAAAACAATGTTGAGGATTATGCTGTATCTACAAGACAAGCCTCTTATTTTTGAGAGTTATAACTAGATGGTGTGGGGGGGGGGGGTGTCACACAAAAAAATGACTTTAGAATAGAGGGTCTAGTATTATTAAAAGCCAAGAGGAGAAGGCTGCATGTCAGAGATAACTTAAAAACAAGAAGACACTTATTACAGAGATATATTTAGAATCATATTAAAGGAGAAAAAATAAACAGGAAGCAAAATAGCCACACAGCCATGATCAGATGTGGTCTTCCAGCGCTGGCTTTCTATATACATTTACAGGACCAAACATTTACTTTGAAGTCAAAATAAGATACAGAAAGTCAAGTGCATTAGCAGAGGTGCACCAGACTCGCTTCTTAATGGCAAATCATATTCCTAACTTCAAAAATCTTTGCGTATTGTCATTTCTGGCGGCAAAGAGTTCCATAGGCCAATCAAATACTATTTTAAAAACAGCCTTTGCTTGTAACCTAACATTAGTTAGGACGATCTCTAATTCCAGTTATATTTGAGGGTATCTGTCCCCTACTTACTTTCCCCAATCAACTCACTTTATATACTTTAATAATGTTTCCTATAGACTGATTCCAAATCTTATCTCCTCTGCATTTGAGTAAGAGCTCCTGCCTTGACATGCTGTAATGCCCTAACAATCATTTAGTAACCCGGAAGTCTGGTCAGAAATTATTTTTTTGGGCAAAAAAATCAATCGGTTAAGTAAAAGTTTCCAGCTGATGCACCTTTCTCCCAACCCTTTCCTGCATGTATGATTATAGTAGTGTTCAACTCTTCACACGATTGTTCCACCAATCCATATTTGCCCCTTTCAGTGTGAGGATTAGATTACAGGGACAGAGTGGTCGTTTCCACACAGCTTACCTTGTTCCGGAACACAGCGAAATGTCGCGCAATTTCACGTGATAACAGCATCTTCTCGCGCGATTTCGTGCGAGATTTCGCTGTTTTCCGGAACAAGGTAAGCCGTGTGGAAACGGCCACAATCCCATGTACAGATAAATGTCCAGACTATCTGTTTAGACCTGCCTCTCAAGCCCTACTCTTTTGCCCTCCCTTCAGAGTGAGGTAGGTGGCAACAAGGGACAGGGCATTTTCAGTGGTGGCACCTCGCTTTTAGAATGCCTTCCCCTTGAGGACTGCCTGGCGCATGCCATGCTATTTTTTAGAAGCCAAGTGAAATTGTTTCTTTTTAAACTGAGCAATTCCGTCCTTTTAAGCCATTTGTACGGTCTGCTTTTGGTCTCAGGTCTGCTTTAAGCTGGATGGCTGATATTCCTAACTTTTAATATGTTTTTATGCCGATGGCATGTTTCTAACAGTTTGCTTTATTTTTATATTTAAAATACATCACGTTTTTATGATTTCATAGTATTGTTTTTACTGGCAAACTGCCTCAAGCAGCACTCTGGCAAAATGGCGTATACATTTCCTAAATAAATAAATAAGATGTGGTATAGCTTGGAATGAATACTATATTGTATGCATGGTAAAATGAGATGGGGGTGACAGCAGCATGAGCTTCATACCCATTTGTTGCCTAGTTATTGGTTCTGTCTAGAGAGATGGTTTTTTAAAAAAAAGTTTCATGGATTACTTTCGTCATTAGAATAATATAGTGAAATGCTTTATAAGGCAAAGGCGTAAAATTGGTTTAATTGCCTGCACAGAGGCTGTTTCACACTTGCTGCCTGGAAGGGAAGTTGGCAACAGATTCTCAGCTTGGTCATCACATAGGAGAAAGTTTAGCCCTCCCTACCACTTCTCTTCTGCCAGGGGTTGTAGCTGTCCCTTCCTCCACCTTGCATAGGTCTCTGATTGGGAGAGAAGGGGGAGTTGAAGTTCACATTCCTCCTCCCCCCCCCCCATAGGGTCACTTCCTTTGCTCTCATTGTCTCTTTCTCTGTGGCTACTGGGCTGGGGAAAGTAGCGGCCTGATGTCCTTCTCCTCCTCCTCCTTGGATCTAGGCTCTTCATAGCCCCTGAAAGCCCCATCCCTGGCATACTGTTTCTGAAGGACTGGCTAGTCCCACAGACTTTCTACCGTCTCATCTTGGTTGTGGAAAAGTCCTACTGGAGGACCTGCCTGCAGCCTGGTACTTGCCCAGTCAGATTCCCATTGAGCTATAGCATGTGGTCCCACCTGCCAACTGGGTAGTGGCAGTGCACTTGGGGCTGGGCCAGACCTTTTGCTCAACTCCCGAGTGTATCATGGAGGTATGGTCCCATCCTTCAGCTGGGCCATGTTAGGCGCAGTATCAGGGGTGGGTGGTGCCCTGCCCAGCTCCAGTCACTGACTTTTTACTCACTTAAAATGATTTCCAATAACTGTATAATAAGTATGTGGTGATGGTGGCTGAGAGCGCCATTAAGTCATAGCTGACATAGGGTAAGCCCTGATGGGATTTTCAAAACAAGAAACTAACAGAGCTGGTTTGCCATTGCCTGCCTCTGTATAACAACTTTGGCCTTCTTTGGAGGTCTCCCATCCAATTACTAACCAAGGCCAACCCTGCCTAGCTTCCAAGATTGGGCTTGCCTGGGCTATCCACACCAGAGCAACAAGTATGTGCAAAAATCTATAGTATAAATAAATAGTAATGCCTATCCTAATATCCTGCGGCTAGATCTGTTAACAGAGGCAAGCTGCAGGGCAGCGATGCCATAATGAATGATCCCCCATGTAAAAGATCCCTGCAAATGAAAAATAGTACATCAGACTGAAAAGTTCTAGGCCAACCTACTCTCTGCTGTGCTAGTTTTCTATTTGCAGTGGTCTTCAACTGCCTACAAAGGATGGGAATAAATAAAAGCTAAAGCGAGAGAGCTTGTGATTTCCGTACTTGATTGAATTTACATTGCACTGGCCGAAAGGGTCATGATCATGAAGAAGGGATAAAAGCTACATTCAAGGTTTTCAAAAGTAAGCATTATTGGCCAGAGGTGAAGAGATTATTAAAGTATAAATCAGATGAAGTACGCAGAATGGCCAAAAGACTTTCCAAACCTAAGTCTAGCCTCAAAATCTAAGGACTGGATCCTAAGCAGAGCAAAGCAGGGTTGTGCTAGAGGAAGGCAACTTCCCTGCCTTCCCCTTTCTCACTGCAGCTTTCTTTGCTCCCCAGATGTGCTCTTTTAGATCAGTGGACCCAAAGGAATTGTGTGGCGAGCAAACTGGGAGTTTGCAGAAGGAGGGGGGAGTAGGTAAAAATCTCCCTCCCTTTCTTCTACAAGGAAAAGCCATGCCAGTGGAGGAGCTGCTGCTGCACCAATGGAATGGTAGCTTGACCCAAGCCTAAAGCTTTTGTTGTAAATAATTTTGAAAACAGTCCCCTTGTAGAAATATTTCTAAAGCCAAAATTATTCCCATTTTCACAGAAAACCTTGTATTTATTATGTGTAACTAACTCACATGGCTCCGATACAAATTTAAATATGAAATCCCAGTGCTGTGTTTGCATCTATTTAACGAAGAAAATGGGCAAACAAACCAATGCCAAATATTCCAATTGGTTACCACTTTCAAGCACCACATCCATGCAAGGTAATGTCAGATCCCATTCACAAGGAAACAAATCAAGTTAAATGGAAACACACTGATCAACACAGAAGAGGGAAGTCTTCTGGGGGGGGGCAAATAAAAGCCTGAACAAAAAGCCTGAAGGTTAATTAAGATATTAAAAATATAAATATAATATGGGACTTATAAAGTCCCTAATTGTTTTATTTCTAAGTCTATTTACAAAGGTAGAAGATGTTTTAGGTATCAGCATAACCAATATTCACATACCACCAAAGAATGTACCCAATTCCCACAGCGATTTTTGCTATTCCATATACTAGACTGAAGGATTGCTGTGGTCACCACAGCCTAAAAACTATTTTTTTTCCTGTACTGTTTCTTTCACTTACTGATTAGTGCACAATCAGCAAAGTGTCCATTGGTTTACACTATTAAAGGTTCCAAAGTTCAAATGTTCTTCTATGAGAAATTGCATTTGTAGAAAAATAGGATGGATTCAAACATCACTTTGTGTGCTTTGCTACACTCATGGAATTTGTTTGTGGCAATGAAGAACAAGATGACAGAATATTTCAGGTCATTAACTTATGCTCACCACTGAAATGGACATTTGGCATTACATACATGACTGAGATTTGTTGCTCTAAGTTTGTGTATATGACACTGTTCCAATGAACAGATAATTCCCATGAATATAGAAAATGACCCAAAATATACTATGTTTTTTCATTCAGATACACAAACACGAATCGTAAAAAGTTTCTGAAGCGCACCTATTAAAATGCATCCCAGAAACTGATGTCTGCTTTAATAGTTACACAGATTTACACAACAGGATATTACAGAAGAGTAATACAAACTTTCTTTATTATAGGCTGTTTTCACACTACTAACCTGCTTCCGTAACGTTGCAAAATGTCACGCAAAAAACACGGAAGATAGCGTGTTCTCGCAAGAGTTTTACGTGATGTCGTGCAAAACTCTCGCAAGACGTTATCTTCTGCATCGACAATACATCGTTATCTTCCGTACCGACAATACATCGTTATCTTCCGCGTTTTTTGCGCAACGTTTCGCAACGTTACGGAAGGAGGTTAGTAGTGTGAAAAGTTATTTTGATCTCCTGACAATAGGAAACAAGGCTGTTGAAGGGATTGCAATGGGAAGCTCTAGCATGGCAAAGAAAAGGCTGAGGGTTACCATACATAAATGCAGTCCTGGCTACAGCACTTTCAATTTATTTTATTTATAGCCCGCTCTCCCTGCAGGCAGGCTCAGAGCGGATTCACAACCATTCAGGGCCCTTGTTGCTCAATGATAAAATGGGGAACTCAAGCTGGAGATACAGTTGGGCTACAGCCTGAATATACAAGCAAAAATACTTCTCTCTATTGATCAAGCCAAGGAACAAAGAACAAGTTCCAGACAGCTTCCCTAGTCCGGCCACTTTAAAGACAGCCAATCAGCAACAACAGCAAATTTTAACAGATATTTATTCCATTTTGTACATTTTTATTCCATTCCATGCCTGAAAGGGGCTCTGGCTCCTAATCACCCATATTCTGAGACTGATCGCTAACGACCCGCTTCAGGCCATGAACTGCATGGTTGCAGGTTCCAGAGTCCCTGACAAATTCTAAGACACGGTTCCTCTCTTCAAAAGATATCATTTCCAATTATAAGGTGAAGTTTGACCAATTTTCTGTCAGGGTGTGCCAAAATGATAATTAACTGCTTAAAAAAAAAGACAAAGACTTGCACCCAAGGAGATGCAAATGTTCTAATGACAGTCATATCTGAGCTTCTCATCTGTAGTTTGCACCTTTGGAAATCCGGGAGACATCCCAAATGTGACCGGAATCTCTGGGGGCGGGGCATCTTCTGCAGATGAGAACGGCCCCTTGGATACTCACCGTGAAGGGTCCTTCTCCTCTGAGGTAAGGAGGACATCCTGGGTGTTTCCCACCGTCCAATCGGGGAGGCAGGAAAGTTGATCTTTCTTCCTCTTCCTGTGGATGTATGTGGGAACACCCCCTTTGCCTTCAGTTCCGGAGGTCTCCCCACAGCAGTCCATACAGCAAATAACTCTACTAACTTTAATACTGAAACGATAAGAACTTGTAAGTAAAGAACAGTGTCAACTGTTACTAACTATGAACCCTGTCATCACTTTACATTACTAGACAAGGTAGAGAAACAGACAAACTGTAGCCGTTAATTAATTAGTGCAGAGGTAGAAGAGAATGTTCATATTAGTAAACACTCAGACAGAGGACGAAGAGCTCGGGAGGGCAGGATGTCCTCCTTACCTCAGAGGAGAAGGACCCTTCACGGTGAGTATCCAAGGGGCCGTTCTCCCTCTGAGTCGGAGGACATCCTGGGTGCTCCCAGAGCAGTCCCTTCATGATTCGGGTGGGAGATGTTCTTCGTCCTCTACGACGTGTTGCAGAACTCTTCTACCGAATGCTGCGTCCGCCGACGAGTACGTATGTAATTGGTAATGTTTGACGAATGTTGACACTGAGGACCACGTAGCCGCTTTGCAGACCTCTTCTATGGAGGCATTCCTCCTGAAGGCCGCGTTCGTAGCTGCGCTCCTAGTAGAATGCGTCGTGATGCCAGCTGGAACTTCCAACCTGAGAGCCTTGTATGCCTCGCTGATGCAGGTCTTGATACTATAGGCAATGGAAGAAGAAGACATCCTCTGTCCTAACTTAGGAGTGGAAATATTGACGAACAGCGACTGTGTTTGGCGAAATGCTTCCGTTCTGATAATATATGCCTTGAGCGCCCTGCGCACGTCAAGGGTGTGCCAGTCTCGTTCTCTGGGATGCTTAGGGTCCGGACAGAACGATGGAAGGACAATCTCCTGTGCTCGATGAAAAGTCGAATAGGCTTTGGGGAGGAAGGAAGGATCCATCCGGAGCACCACCTTCTCTTTGTGAAAAATGCATAGATCTGACCTGATGGACAGTGCACTCAGCTCAGATATCCGACGTGCTGATGTAATCGCGACTAAGAATATTGTCTTTAATTTTAGCCATCTGAGAGAGATGTCACGCAAGGGCTCAAAAGGAGATTTAGTGAGAGCCTTGAGCACAATATGTAGCCTCCAGGTCGGGAAGCGATGCACTACCGAGGGTTTCAATAGGGAGGCTCCCCGCAGAAACCTTTTAATATGAGGATGTGTAGACAATGAAGATGTTCCTATTCTAGGAATTATTGAGCCGATAGCCGCCATTTGCTTCTTCAAGGTAGGAGGTTTCAGGCCTCTGTCCAACCCCTCTTGTAGGAAACCCAGGATGTCTCGAATTGTTGGGGACATTGGGTCTATTTTCTTACGTTTGCTCCAGCGAACAAAGGCTTTCCACGTTGAATTGTAGATCCTATTCGTAGATCTTTTCCTTGAAGCTAGCATGGTGTCCACGACCTTTGTCGGATAACCTACTTGAAGTAGCGATCTCCGCTCAATCTCCAGCCGGTCAAAGACCACCACTCCGGGTGAGGATGCCAGAACGGTCCCTGAAGCAGTAGATCCGGGCGTATTGGCAGGCGGAATGGGGGATGGGTCGACAGCGATAGCAGAGTCGAGAACCAAGGCCTTCTGGGCCAGTATGGGGCTACGAGAATCAGTGTTGCTGCCTGGTCCTGGATTCGTCTCAGTAGTCTGGGCAACACTGGAAGCGGAGGGAAGGCGTACAGCAGGCCTCTGGGCCACAGCGATGTCATGGCGTCCGTGCCCTCTGCTGCTGGGTGGAAGTATCTGGTGAAGAACCTCCGCACTTGGTGATTCCGTGGAGAGGCGAACAGATCCACCGTTGGAGTGCCGAAGTGTTCTGTGAGGAGGTTGAAGGTCTCCCTGTTGAGAGACCATTCCCCTGGGTGAAGAGACTCCCGGCTCAGCCAGTCTGCTTCCACATTGAGTACTCCCTTGATGTGTTCTGCTTGTAGCGAAAGAAGGTTGTCCTCCGCCCAGCTGATGATCTTGTGTGCCTCCTTCTGAAGACGTGATGACCTGGACCCTCCTTGCCTGTTGATATAGGCTTTCGCCGCTACATTGTCCGTGCGGATGAGAACGTGCTGTGAGTCTAGTTGATCCTGGAACTGAATGAGAGCTAGATAGATCGCTCTCAGTTCCAGCACATTGATCGGTAACTTTTGTTCGATTGGAGACCATCGACCCTGTCCGATTCGTCCGTCCATCGATGCTCCCCAACCCGAGAGGCTCGCATCCGTGAACACCTGGATGGGCTGTGGAGTCAGGAATCCCTTGCCTTGTCGGAGGTTGGAGTCGATGGTCCACCAACGAAGGCTGCTTTTGACTGATAGAGGAACTTGTATTCTGATAGATCTCTTTCGAGCAATGTGGTGCTGATAAGGTCGTAGAAGAGCTTGAAGAGATCGAGTGTGAAAACGTCCCCAGAAAATAGCTTCTGAATTGGCTACGAGGAGGCCCAGCAATTTTGTCAGTTCCATGATACAGGACTTGCGTTGTTTGATGATGACGGCTGTCCTCTGTTTGGTCTTCTTGATCTTTTCTTCTGGAAGGAAGAAGGAACATAATCGCGTGTTGACTAACAGTCCCAGGTGTTCCAGGACTTGCGATGGTTGCAATGAGCATTTGGTTCTGTTGATCAGGAAGCCATGCTGCTCCAGCACCCGTATTACTAAGTCTGTATCCTCGATCGACGCTTCCTGAGAACTTGACCGTATCAAAATGTCGTCGAGGTATGGATGTAGGTGCAGACCCATCTCCCATAGTTTGACAACCGGGACGACCAACAGTTTCGTGAATACCCTTGGAGCAGTGGCAAGGCCGAAAGGCATGGCACGAAACTGGAAGTGCTTGCCGTTGACACAGAATCTTAGAAAACGTCGATGAGGAGGGGCCACTGGCACGTGGAGATAGGCTTCCGTCAGGTCCACTGATGTCAAGTACTCTCCCTGGCGCAGGGCCTCCGCGATGGAGCGCAGGGTCTCCATCCTGAAGTGTCTCAGTTTTATGAAGCGGTTGACAAACTTCAGATCCAGGATGGATCTCCAGTCCCCGTTCCTTTTGGGCACGGTGAAGAAGATGGAGTACACTCCTGTGCCCTTCTCGTGCTGAGGAACCGGTTCCACGGCTCTGATATCCAACAGATGACGCACGGCCTTGATTGTAATAGCACTTCTGGTTGGGTCTTTCTTGAGTGGGGATGATAGAAAACGCTCCGGTGGGAGAGAGAAGAATTCTATTGAGTAGCCAAACGATACTACTTCCATGGCCCAGGCGTCCGCCTGGGAATCCGCCCAGCTCTGACGAAACAGAAGTAGTCTCCCTCCTACCGGGGCTTCCCTCGAGTCAGGGCTTCTGACCCTTGTCCTCTGCGTCAGGCCTGAAGCCACGGGCTCCCATGGACTTGTGAGGTCTGGACGAGAAGTTACCTCTTCGTGACTGTGATCTCGGGAAAGACCAGTTTCTCTTGTTCTCCTGTCGCTGTCTGGGCAAGGTGTGGTTTGTCCTGAAGGGCTGGAAGCGAAATGTGCGTCTTTCGTTCCCTCTAAGCGACCGAGGTAGAGCTTTCTTCTTGTCTTTCGTCTCCACTAGTATCTTGTTCAGTTGTTCACCAAACAGCTTTCTACCTTGGAACGGGTAAGATGACAATATGACTTTAGATTGAATGTCTGCTTGCCAGGCTCTAAGCCACAACATGCGTCTGGTGACCGTAGTAGATGACATGGCCCTGGCACAGAAGGACATCGCGTCTAGTGTGGCATCGGCCGTGAAGGTACTTGCTTTTAGCATCCTATTTGCCCCTTCCAAGAGACGTTTGTTGTTGTCGGGCAATAACTCTATAAGACGTCTGGCCCAGACCACCGAGGCACGGGAGACTGTCGATGCGATGGCTGAAGCTTTAATTGCCATAGCGAGGGCTTCATGCGTTCTCTTCAGGGCTATGTCTCCCTTTTTGTCCAGACTGTCCTTAATAGCCCCTTGGCCGTCCTCAGACAGAAGCCCATGGGATTGCAGGGCTATCACTGGCGCATCCACGGCGGGAACCTGCAAGAGCTCAGTGGCAAATTTGGGAAGAGAATATAACTTTTTAACATTATTAGAGAAATGCTTGCAAGAGGCTGGAGTGGCCCACTCAGCCATCAATTGTTTTTCATAGTATTCAGGAAAGGGAAAAACCTTAGATTTCTCTTCTGATCTAGGGAAAAACTCTTTATTCCCCTTAGGTCTGGACTTAGGGTCCCCAGTAGATGACTCTTCCTCCCCCTTCGATGTTTCCTGAAGCTCAAGAGCGGAAAGGGTTTTAGCTAAGAGATATTGATAATCATCAGCCTGGAACAGTCTGTTAGAGTGTTCATGGCTAGAGGATTCTTCCTCCTGATCTTCCTCAGAGAGGAAGTCCCCACCATCCGAATCTTCACTGGGGGAGGGAGCCTCTGCAGGCCAGTCTCTACCAACCCCCCTGGGGTAAGCATTGGATTTTCTTGCTGCCTTGGTGGGCCAAGGCATGGCAGAACTCTCCTGGGCATCCCGATGTCCCTTAGGGCAGGAAGGTTGAGAGGGTTGAAGCTGCTTAGCCTTATGAAGAGCCAGGATCTCCTCCCTCATGGTCTGTCGCAGAAAACCCATCACTTCTGGGGGCATAGTAAGGTAAGCGGCACTTACTTGATTCTCCTGAACGTTTGGATCCTGATTAAGTCCCATTTCTCCCGCCGGGAGGTTGGGAAGCGCGTCATTTGGCCTTGGCGGGAAAACGCTAGCCGCGCTGTTGTTTGCCGCCAAAACAAAGCTCCCTCCGTTGCTGCAGCTAAAGGCCTCTTGATTCAGACTTCTCGAGCTCTGGGGCTCCCTCTGCTGGAGACGAGGCCTTTTCTTAGAGGGCTGATCTTCTCCCAAAGGAATCTTCTCGCCGGGGAGCCGCTCAGCCTCGCAAGGAGAGCCGGCGCCGGCTGAGCACATCCCCGCCATCGGTAAGACAGCTCCTGGGGGATGGCTCGCCCTCTCCAAAAAACTCTCTTCGGAATCCGATGAGGCCGCCGAGGCCATTCTCAGTCTTCAATCTTCTCCTTGACACGTTCCAAACAGGAAGGTATAGGAGAAGAAAGCAGTGGAAGATAGGAAATTAAGGTGAAAGAAAGAAAGAGGAAGAAATAGGAAGAAATAGGAAGGGAAGATTATAGCAGATAGATTTAATTAGGAAGGCAGTGAAGAGCTAGCCTAAGGTGAACTGCTCTCCTCTGAGGCAGGAAAGGAACTGAAGGCAAAGGGGGTGTTCCCACATACATCCACAGGAAGAGGAAGAAAGATCAACTTTCCTGCCTCCCCGATTGGACGGTGGGAAACACCCAGGATGTCCTCCGACTCAGAGGGAGAACTGTCAAAAGTATTTGACTGTATTTGAGTGAAAGTATTCATTTAGGCATTTTGTTGGACAAAGACTTCATGCTAATGTAGAACCGATGTATACGTTAACTTCCAACGGAAGAGTCTATACTACAGAGAGCTCTGGAGACCGTCCACTTCCCCATGGTAGACTGCATACTTTGTATACATGGTGTTCCAGGTTCAACCATATCCAGCTAAGAGGGACTTCAGAAAGCAAGACTAGGAAAGCATAGCGGTTAAGTGGTTTGGCTGCAAATCAGCACTCTGATTGTTTGAATCCCACTACTGCCATGAGCTCAGTAAGTGGCCTTGGGCAAGCCACTCCTCTCAGCCCCAGATCCCCACCTGTATTGTGGGGATAATAACAACACTGACTTTGTTCACCGATCTGAGTTGGGCTGTATCTGTATCTCTACAGAAGAGCAGCATGTACGTGCAGATGTTCTTCTTCTTCATCATCATCTTGTTGTATTTAAAGACCTAACTGAGGAGCATGAGGGGCAAGCCACATATTAGACATTGCAATAGTGTCCCAAAACTTTTTTTAAAGAGGGATGGAGGAGGACCTTCCCAGTCTGCCAGTTCCCCACATCAATCTACCCCCCAAGAATCTGCTCATTCCCACAGGATTTCAAGTGAACTATGGCAGCAGGGGTGGGGGTGGGGGTGGGGGGTGAAAGCTATTGGAGGACCGTTTAGGGAAGGAAAACAGCACTCAAGGAGAGAAGTAAAAGCACCTCTCCCCACACCCTCAGACTGGGGGATTTGGAATAGGAAGGCAACTTGGAGAAGGTGATCCATCCTTTTCCTGATCACCATTTCTGTTCTAATTTTCCCTCTCCCCAAACAGCGTTTCCAATGCATTGCAATAAACTTAAAATAATAAGGCTCGACACATGTTAACTTGTAACATGGATTTTGCCCCTGACAGTCACTGTCAGTCAGAGCGGTCCCTTCTGGGGCAAAAGGACCACTGGGCCAATCCATAAAAGGCAGATTTTTATCTTTGCTGGTGTGTTGGAAAAGCATTGGTGATAACTGCCCAGTGCTAAACAACTCTATTCTGAGAGGTGCTGAAATAACCATTCGCTTTACACTCCATCGGAAAGTAATGTACAGAAATAGCTTTATAAAGTCTGGTAGCGAGGCCAGTGTTTCCCAACTAGGGTTCTGTGGAACCCTGGGGTTCTGAAGGACGCCAGGGGTTCCACAACAAATCGTGGAATAAATATGTAAACTGAAACATCATGAAAAATTCAAATATCCCTCAAAATATCAATTATTAAGGTTACATTTAACTGTATTGTGACTGTCCATTTCGTACTGTTTACAGAGCGCTGACTATACATACGGCAATAATTTCGCAGTAATTAAATTGGACTATCTGTCATCAGGACTTCTGGTTGGTGAGCTGTGCGTTGAGACGCTCTCCTCCCTGCTCACCCCCCTTTTAATTGTTTTTAACATTTTACATTCTGCTTTTAATCTGACTATCTGCCATCAATTTTTTCTGGCCTGTAAAAGTTTTCATAGGTAAGGGTTCCTTGAGATTTGAAAAAATAATTTAGAGGTTCCTTCTTGGATAAAAGGTTAAGAAACATTGATGTAGGCTAAAGGCTAAAGGAGTCAATCAAGACAGGAATCAGAGAAACATCAGCCTGGTTTGTTGAGAGGAAACAAAATAATACTTTTTGGCCAGTTGTAATATAAAACTACAATGTGCCACAAAAACAGAAATGAGAAATTTCCAATTGTCGCACAAAGAGAGAAAATGCATGAGGATTTTATACATAACCAATTCCAACAATGGTTCTACTTCTACGCACTGTTCCGTATGTATGAATAAATCAAAGTGATTACACAAGCACAGTAATATTGCCTAAAAGTGAAAAATTAATAGCAATTGTTCATTTCTCTTCTTGGAAATCTTCCTCACAATTGCCCTTTAAGATTGTTGCTGTGCTCCTATTCTGTTATAAAAGATATACAAGCTATCTAATGCGTAGTTTTCATTGATACGTGTTCCCATGTGACTGACTGCTCCTTCCTATTAAAGCGTTACCTGCACACAGAAAACAAGAAGAAGGGTTCTAGGCTAGAGGTTACCCAGACAGGCTAACAGTACAAACCTCAGTCAATGGGCTTAGAAGAGTGTAACACTGTTTAGGGTCATTTCCACACATCCTTAAAGAGACGGCCCACTCACCAATCACTGGCGACTTTTCCCTTTGACTCCAGATGTCTCTGTTTTCAAAACAGTTGCAGGCTGTTTGGCTTCCGTTTTTTTTGTTTGTTTTGTTTTGGTTTTGGTGCCTAAAAAAAGGAAGCCAAACAGCCTGCAACTATTTTGAAAACAGATACATCTGGAGTCAAAGAGAAAAGCCACCAGCATTCAGTGAGTGGGCCATCCCTTTAAAGAGTATAGAAAAGGCCTAGGAATGCACTGTGAATGATTGTTCCCCCTATAAGAGGATTATATTAACTAAGCCTCCACCTTCTCTCTGAAGTGGTACAGTCCAGGTACAAGTTTACTACTGTGCAAGGAACAGGCCTTTACATCAGGGCAAGTCCATGAGATTTAACTGCAGAAGAATTTACGCTCCATGCTAAGCAACTGCTGTCTTTTATATCACCTCCACTCCAAATGCAATCTAAGTTATTTGCTTTGAGACAGGATATTGTCCACTGGTGAAGTTTATTGGTCCCATAGAGCAGGACGTATCATTCGTATCGGGCTCTTCTGTTAAAAAGCACACACCCACACAAAAGAAGCCATCGTAGGCGAAGACCCACATGTCTACATTTATAAATGAAAAGCATTCAAGACTTTCCTAACAATTGTAACTCCCGGAGCGGACATGCATTCCAAACACAATTGACTTAAAAGCTCCTTTGGGGGAGCAATAAAAATATACAGATGTCTGCCTTCAAAAAAAAAAAAGTTAAAGAGAAATTATGTTCTTTTTTTCCCCGTGTATTACGGGAAGACTGCCCACACTTTTAAGTACAATGTGGGTATATATTTAGAAGCACAAACGAGACATCCTGAAAAGGCCACATTTTCTAACCACACAGAATGACAGAATTACAAAAACTCTTCACATGCCCAGCCATAATGCAGAAATGCAGCCTTTTCTTACCAAAACTGGCAAGACACTAACCAAGAGAAAATCCAAACTGTCAATCTGAGTCTTCTTGTGCACCTACAAGAGGACCCAGTACAGTAACATAATCCGGCATTGTTCACATGTCCTACCTTGATATATTAAATTCACTAGCTTGGTAAAAATGTAGCTTTAAGTGTGGTCCCTTGTAAGTTACTTCCATGCCAGTACATGTCAAGGCTTTGGCCCTTGTGGTTTGTCTTCCTGGCATGTTTACAAACACCACAAGCAGTGACCCTCCCAAAAGGCTGGGCATTGCTTGCATGACTTATAGGAAGCCCAACCACATGGGCAGAAGTTCTTATGTATCCTTGGACAAGCATGGGAACATTAGAACTGAGGAAGCCATGCCAACAAAGGTATATATAAAAGAGATCTCAGATGTATATACAGTAAACTTAACATCAATCTATTCACCAAATTAAAATGCTTCTCTCCTTTTTTCCTATTTAGTTAGCTAGATGTAGAATCATAGAATCACAGGGTTGGAAGGGGCCTCTAGGGTCATCTAATCAACTCCCTGCAAAAGGCAGGAAATTCACAACTACCTCCCCTCCCCACACCCTCAGTCACCCTTGCTCCATGCGCAAAACACCATCAGGATCCCTAGCCAAACTGGCCTGGGGGAAATTGCTACCTGACCCCAAGGTTGCGATCGGCCTTACCCTGGGCATATAAGAAGGGGCCATGAGAACTAAGCACTGATGTAACCCTTCCTGCCCTCCCATTCATGATCTGCCTAAGTTCACAGAATAAGCATTGCTGTCAGATGGCCATCTTGTCTCTGCTTAAAAACCTCCAAAGAAGCCCACCACCTCCTGAGGAAGCCTGTTCCACTGAGGGACTGCACTGTCAGGAAGTTCTTCTTAATGTATAGCCCCAAACTCTTTTGATTTAATTTCAACCTGTTGGTTCTTGTCCAACCTTCTGGGGCAGCTGAAAAAAACTCTGTGCCGTCCTCTATATGACAACCCTTCAAGTACTTGCAGATGGTTATATCACCTCTCAGTCATCTCCTCTCCAAGCTAAACATAGCAAGCTCCTTCAACCTTTCCTCATAGGACTTGGTCTCCAGACCCTTCACCCCTTCCTTTTTGTCTAGAAACTTGGTACATGTACAAGCAAACCTAATTGATCTTATATATATTAATAATTACTAATGACTAAAAGATTTAATAAAATGCAAAGAAGAAAGCTCTAGAACACTCTTTAATCTACTTCACAAGACACATTTGTGCTTTGACTTTGGATACCTTCTCTAAAATCTCTTTAATCCAATGAATTCACAACAGCAGGGGGAAAAATACTAATTGACTAGGTATGGCAATAGTAGTTACAAGAAACAATTATGGAATTTCCTTACAAGTTAATTTAAAGGTGTTTGGGGAACAGAATGCTAACTAATGATTGTTGGTTAATACTAAGAATGTCCTGGTTTAATTCGGACCCTGTTAGCCAGTCATAAACAGGGATCTGATTTTTCGACTATCAGTTCAATAGTTTGATTTGTTTGTTGGTGTTTGATAGGTTGCTTCACTATATTCCTTTCCTGTATTCTTTTCCAACCATGCTGAATAGCGTAATTGGCTTTTCATGCATGTTTGTTCTCACACAGTCCAACTCAGTTCTACTACCACCCCCCATCATTGCTGCATAACTGCTCCACTCAGCAAGCAGTCATTTAAATAGACAATTAGATCACTCACAAATCATATTAACTGAGTCATAAATAAATGCTGTGTTTCAATAAAATCCTACTCTTCATTGTTCGTCTAAGAAGTCCTTAGTGATACTAATCGCTGCCAATCAGTTTGAATTGGCATCGTCTTTGCAAATACAGTTTTGCATAACACAATGCAAACCAGTTTAGCAGGTGTTTGCAACTGTTTGACACAAATTTAAATGATCGGGTGACTGGCTTGCATTTGATCCATACCTTCAAACCCAGTAATTGTGACTGTGTTTGTTGCAAAATCTGCAGCATCTCCAGTTTATACAGGTCACGGGACATGCAAAAAAAAAGTCCTTATGAAAGGTTACATGTCACTTGAATGAATGAAACCCAGCCCTAAAGTCAGAGTTGACTTACGGAGACTCCTGGTGAGGTTTTCATGGCAAGAGACTATCAGAGGTGGTTTGCCATCGCCTGCATCTACAACCTTGGTCTTTGTTGAGGTCTCTCATCCAATTACTAACCAAGACCGACCCTGCTTAGCTTCTGAGATCTGACAAGATCAGGGTCTTCTGGCCTATCCACTTACGGTCCTGTTTAAAGGTTCTTATCTCATGATTGCCCTTTCATGTGCACTGTATAGTATATGGCCCAGAAGAAAGCTATACTGGCATAATAATGATACACGCAACAAGCTAGTGCATAATATTATAACCCATTAAATGAAATACTGTGCCTGAGTATTTGGGGGAACTGTGCTCCATCACGTTTTTATACACTATATAAATCACCTTAAGCCCCAGATGGTGAACTTGCCACACTATGAATTGTCATCTGTGACACCTGTGGCTTGTTTAGGAGCACATACTGCAACAAGTCAAAGGAGTCGAAATGTGACTTCTACAATAACTAAAAATTATGTTTCATTTCTGTGGACAGTGTTTTGAAAGAATCATTGCCAGATTACATTTCAAAAAGTTGGATGCAGTCTTTGTCCAAACTCTCTGTGATAGTCTCCCTGAAAACTATTCCAAAGCATATACATTTATGCCAATGCTGCTGAATCTACAACATACTTCTGTATGACATACTTCTGCTTCAGAGCCACAGCTTGCTGTTGGTAAACTTTGCCTTCTTTAAGAAACATTCCTTGGAATTCAGTTCCATTTCATTAGATGGCATTTAGTTTCCTTTAGTACAGTTTTAGGTGGGTAGCCATGTTGGCCTGCAGTAGAACAACAGGATTTGAATCCAATGGTACCTTAGAGACCAGCAAGATTTCCAAGGTATAAGCTTTTGAGAGTTAAACTGCCTTCTTCAGATATCTGAAGAAGGTATCTAGTATCTGAAGAAGGGAGTTCTGACTGTTGAAAGCTTACACCTTGAAAATCTTCTTGGTCTGTAAGGTGCCACTGGGTCAAATCTTGCAGTTCTCGTTAGCAGAAGCATTTCTAGTCATGTTAGAGAGTTAAATGCAACCTATGTAAGTCCTTTGGCTGCAAACATGTTTAGCAATATACATACGAGTCCTAATAAAGTAAAGCTGCATTGAAACAAACAGTATTTCTGGTGCGTTACAGATCCTATCAACGCTCAGTTCAGAACACAGCTGGAGTGTGTAATGTGAAAATTTCTGTGGCGGGTAAACTTCTCTTTTGGAGGCCAAATGTAAACTAATGTCCCCTTTTCTAACCAGAGTCCATCTTTATTATCAATCAGAATCAGGCTCTGCTTTAAATAAAGGCAGTTTGAGTGAGACTTAACATTTGTGTGTAAGACACACTTTGATCTGCACCCTGATGAGTGAACATTCTCCTTTGCTGCTAACCCAACTAATGAAGGGATAAAATTAGCTTTTATCCCTGGCACTCTTTACCAAAAAAAAAATGCACTAATAAGCTGTCCTCACTAATCAGTCATCTGGGCTAACGACTTTTTGCCTAAAAACACTAACATTTCTGAATGTAGCTGAAAGGGGGAGGGGGGAGGCACAAGACCCAGACTGGGCCCTCCTCAGGGGTCGTAGTCTGTCATCTGCTATGAGAGGCTGAAAGGTTAAATGGCAGGCACATACCCTGACTAGCTGATAAATCTATAATCAAAACACTCCGACTCTGATACCTCAAGATGTGCTTCATTACTACATGAATAAATGATTTCTTTAAAACTAGACACAGATGAAAAAAAATTACTTTTAAACTGCCTCATAATTTTTGCCTATGAAGAAAGCTGTCTGCACATCTGTGTCCCAAGTGTCACTTTATTTCTTACTCTCTATTGATATCTGATCAGGAATTCCAAACTTTGTTGATTCCACTTATGATCTCCCTTTCTAGCTACGTGTCTTGTTTACGGGCAAAAGAAACAGATGTTCGTGTTCCGCCTTTCTGTAGCACTATCTTAAATATAATTCTGTAAAGAATCTTTTTTTTTTAATTTTGTAACTTTTTCGAGTTTGAATACTTCTTCTAGTTTCTGCATCACATCATTTCTCAGTCTCTGCCACTCCCTCCACAACATTTTATTAAATCTCTAGCAAACAGAACCAGCAAGGGTTAGCGCTCCCTTATTTGAAAAGATGCTTAGAACTTCTATATGAGCTCCAAGCAAACAGGAGGGAGTTGTACATTAGTACAAAATGTGACAAAACTCCCACTCATTCCAATGGGTCTTGTTTAGCAGAAGTCCCTGAGGACTATGTCTTTCCTTAACTTTAACAGCGTAATGTAACAGTCCCTCCCTTCTCTTCTCTGCATCTCCTATCTCCAGTTTCTAAATAAACAGAAAGAATATTTTAAAACCATGTCATAAACACGATCCTTCTTGAAGCAATGTTCATTAAAAATGCGACAGAAGGTGGTGGCTTCTAGATCACCCTAACTTTGCCACCTGTAAAGAACTTGTATTAAATACTCACGGTAATGAGGGTCCATGTAACCATTCCTAGGGTCCATAGCAAAGACGGTCCCGCGGTAAGGTACAGAAGGTTCAGGGAGGTGCGATATAGATCCATGGATTTCCTTCTTGATTAATGAGGCCCTTTCTTCACTAGAAGTCGAAGGCTCTTCGCTGATTTTACTGAGGCCTTGCCCGCCCTGTGGCTGCATTGTGATTGCGTTTCTTCTCTCTCTGTGATAGGTCTGTCCAGGACTTTCATCCTCTAGAGAGAGAGAGGGAAAAAAGGAAGGATTGGGGAGGGGGGAAAGAGTAGGGAAAAGAAACTTTAGCTCAGCCATAGAAAATAAGGTTCTTGTTCTCTTTGCCTTTTAGCATGCTCAGCACTAGTGCAAAGCATGTTTGGAACAGGCACATATGTGTGTTTATGAAAAATGTCTCTGGAGCTAAAGGGGGTGGGGGGGGGGAGAGAACCTAACCATTCAGTGCGAGTGGCAGTTGTGCAGTAGATCATCATCTCCTCATTCACTGATGCATTTACCAGCGGGGCCATTAATCCATTAATCCATTAATCCATTAATGGACACTGGCTTGCTATTTTCTACCCTCTGGGACAAGAAGGCCTGGAAGTTTTGGCTGCTTGACCAGGAAGGAAAAAAACAATTTGTCACCAATCGCAGAAGAAGAACCTTGCCAGCGGAAACTAAATCAAGCCTAGCCACCCACGGATGCTTTGTTTTGGTCAGCATGTTCCTTTACAACCACAAAGATGCATGCTAGAAAGAGAATACTTCCTTACCACTAATGGGAGATTGCAGCTACCAAAATTAAGGAAGAGCTCCTAAAACTCATGAAGCCTACCGCAAGTTAACACAGAGCATATATACAAGGTCCCCGGCTTTGCCTTGGGTGCTGAGAAATACAACAGTTACAGCTACTCAGGTCTGTCTGTGCACACTCACACACACACTTTGCAAAGAACATGATCTACCCAAATCTAGAAGTGCACAGCTACGTGTCAAGCTCTTAGCTCTAGCCAGTGTACTTCTTCTCACCCTAATCCCAACACTTCTGATGTTTCGGAAAGAAAGGGGAGCAATAGACCAAACTTTCAGAAGTTCACGTACCTCACTGAGCCGATGCAAATATCAGCATTAATGTAGTTGGCTTATTTCTTGTAAGCACAAAGGTATCTTTTTATAAACAGCATTATATGTTCCGGACTTTAAAATGTTGGGTTGGAGCCTGTATGTCCTGAAAGGCATCTTCTTCCATCAGAGGAAAATCGAAAAGAGTCCAGTAGCACCTTTAAGACTAACCAACTTTACTGTAGCAGAAGCTTTCGAGAATCACAGTTCTCTTCATCACACGCATCTGACAAAGAGAACTGTGATTCTCGAAAGCTTGTGCTACAGTAAAGTGGGTTAGGCTTAAAGGTGCTACTGGACTCTTTTCTATTTTTGCTACTACAGACTAACACGGCTAACTCCTCTGGATCATCAGAGGAAAGCATCTCCTTTAGCAGAACGGATCTGCAGGATACAACTCATTGTCTCTAGCGAGTGTTGTCTTGGTAAGTTTGTTTTCCTTAAACATGCATGTGTGTATGTTCATTGGCGCAGCAAGTTAATCACTCAGAAAAAAATATAAGGATCAGAGCATCTTAAATTTTTTTCACTTTAAGGAAAGTCATACCATGAAACTCAGAAAATTACAAAATTGGAAGAGATGTTGCTATATTAAGTTGTACAAGTAAATCAAATTTTTAGGAACCATTCATTTTCTGAGGGCAATACACAAAGTTTTATCACCAACCCCATATCCAAAACTCCAAAGAATCAGGTGTTTTAGCTCTTTTTATATAATTTATATAAACTGAACTTTGTGTTCTCTCAACTAGCAAATCTACAAACGGTCCTGTCTGAGTGTCAACGGACCTCCCCCCATAAACAGAATGTCCCCTCACTATGGCAATTCAACTTCTGTATTCCTAGTAGCAGTAGAATGTTTTTCAATTGCGGCCGGGGGGGGGGGGGGAGCCTCAGCACAGCACAGTTAGGAATTAGTATATTTACCACCTACATATTTAAATGGCCTGGGTGAAAATGTATTTATTATTTTATTTACTTTATTTATACCCCACCCTTCTCCCCAATGAGGTCCCAAGGTGCCTTAGCTAATTCCCCTCTCCTCCATTTTATTCTCACACCAACCCTGTGATGTAGGGTAGGTTGACAGTGTGTGATTGGCCCCAGGTCACCCAGCAAGCTCCGATGGCAGAGTGGGGATTTGAACCCGGTCCTTCCAGATCCTAGTCTGACACTCTAACCACTGTGCCATGCTGGCTCTTTGTACAAAGTGTAAGTTTAAGCAAAGTTTTCCTGCTCATTATAAGCAGCCTCCCCACCACCACCACCCTTGTGAATTTCAAAGAAACTTCAAGGAAACACAGTTAATACAATGGTCAGTCATCAGCTCTGCCTCTCAGTATGTCACCGCCCTCTCCTTCTCAAACACCCACTGAATAGCTGCACTGAAAGTTATACGGCGGGTTTTATTAAATCTGTCCATGAATATCTTTGTATCGCACCCCTAAGTGTGATTCTTCACTAAGGGCCAGCTCGCATATTATATTGTTGCATGCACACCTAACTAGTTTTAAGTGCACAGTGGAAATGTAATGCATGAATAATAATGAACGTGCATTTGTTATCATGCAAATATACTCCGCTGGGGAGCTATGACTGGCTACAGATTCATGATGTATGAATACTCTGGGTCAAGCCCAGGTATCCACACATAATGTGCTAAGTCCTAATTCCCATTTATCTTCTTTGAATGGAATGAGATTTACCCAGCCAGAAGTGAACTAATGCAAAGCCAAGCTTATAATATTTTGCAAGAAAATAAGTTTGTGTGTGTTTATTTCTGTGTATTAATGTGGGGTTTTGAATATAGGTTTACTATGGTTAGAAGTGCAGGACTCCAAAGAAAGAAGGCTGGATAAAGTTGTATTTCTATTAAGGCTTAAAAACACAGTTAAAATGGGGGGGAAATGAAAAACAAAGAATATTTTAGGATCAGATGTCTGGGACAGAAAAGAAATACTATATCTAGAAACTTTTTAAATAGTTGGGGAGGAAAATGCAGTAACTTTTTTTTTTTTAACTTTTAGAACTACCCCATAACTGCAATGATGGAGAAATGGAGGATAACAGAAAAGATTTGATTCGGTATTACCTGAAGTGCCTGCAACCTTTTAAGAAAATATAATGGTAAATTACATTCCATCACTTTTAAAGAATGATGAAAGACAACAGCCCTCAGTTCTCCTCCGATATACCTCTCTGAATATACATTTTATAATATTTTGAGGGGCAATTCTTTAAAGAAAAGAAATACCAGGTTTCCCCCCCCCCCTTTTTGCTTTCATATGCTTAGGCAGTGTTATATTGAATGGTTCCACCTATTTTACAATTAAATTAATTGTGAATGATGAAGTGGGCATGGAGTATCTAAAAATTCTTACAAACTAAGCAGTTAGCACTTTCCAGAAAGAGTAATTATGTTCTGTTGAAGCCTACTATAAACCTTTGAAGGGAAGATGTGGATTTTGTTTTTTAAAGACAGATCTATATTGTGTTCAGAATGCTTCTAGACACTTTAATGAGGCAAGTTTAGACTGGAACACTGTATTAAGATAAATGAGCAGAGTGTTTAATTTACAAGTGTTAAAAATATGTAGATTTTTAGATAACAGTTTTGAAATGTAATTTACTTTGTACTGATTATATTGTACCTGTAAAGCTGCAATCTTAACAGTTAACTTAGAAGCAAAGAACGGCAATGGGACTTAGTTACAAATTAATTTGCTAAGTGTTGGAGTATACGTTTATTATAAAATGAATATACTACTCCAGAGTACTAAAGCAACACATTAATTTCTGTCCTGCAAATATACAATATGATGTGAGTTAAACTTGAATGACTTAAGTGGAAGAAGCTTCTTAGTGATGAGCCTCGTTTGAGAAACTTGGAAGTGTTCATAATGTTGAAATAAAACTATATTTGGTTTTAACATATATATATATAACAAATAATGTATGAGGGTGGGGAGGACCTCTAGCAATGACATGCATATTTTTTCCAGCATGAAAATAATACCACTTCTTGGTGAAACACGAACAGCTGCCAGCCAAGTCCACCATCACCCCTTTTGTGTGCGATGGCATTTTTGTAATAATGAGAAATTCCAACGGACAAACTGTTTGTTGAGAGTTTACTGCATGCCCGGCACTACAGAGTTGCTTTTCAAAGGGGGCAGATGAAAAACTTGACAGTACACACACTCCAGAATACAAATAGCCAAGTGGTTTGAAATCGCTCTCTACACACTGAAATGCGGGGGGAGGACGACTTTTCATGCAATAATTCCACCAGCTCTTATAAGCGCAGTAAAACCACTTCAGCAAGCCAAAAGGTGAAAGCTGTCTAATCTTGTTCTGTTCAAGCTGAATTGTTCAATAAAATTTAAGAGTCAGTGCAGACAAGCTGCGCCAGGCCAAATTATTGACAGAAACAGACAGTCCGCCATGGCAACAAGTGGGGGTCTAGAGGAAAAATGTAAGCAAACAAGCCACTTCTCTGGCAGCATCTGCCAATCGAGTCTTGCAGCCAAAAACACGAAACAAACTGTTACTGCTTGCATTGAAGAAGTCGCCTTCTCTGCTGTCAAAGGAGGGAAAGTCTATTTTGCTATAAAAAAATAAGTTGCAACAGGTCAAATACCATCTGAAAATCAAAGGGCCAGAAGCGTTCCAATTTATGCTTGTTTTATATTAGTTAAACGTGTCATGTTCTATTATTCTACACATTTCTTCAGCCTTACTGCGGAGTAAAAGAGAGATAGAACACCACACTTACACCTTTCATTCAAGATACACACTCTCCTTTGTTTTTATGTTTGAAAGAGTTAAGCTGAGGCAGGATTCAGTCTAATAACAAGGACCATCTCTACCATATGACACTCTGATAGTCAGTTTTTCCTTAGACTGGCAGGACAGATGGAGAACCTCTGAGTACGTGCAGAGTGTTTTCCCCCACATGAGTTCCAGAACATGGAGAAGGACTTGCACATCAGACAGTATAGCTTCTACACAGTTTTACAAAACTTAACCATTGTCTACAGACTATTTTATCAAAAAAGAAGAAAAACAGGGAGGCAAGCACACTACAAATAACATAAATAAACCTGAAATTGTCAAACCAATTCTGTGTTCTCTCAAGGAACATATGAAATCAAGTACTGATGGAGATTACAGAAAACCTTACATTAAGGCCACAGGGTCACAACATTTTACTAAGCAGAGGTGTTCACCAGGAAAGCCCTTTGCCTACCCAAAGACTTATTTAGAACCAGTCATTTCATTTTCTCAAAACAGGGAAGGAAGACACATGCACACAAACACCAAGTTAATTTGCTGACCTGTGTCTCTCAGAAAAACTTTTGGCAAAACACCGTCGTTCTTATTTCAAAGTGCTGAAAACTTTCCAGTTTCCAAAAGATCACTGATTTTTTTAAAAAAGTTGAAAATGAGGTATCTCATTTGCGGAAGGAGGGGATGTCCTGACTACCACTCTGAAAAGCATAGAGCATTTGAGTACATAATTATATCTCCAATAATATTCCTGTCTCCCAGGCAATTAACGAAAATACCTGAGGGGGGGGGTTGTTTTAAAAAGTCATACATACAAGGTACTTACAACTCAATCCAAAAGACCTTGGCTTCCTCTCTAGAACTTCTCGCCTTGACTGAAATTCTCTAGCTACTGCTTATGTGGACATTCCTCTACTCTTTTCCTCCCTCTCTCTCTCTCTCTCTCTCTCTGCCTCCCTCCCTCTCTCTCAGAGGCAGCGCTTCTCCCATTAGAGGAATTAAAATTGGTTGGTGCCATGCTAAATTTAACAAGCTCATTAGTATTCTTCCTGTGTGCTTGGTAGTGAACTCTCCCTATTCAAACCGCTCTCTCAAGCTGAGGGGTCAGGCCGGCTAATCATTAAATCAAACTAATGTCACCCTATCACAATCGGCCTTAAGAGAAGGAGGGTTTATTATTTCAGTTTATGCTAAATAAACGGTTTTACAAACGGTCTTCAAGCAAGGTCAACAGCATCTTCAATTACAAGGCAAACTTAACAAGAGTTGCTATAAACCAAAGTGCTCCATATTGACTTGAGCGCGAGCTCTGCTCCACAGATTGCCACCGGCGGGCTTGTACAGGAATGCATATTGTAAATTTCTTCTCCCCTTTTTTAAAAAAACGAAAGGGTAATCTTTTCTTTTGCCAGAATTGGTGACTTGCGTAGAGACTGCTCATTCACCTCTCCCCATCCAGCTAGCTGCTCAGCTCAATTCACCCCACACAAAGGCTGAAGACCAGACCTCAATGGACCGAGTGAAACATGTTCAAAACTAGGCTCTCTATTGTGACTGAATTTCTTAACATCTTTTCAAAAAGCGTAGAATGCCTTGAGGCTAAAGGAAGAAACAGGCTAATGGTGAATTGGGAATACTGAGCAAATTTCAGAGCCCTTTCCTCCTAGCTTTTGAGGTTGAAAGCAAGCTCTATCCTTTCAAGTTTCAAAGTCCTTTTTCCTCCCGCAGTGTCACAGAAGGATTTGAAAAGAAGGTAATTGTGCTCACAGTCTCCCTGATCAGAGCTTACGTCCTATTTCTGGTATTTCGGAATACTTCTCGCAATAATGGTGCATATAGCTCAATCCCTTAACCGGCCTGCACTCGGCAATTGCTCATTAAATGAACAATTGCTGGTATAAAATGCCTTTTATGTTCAAGGTCTGGATATAAGATAAGCATTCTAGTACTCTAAATTTGGTTTACTAAGGAAACTCGCCATCATTAAATTACCAAACTGAAGGCAGTATAGCCGTCTTTCCCAGCAAAGTAGAACTTAAAGACTGATGTGCCCCCCAAAAAGAATCTAATGCTAAGATTCCTCATAGAATAGGTAACTAATAACTATCAAAGAAGAAATTTACTATATGTAAGAAAAGGTTGGAGACCATCACAATTTGAATGATGTAACAGAGCCCAGGCCTCATGCTCTGGTATCTCTGGCTTCTCATGTACTTCAGTTACATGTTTTTAGTCATACAAAGGGTTCATTTACTCCCCCCTCCTACAATTTTCCTCCTCTTGGAAACAAAACACACCCCTACAGTCTTTCCAGCTGAATTCTGCAGTGATTAGTTCCCCCGATCTTCTACATGCTCACTTGGAAGTAAATTCTGTTGAAATCAACTGGGCTTACTTTCCAAGTAAACATGCAGAGGATCAAGCTATAAAGTTTACCATATTATAAGGGGGGGGGGGAGTTTCTAATCTGTTTCTTTGTTCTAGCCACATGAAGAAAGTATTCTTGATGGAAGCCCTTGCAGTACACAGACACGGGAAGCCATTCACAAAGCAGATTCCCAGCCTGTCATGAGCATATAAATCAAAATTAGCACAGTGGGCTAGATGGCAAACACTGAACATGCTTGATATGTAGCGCTTGAGCATTGTACAAACATTTTGCGCTTTACTGCTAGTCTATACTATCGGGCCTAACAATGTTAAAAATGTATAGACTTATATTCTTCTTTGTAATGGATTTTCAACTTATCAGTAGTTTCTCATTTACTTATTTTTTTCACTCTTTGGATTTCCCATACACAGTGCCTTCACTATCTTTTATTTTTCCACCTAGATAATTTGGGGGTGGGGAAAGCTTAGTTTGCTTTTCTTTCCTAGGCCCGTTTTAAAAAGATTGCGGCTCTGAAAGAAGAAGAAAAGGTGAGAAATTGTATACTGAGAAAAGATTGGAAGATGTTCAGGCAGTGGACCCTACCCACATACTCGCTGCCATGCAGAGAATTAGGAGTGATGGAGAGTCTCCTGAATTCAAGGAGTAAGTTGTGCGTACAGCAGTTCAAAATCATGAACCCACTGAAGTGAATGGGGATGTGGCCATTGATTGTATGTAGTAGCATCAGAATGGAAGTTAACAGCAAGTAGAAGAAAGGCCCCCATTTTGAAACAGAAATGTTTGACTGGATAATATGTCCCTTAGCGTTTTATAATGGTCTCGGTGCAGAATACGTTACGCTTCTAGTTTGTGCTCATTCTTTTATTTCACAAACGTACAAAGGGGCAAAAAGACTTCCCTACAATTGGAACTCTCTTCCAGATCACATTCACAACGCCTCCTCAATTTCTATCTCAAATCTTTTTTTTTTTAAGTAAGTCTATCTTTTTCTGTTTGGCTTTTCCATCAGCTTCTTTTCTTCCAAGATTATCAAGCCCTTTAGGATTTTTTACTGCAATTATTAATGAATTTTTAACCTGTGTCTTCCTTCTATGTTCACCATTCTCTGGCTAAACCTAGATTTCTCCAGTCTCTTCCTGGCAAGACTTATTTCAGATGCACCATTTATATAATAACAGGCACATTCCTGGATCATTAGAAATAAATAAATCATAACACTTCACAGCATCACGATTCTCATGGGGAAGTTAAACAGGTGCATATGTATCTTTCAAGTATCCTTCATGCCACTAATGACTTGTGCATATCAACAACTATGGATCATATTCACTCCTGGTCAAACCTGCCTCTGTTACTTCAAACAGTACGTATGCACCTATGTTCTATGCATCATATAGACATTATGGCAAACTCATGGAGACAGAGGGAGGAGTTGGTTTGGTCACACTGCCCCCCTCCCCATGTTCAATCTACACAGTTTGCCATGTGTGTCAATAGGCGTTTAATTGCCTATTTCTTTGACTGTGCAAAGTTCTCATATTTCACGGTTGCCCCAACTTGCTATCATATGGAGAACATAGGCAAGTTGTTTTACAGGTCAAATATTGCATGCCTCCCAGTTAATGCATCACACCATTATCACTATTCAGTTCTTGTATATATTTTGTTTGTTTTATATCATTTATAGTCTACCTTTCCCACTGAGACTCAAGGAGGATTATACAGTGCAAAAACAAATATGATAAATGGCTAGGATGTCTGATATACAGTGCAATTGGGTTTGGATATCAAAATCTAAAAACAGGCAGAAATCTAAAAACAGAGCTAAAAATCAAGAATAAGCATATTTAAACATAACATGTTGAAACAATGCAGAAGTCACCTAGTAGGAGCATACTTACAGCAAAAGACAGTACGCTGTAGTATAGTCTACAGTCCCTATCCCTTTATCAAAGCATCTTTCTGCACCATTTCGTTATAGTACAGTCCTATTACCTGTGGAAAATTCCCTCCTGAATAATTCAATTTTGCATAGTTTGCAGAAAGCCAGAAGAGTGAAGGCCCTCCTTACCTCATCAGGCAGGCAAGGTGAGGACCACAACAGAGTATGCAGGCAATAATTGATTTTGCCCATTTGCAGGGTGGCACCTGCAGAAGGCCCTGCTCAGATGAGAAAGGCTACCATGGTAAAGCAAAGGGAGAGAAGCAATCCTGGGGATACATAGAACCAAAGCCAAGAAGGGCTTTGTATGTGATAACGAACACCTCGAATGGGATATTGAATATCCAGTAACAGATGGGCAGCCAATGGAGTGACTACAGGATGGGAGTGGTACGTATGCTCCACCTAGATCCCGATGACAACCGAGCCACAGCATTCTGCATCAACTGGAGTCTTCAAGTGGATTTTGGGGGGAAACCAACATAGAGTACATTGCAGTAATCTCATTTCGATGTTACTGTGGCATGGATCCAGGAGGCCAGATAAGCCATGTCAAGATAGCAGGGTATCTTCAAGGCTGGAATGAGTTCTCAGAAAGCATTTTTTGCAACTGTATTAACTTGGCTTCTCCCGTGACATAATAGGCATTACTGAAACTTGGTGGAATGACACTCACAACTGGAATACTAGGACTGAAGGATACAACTTGTTTAAAAGGGATAGACAAATGGGGGGAGGAGTCGCATTATATCTAAAGGAGGTATATACTTGTGATGAAATACTACTGAAATAATACTGATATTATGGTGGGGGTCTGCTATAGATATAATAATAATAGCAATAACAATAATAATCATACTAACATTTGATTTATATACCACCCTTCAGGACAATTCAACACCCACTGAGAGTGGTTTACAAAGTATGTTATTATCCCCACAACAAACATCCTGTAAGATGAATCGGGCTGAGAGAGCTCTGGGAGAGCTGTGACTGACCCAAGGTCACCCAGCTGGCTTCAGGTGGAGGAGTGGGGAATCAAACCCAGTTCTCCAGATTAGAGTCCTGCTGCTCTTAACCACTACACCAAACTGGCTCTCCAAGACCACTAAGCCAGGCAGAGGACTTGGATGAGACGCTCCTAGAACAAATTACAAAGTTCTCAAAGAGACGGGACAAAGCGGTCTTGTGAGATTTCAATTACCTGGATATCTGTTGAAAGTCTAACTCTGCTGTTAATAAAAGGTCAAATAAATTTCTGACTTGCCTTGCTGACAACTTCATTTTTCAGGAAGTAGAGAAGGAAACAAGGGAATCTGCTATCTTGGACTTGATTCTCACCCAGAACTGGTTGACAAGGTGAAAGTAGTGGGCACTCTGGGTAGTAATGACCATGTAATTTTGGAATTTATAGTCTTGGGGAAGGGAAAAGCTGTACATAGTCAGACCTATAGGCTGGACGTCAGGAAAGCAAATTTTAACAAACTTAAAGTTATGCTGGGTAGAATCCCATGGTCAGAAAGACTTAAGGAGAAGACATTTCAAGAGGGGTCGGCGTTTCTTGAAGGTGAAATACTGAAGGCACAATTACAAACAATTCCTAAGAGAAGAGAAAATGGGAAGAGCCTAAAGAAACCAAGGTGGCTCCATAAACAGCTTTGTAAAGAGCTGAGAAACAAATGGAAAGAGGGCCTTATAACCCTAAAGCTTTCTAAAGTTTCTAAACTTTCAACAGAAAGTCAATACAGTGGCTGCATTCAGACATCACAACAAACTGCACACAGACTGCAGTAAGGCAGTATCACAGCTTGTTGCACTGTTGATGCCACCCATTCCTACCCTCTTGTTATGTGCAGAGCTTGTCGGAAAACTTCCCAGTTTGATCAGTGACATCAGAATACAGGCACTGTGGCAAACTGCCACACCACACACACACACACACACCCAAGCTGGGATTTACTAGGATTTAAGTGAGGTTTAGAATCCCGTCTTACTGAAAAGTTTTCAAACAAGTTCCATGCATGACAGAAAAACAGAGGGGAGCGCACAAGCATGGTAACGAGATTGCAGTTTAAGTGCCGCTTGTTGAGATCTCTAAACGAAGTACCGTTTCCAAACCATTTTATAGAGTGATTCTCAGAATGTCAAATTCCATTCTAGATAGAGAATCTTGACCAACATGTCCCTTGTCTGTTTTAAAAAAAAAAAAAAGAGGAACAGTCTAGCATGGAGCACAAAATACAGCATAAATCTCTGCAGTAATTTCTACTGGCATGCCCAAAAAAAACATGAAAAAGCTCCCTCTATACAGGGCCTGCCCTGCCCTAGATAGCCCAGGTGAGTCTGATCTCATCAGATCTCAGAAGCTAAGCAGGGTCAGCCTTAGGGATCCCAGACCCCCAGTGGGGTTGGGGGATCCCCCACCCCCGCTCCCCACACCCCGTCCCCACTTACCTGAGCAGCGGGAGGGTGCGCACCTTCCTTGCGCACTTCCTCACTGCACAGCGCGCTCCCATGCACCAGGATCAGGCCCATTTTGGCCCGGATTGGGGCCACTGTGGAGCGCAGGAGCACTCCTGTGCTCTGCAGTGCCCAAAATGGGCCCAATACACAGCAAAATGGGCCCGTTTTCAGCAGCTGCAGAGCGCAGGAGTGCTCCTGCGCTCCGCAATGCCCCCAAATGGGCCCATTTCGGCATGAATCGGGCCTGTTTTGAGGCACTGTGGAGTGCAGGAACGCTCTTGCGCTCCGCAGCGCCCAAAACGGGCCCGTTTCAGCGTGGATTGGGCCCGTTTTTGAGCCACTGCGGAGCACAGGAACGCTCCTGCACTCCGCAGCGCCTCAAAAACGGCCCCAATCCTCAGCAGAATGGCCCGTTTGCGCCGCTGCAGAGCAGAGGAGCGCTCTGCAGCACCCAAAAACGGGCCTGCCCAGGGGGCGCGTGATGATGTCACTCCTGAAGTGACATCATTGTGCATGGGGGGGCGCACGCGAGCACTCCGCATGCACACACACACCTCTCCCCAAAGATAAGTACCAGGCCCCTGTCCCCCACCGGGAGGCTGAGGGGGCCTGGCAACCCTCGTCAGCCTTGGTTAGTAATTGGATGGGAGACCTCCAACAAAGACCAGGGTTGCAGAGGCAGGCACTAGCAAACCACCTCTGTTAGCCTCTTGCCTTGAAAAACTCCACTAGAGGTTGCCGTAAGTCAACTCTGACTTGAGGGCACTCTTCACCTCCATACAGGACCTACATATACTTCTTCACTAGTACTACCCAAGGCCAATGTTAGGAAAGGGAAAATGTTTCTGGATAAAGAATATAAGTATGTAAGTCATTCTGTACCCCTTTTGCCTCTTTAACAACTGTAAGGTTTTAAAATAATGCCCACAGGCCTGTTTCTTGGATAATACAGGAAATCATTCTTGGTTTGACCAAATAAGTAGTTCTCTCCGAATGCTAACCTGTTTCCCCAAAGAAGTACAACCCTCAAGTTAAAGTGGATGCAACTGATGAAGATGTTCTTTAGAGGGAAAATACACACTTTCCAGCAACTGTCTCACAGCATTTTTTAAAGGATTCCCCTGCAAAGCAATAAAAAGCTAAAATTCTGATTAAGAATCTAAACATATTACAAAGTTCCTTCCATTTAGCCAGTTGTTAGACAGTTAGTCTCTGCTTTTGTTGAGTAGGCTAATTAAGTCACATCAAAGCAGCTACAATAAATTCTCAAGAGAGTTAAAAAGCCGTATTTCCCATCCATCCAAACACTGTACAGGCTTATTTTTGCATTTCAATAATGCACGGCAGGTTTCTCTGGTGTGGTCCCGTTGCAGCCAGATATCCGCAAAAAACACCATTGATGCCAGCTTTCGTAATATCCAAGATGATCACCTGATATTATAAAAACAAATATATACACATGAACACACAAGTGCATCCTGAACAAGTGCCCTTCGGTACATTTCTATGGATTCATTTATTTTCGGTTCTAAAACTTACAGCCCCAGTTGAACTTTTAAAATAGTAATGTTACATGTGATCAAATTCCTGCATTCAGCCACACCAATAACTTCGATGAAGGATGGAAAAAAAAAACCAGGAAGATGCAAATTTGGAATGACTGCATGGCATGGGGACAGGAGAACCAGACAATGACAAAAAACTCTCCCTCGCTGGATAACTGTGGGCAGGTCAATAAAGAGACAATTCAGTTATTTCTGTGAGAAAGGGAAGATAAAACACAATAGCTTCCATGAGTAATTTTCACATGATTAGGAGTTTTATTGAAAAAGTCCCAGTAAGGAAAAATAATTGATTTTTTACCACACCAAAAAACATAGTCAACTATACTATATCATAGATCCAGGAGTTAGCCGTGTTAGTCTGTAGTAGCAAAATCGAAAAAAGTCCAGTATCACCTTTAAGACTAACCAATTTTACTGTAGCATAAGCTTTCGAGAATCACAGTTCTCTTCGTCTGACACATCTGACTAAGAGAACTGTGATTCTCAAAAGCTTACACTACAGTAAAGTTGGTTAGTCTTAAAGGTGCTACTGGACTCTTTTCGATTATACTATGGCCGTTTCCAGACGGCTTACCTGCACCCGGGACGTCGCGCCATGTTTCGGATCGTGCTGGGGGAAACGCAAAATATCGCATTTTCTCGCGCAAGTTTTGCACGACATCGCGCAAAAGCGGCACGAGAAAACGCAATATTTCGCATTTTCCCCGGCACGGTCCGAAACGTGGCGCGACGTCCCGGGTGCAGGTCAGCCGTCTGGAAACGGCCTGTATCATAGGTTATCAGCCAAGTTTATTCAACTAGATGCAGCAAATGTAGTAAACCTGACTCAGGAAGGAAAACTCACCAGATTAAGCTAAGAAAGACATTCTTTAAATGCTAACTAGTGACTCGAAAATTTTTCCACGGTTCATCCTACATGCCAGTAGAAAGGCACGCAACAAAATAGACTGAACAATTCCACAGAAAATACCCATGCAATGGAACTCATTCGTGTTATTGCAGGCTTTCCAATGTTTCACTACTAGAAACATGAATTCTATGGTGTCACAATTTATATTTATTTAGAACATTTGTATGCTCCCTCTCTAAGAACCTCCCCGAGACAGCTTACAAAATAACAAAAGCAAAACAGTTAAAGATATTAAATAAAATCCATCATTAAAAAAGCCCCAGCCCAGCATAAAAACATAAATCATAAAAATAAACCAAAGATAGTTTAAAACTAGAGATGGGTACGATCCGCATTACGATCCAAAAAAACCCACGATAATGGCGATTGCGCGATCATGACTCAGCGGATCGTGACCGGCCACGGCCAACGATCCAGCGATCGGGAGGGGGCTGGATCGGGGCTGGATCATGCTCAGATCGGGAAGCCAGACACTCAGGCGCCAGTAATCTATTCCCAGGGCAACGGAGCCAGGGGAATGCCTGAGCTGTGTTTCCCCTCCTTCTGTCGCCCTGGAAACCCGAATGGAAGCCCAGCTTTCCTTGATCAACAGGGCTTCCTTCCAACCACGGAGCAGCAAAGCAGTCACCAGTTGGGAGAAGACACCCAGGGGAGGGAGGGGGAAGGGCCATGGGCACTCCAATCTCATCCCTGCAAACCCTGATAGGCAGCTCTGATGTCCAAACACAGATGCCGCCAGCATCACCCACTGTTCTTTTCTCGCCAGTGCGCTCCTTTTTGGCCTGGCAGGCGGGCACATGGGGGGTGCCGCTGGCGAGCGGCCAGACCCCCTGCCCCCTGAGGGGAGGCGGCTCATCACCGTCTCCCCGTGCCCGCCGTGCCCGGTGGCTGCCGCCAACACCCACCTTCCCACATAGTTTGGAATAGCAGCGCATCCCGCTTTGGCCTCCACGATCCACAATCCACAGATCGGGAATGGGAGATGATCGGTGTGGATAGTTTAGACAGGATCGTCACCGGCGCCAATCCACAATCAGCTGGATCGGCAATTTTTTTTGGATCGTGCCCATCTCTACTTAAAACAACAGTGTCCAGGCTAAAATCATGTTTAAAAAAATCAACCCTTAATTAGAAGTCTGGGTGAACAGAAACATTTTGGCCTGGCACTGAAAAAGAAACACAGACACCAGGCCAGCCTCAAGAAGAAGGGCATTCCATAAGTAAGATGCCGCTACTGGTTGTCACATGGTTGCCCTTTCTTTTGTTGGTTTAAAGGTTAGAACCAGCACTTTGAATTGTGCATGGACACAAGTGCGGATCTTTCAGCATCTCGGTAACACAATCCCTGTATCCCACCCTTGATAACAGTCTTGTTGCTATATTTTGGACAAGCTACAGTTTCTGGACAAAGGCAGCCTCATGTAAAGTACATTAAGTAATCTAACCCAGATGAAATCAGAGCATGGATCACTATGGCCAGATCACACTTTTCAAGGGACAGTCACAGCTGGTGTATCAGCAGAAGCCGGTAACATTTGAAGAGTGTCAAAATCTGAACTAAGGGAAGAGCTTATGCAAGACAAGACAGATACATGTATCAGCCCTGCACAGAATTTTTTTTGTGTTACAGTTGCAAATGGAAAGTAAAATGTCAGGAAATCCTGAGGGTTAGTAATGGGATAAGATTTCTAGCAAAGGTGTAGTATCCACTTTCTTGGAGGTTTTCAGACCACTGCTGCCTTTGACTGGGTATCATTGTCATACATAAAGCCAGCTGCTTTGTTTTAATTTGAAAAATTTATATCCCTCTGGGAACTTATATCCTTTAAAATGTGCTGGGAATAAAGGATGCTAGTTTTTTCTAAGTAACCATCTTCTTGATTTTTCTGCACAGATGCAAACCACCTGGAAATTATGAGTTTTGTTTTCAACAGTTCCATACTAAACCCTCTAAACCAGTTAACTTTTGTGGAGTTTGAAAATGCTTTCTGGATTCAATGGGATAGTGATGGGAATAGAAAAATGGAAATTTATTTAAAAAATTCAACTTAGCCTAGCATAGCAAATCACGGGTAGTTATTTCAGTCTTTCTACAGAACAACTGTTCATAATCATCCATTACCCTTAATCAATATACTGCAGCATTCCCCCCACCTTCAAAAAATACACATAATAAAAAGGGAGCCAATGCTGATCTTGTGAGAAAAAGAACGCTAATGTTTTCAGGCAACCAGCGTCCCAAAGACGGATGTTTGACCTTGTTTTTAATCAGTCTCATTTTTAAATCATTCTAATTTTTTAAAGTTCATTAAAGGTAATTTCAGCTCTGCTGTCAATTTTTTGGAGTATTATGAGTCACAAAAAGATTATATGCAGTGCACATCTGGGGATGAATGGGCTGACATATACAGCTTGTAATTAGGGATAAAACATGTAATCTCCTAGGAAAAACTTTTTGAAGAAGTTGAATTATAGCTTTAACTTTCAGCCTGAGTCCATTTCCTGTGGGGACATCAAGCCAGAATCTTAATGTTTGGTTCAATGTAAAGAGCACTCATACAATTCAGCAATAAAGCTTTCTGAATCCAGGAAAGGGGGAGGGGGAATATTTGTATGCAAGTTATGGTTTCATTTCCTGAAATGAATAAAGAAAGTTTACAATAAAGGATATATATCACAGTAAAAAAGAGACACTAGAAAGAAACTTAAATTGGATTATTCGCCATGGGCCTGAGGATGGGCAATAAAAGATAAGAAAAGGGAGACCTGTTGAGCCTTACAGGTCACTTTAAAGAGATGCAAGGAAAGGCTGTAACCATAATTTGTCATTATTATCCAGGGCTTTTTTTCTGGGAAAAGAGGTGGTGGAACTCAGTGGTGGAACTCAGAACTGCACAATGATGACACTTGGGGTCAGCTGGAACAAGGGAGGAGTTTTTTAAAGTTTAAATCGCCCTTGGCGAAAATGGTCACATGGCCGGCGGCCCTGCCCCCTAATCTCCAGACAAAGGGGAGTTTAGATTGCCCTCCACGCCGCTCCAGCGGCGTGGAGGGCAATCTAAACTTCCTTCTGTCTGGAGATCAGGGGGTGGGGCCACCGGCCATGTGACCATTTTCAAAAGATGCCAGAACTCCATTCCACCGCGTTCCCCCTGAAAAAAAGCCCTATTATCATCATTTTTCTCTGTTAAACAATCTGTCAAAGTGCAATATTTTAATTACATATCAAACGTTTTTGAGTCTTGTGAAATCTAATGACATACCTCAAAATAACCCCTCTTTCAGATCCCCTCCATAAACTATGGGAAACTGTCCGGATTCATTTATACTCAATGAAAGTCTCAGTAAGGTCAGAAAAACTTAAAACTGGTCCTTTCCAACACTGCCTAAACCCCTACAAACAAATTCCCAAGCAGGAGAGGACTGGCAATTGAATTTATCTAGATGGTTCCGTATTATTATATTCCAATTATATTACTATTTTACTATTTATAGTCCACTTTTCTCACTGAGATCCAAGGTGGACTACATAGGCTGCTGCCACAAAGGACTGCTAGTAGCCATGAACAAGCTGCACCCAGTGGCCCCTGCTTGGCTTAAAGCTGGGCTGTGGCAACAATGACAATGGGAAAAGATCCCCCTGCTGGCACGGTCTTGCTGGCCAGGTCTAAGCTGAGCATCAGCTCAAAGCCCCTTGGATCAGTTTGCTCCAGAACCTTCTGAATGTCTCCATCCATCTCTGACAATGTGGGCATTCTTCACAAATGAGCAGTGGCCCGTGCAGACCACCTGTCTGCACACTGGCTCACCACACGAGGAGGGAGAGTGGGCACATGACCACCAAGTCTGCACAGTGTGAACGACAGAAAGTAAGACCAACTGGCGTGGCTGCTCCCCATAATCAGCAGCGTTTAGAAAGTAGCCTCGCTGATCACTAGGAGGGGGCATTCACATGGGCAATTCCTCCACGCTTTCACATTGTGCAGACAACTCGGGGATTGCTTGGCAAAAGAGCCTGTGTGCTCGTGCCAGCTGTCCCTCCCACACAGAGAGTCAAGCAGGTCCGGGAGGAAGCGTCTGAGCAGCCTGACCGGGCGGCTGACCTGCGAAGGTTAGCCCCCAGGACTCCCAGTGAGGGAGGCAGGGTCCAGAGCACTGCGGGAAGAACCCCCTGAAGTCGATGCAGGGGGTAAATTGCCCGTTTGCTCCTACGGAAGCCGGCAGACGTGCGTGGCACCTCGAGTGCTGCCGGGCCATGGAAAACGGCAAAGAGAAGAACTAGGCAAAAGCCTGTAAGTAAGCAAATCCCTTCTGTTATTACAAGCGCACGCGAAGGAGTGGTGGGATCTGAAGCTAAGAAGGCTCGCTCTTCCCCCTTGCTGAGTTTCAGAATTTGGTTGGCGGTCCCCCCCCCCTAAAATGGCAGCGAAAAAGCAGAGTCCCGCTTTGGGCAAGTCAATTTCGGCAGCCCTGCAGGGGAAAGGCGAGTCGCTCGAGGACTTGGTGAAGAGGTCGGTTATCAAAGCCATAACGCCCTTTGTTGACAAGCTGAATGAAACAGATCAAAGGGTGGGCTTAATTGAGAGCGAAGTGAAAACCATCAAGGAAGCAGCGGGGGGGCAGAGAAGTCTGCTCGGGAAAATGCGTCACTCGTGAGGGCAACGAACAAAGAATTAAAGCTGGTGGAGAACCAGCTGATCGGGCTACAAGTGGAACGAACACAGACAATTTTGCGTCTCCAGAACGTGAAAGAGGAGCAAAATGAGGATTTAAAGGATCTTGCCTCGGAACTATTGGCGACACCCACGAGGGCAACTAAAGAAGAAGTAAAATGCGCCATTTTGGAAGTCCGTCGGGCTTCTTCAAAATATGCAATGAAGCGTCAGCTGCCTCGCGAGATCATCATTGATTTTTCATCTAAGAGGATCCGGGACACTATCCTATATAATTCATACAATGCGGATCTGGACTTTTTGGGTAACAAGGTTAAGATATTGAAGGACGTTCCATTCTTAGCTCAGAAAAGATTTAAGTATAAAAGGTTTGCAGCTCTTCTGAGGGAACGTGGAATAAAGTATAAATGGTTATTTCCGGAAGGTATCTGGTTTAGTTACAAAGATCAAGCTTATAAGATAACATCAGAAGATCAGCTAAGGGACTTTGAGGGCAAAAACCAAGAGTTCCAGCAAGAGGCTAAGCAAGAAGAAAAGGATTCGAAGTCTGAAGGGGGAGGGGAGGAGGGAACGAGCACGGCGACTGCAGCTGTTCAGAGAGAACTGCATCCGAGGCCCAGGGGGGGGGAGGAAGACTTAATTTGGATAGCAATCTGTATTTTGTAAGGTCAACCATTCCATCAGTATTTCACAAAGTTTTAATTTTAAACAATGGCAGTATGAAGGGAAAGCATTATTTGTAGTGTAGTTGTTATATGTTGTTGTTGTTTTCTCTCTCCCTTCCTCTGCCCCCCTTCCTTTCTTCTGTATTGTTATTGTAAGCAATTATAAAAAAAATAAAATTAAAAAAAAAGAAATCTGAAATAAATAAAATAAATAAATAAATAGAAGAACCATTAGGAGCCAAATGCATTCGCTTTCAAATAACCGTAAGATTAATTTACATTTCTATCACCAACAAAAAGAGACTTGCGGTTTCAAGTAAAACAGACAAAGTTTAGCGCACAGATGGCAGGACTGTATGCCTATTGCAGAACCTAAAATTCAAAAATCTTTCCTAGACCATACACAGAAACAAGCAGCAACTGGGCACGGGTAGCATAATCTGGTGTTATCTGTGCAATATTTTTTTCCATTTTCTTCATTCATTCAGGTGAGGAAGAGGGTGGCAGGCAGTTCATTTTATCTGCACTATATTCATCAAAACAAACACAGGAAGAACCACAACAAAGTTTGCAGTAATAAATGCTTTATTTTACTGACAGTATATTAAAACTAAATGTTAAAATTAAACTTTCAACCCGAGTGATGTGTTGTGACTACTTTTCCTTTTTGAAAAATCGGGTTTTGCCAAGTAGGGAACTCATAAGTCATTCCTGGTTGTTTGATTTAGTGCAGTTTGAGGTCTCCGTTCCTTTAGGCAAAAAAATAGAAGCACTCGCAAGGTCATAGCTTCCCAGAGGCTTCATGGGAAAAATAACGGAACTGTGAAGGTACTTCTTGAATTTGAGTCCTCTGTAGGCCTTGTGTGGTGATTTCATCATTTATACCGACTTGAAATATGCACAAAAATCTGAAAGTCCCACTGAACTTGGTGAGACTTACTTCTAAGTAAATATACGTAGGATTATCGGGTGGCTAATCTTATACAATCTGAGGAAAGCAGATTAGCTGCTATGATACATACCAAATTGACTTAGAGAAGTGTAATCTTCTGATTCTAACAGAGCCTTGAACAGTTATGCTACTTTCATGTTTGCAACTATTTTCAACTTAAAGCTTTTTAAAGTTCTATGCTATTTCACCCTAGAGCATAGCACAATCTAGAATGGGATACATAGAAAGGATAGAAAAACATCTTAGATTCTCACCTGAATGGTATAATTCTGTGACTTCAATAGATGAAGTACTAGTTTTACCTCAGGTTTAATTTTTTTTTTCCTCTGTCAACTTCCCCATAGTTGGGATTATTTCATTTCTAACTATTCACTAGCAAAAATTAATAGGCATCATGTAGTGCCTTAACAAATTGGGGGGAGGGCTTTGAGGTTCATTTGTCGCTTTTATCTGAAACAAATTCTTTAAAATGTATAAATCTCCTGTCAGGCATCTGTACTTTTAATTGCTATACCATGTATTTAATAACACTGGCTAAAATTCAGGATAGATGGACATTGCTGTCCTTTGCTGACTATACTTTTAAAAATCTGTACATTCAACATCTCCCAGGTTTGATGGGGAAAGCTTCCAAGTTTCATAAAATACACCGAAATCATGCTGAATTCAATTTTCTACAACTAACAACAAAAAATTCTATCAAGTGTAAAATGTATACTTTATTATCTTTGGCAAGCTCCACAGCTTCTCAGATCACTTCTGGACTATCAGCCCTACTGAAATCAAAGGCCCTAAGTTGGCGGGCCCTGGGCTGTAGCTGGAACATCCTTCATAGTAAACTGGGTAGAACTTCTTGCTAACTTCAGAACACACTAGCCCACCCACTGCTCTAGTGCTCTGCCGAAAGAGCTACACGTTTCTAGCTACTTTATGGTTATTGATAGTTCTTCCGAGCCTCATCTGTGTCTGACCACACTGATTTCCCAGACCACATTTCCCAGACCACATTTCCACCACACAAATGTTGAGCTGTGACTTGTTAAAATTGTTAATTAGATAATGCTAGCAGAATACTATTCTAAGCCGTTATAATAATAATAATAATAACATTCGATTTATATACCACCCTTCAGGACAACTTAATGCCCGCTCAGAGCCGTTTACAAAGTATGTCAATATTATCCCCACAACAATCACCCTGTGAGGTGGGTGGGGCTGAGAGAGCTCCAGAGAGCCGTGACTAGCCCAAGGTCACCCAGCTGGCTTCAAGCGGAAGAGTAGGGAATCAAACCCGGTTCTCCAGATTAGAGTTCCGAGCTCTTCACCACTACACCAAACTGGCTCTATTAGAACCCAAATAGTATAGATGAGGGTCTTATGGTCAAAAAGTGGATCTGACGACCTGCTTTTTCCAGAGGGGCCTTGAGATGGATTAATTAAAAATGGTGTGACAGGGGAGTGATGCTAAAGAGAAACAGATTTTTACTGTATTTTAACTGAGTTTTTGCTGTTTGTATTGACTTTCATTGTATTTTATTATGTTGTAAACATTCTTGAGGACTTTTTAGCTAAAATGTGGTCTATAAAGAAACTAATTAAATAAATATAAAATCTAGGAAACAGGTAATATCGTCATGCAAACGAACACATGAATACAAAATAAGTTCTCTTTCATCATGGGGCAAATACTGCCCAGCCAAAGAAAAATCACAATATACTTGCATCAGAACATTCAGATTACAGAGTGCTGCTTTCATAGATAGCTCTGAACTAACCTACTCATCTCTGAGGACACTTACATACTCCCCTCTGCTCGGGGAGTAAATAAAGTAACAAATGAAGATGGGGGGTGGGGATTGCCCTATTCTCAGTTCCCCTACCAACAGTTACAAGACTTAGCAGGCTAAAACAGGCAACTATGCAACCTAAAGAACTGTTACGACACTGACATTTAACGTAAGCGTCTCTGGCTTCTAGTTTCAAAATCCTCTTTTACTTCACTTTGGAGATCCAGCAAATATATTCAACAAAGCAGTTGCAGTGGAAGAGATAGAAGTCACTCCTCATGCTTCGGTTATAAGCTGAAGTTCTGGTTTAATGGGTGACCCCTGTGGGAAAATCTGTGGTTCCCATAAAGCTCATGGAGCACATGGATTTCACACTGGAAGGAATCTTATAAGTCCCACATCCCACTTCGATGGAAAATTGCAGAAGAAGCATATGTCACTCGTGCTTTCTTCTTTCACTACTTGCTTGGACATATGAAATGGCGCTCAAAAACTTACCACCCATAACCCACCCACTTACACTAAGCAAGCAACAATAACATATGAAAAGTCTAATCAACATATAGAATTTAAATTAGGACGTATCTCTTCTAGAATTCAACTCACCTTCAGAGAACGAGGAAATGCCATCAGTGAGGGTATGCGTGGAGAAAAAGGATTCACGTTCCAGGAAAAAACTTGTTACTTCTCATTACTAAGGGATTTTTCTCAAAAATTAGGCCAAATACCCCTGTAAATGTTTCTCGGTTTCATCAGTGACAGCAAGCTTCCTCTCATTTCTGCTCCCTACCAAATCAAAATTACTTCTGGAAGCAGCAGCAAGAGGACGCCTACAAAGGCAGAGTCTGAAGCCCAGTTATGTTATATTGGGTTCCACTGAAACCAGCTGATTGAAAAAGCATGCATGCTACGTGACGTTAGCCACAGAATTCAGAATCTTAAGTACCTCAGCTTTCTACTTAAAATAAATTAAAAGTAAATTTCTGGTCCTTGTGGTTGTAAAAATGGTCATGAAAGTACATAGGCAGAATCTGAAATTAGCAAAACTAGACAGGGATTTAACAGGATTGTCAGTGTACAAAGAAGGCGCTGCAGTGGCTTGGCGTAGCTCCTTCAAGACACAGACCTCCCTACATCTAGATAAAGGAATCACCAGGTGTCTGCCAATTATTTGAATGTGTGCAATCCATACAGGTCACAGAATTCTGGTTTTCCTGGTGCAGAATTTAAGCTACTTTACTTGGGGGGGGGGGGGATTAAGCATAGGGCATATGCAGTTCTGCCCATTACTAATAGCTAGAATTGTACCCTGCTTTAAAAACAGAAGATAAGTGGGGAGGGACCCACAGTAAAATGTAGGGGATTTCAGCTTGTACAAGGATGGCTGTAAAGCCAGCTTTGTTTCCACCTTCCAGCCATCCTTGGGGGTTAAAAAGTGGTTGCTGGGAGAGTCCCAGCAGCCGCTATGTTCCTACCTCGGGTAGTGCCTGCAAATGCAGACCTGCAGGGAGCCAAAGGACGAGGAGAATCCCATCATACACAAACATCACTGGTCCTTACCCTGCCCTCCCCATCTCCTTTGCCATCTTCCTGTCTCCACACTGCCACCAGCCCCATCCTGCTGCCGCCCACTCTGCTGCAACACATCCTTCTCCTCGTACTCTTCCTCCCCACCTTACTGCAGCTACCTCTTCCTCCTTTCTCCACCCTGCTGCCGCCTCCCCTTACTGTGTCCTCCTACTCCTGCTACTAATTTCTTTCACCCATCCCCATAGGATATTCCAAGGTTGGATCCAGTCAGCTGTTTCATCCCATCTTACCCAATACCTTCAATACTACAGCCCCCATCCCACGTGGGTTTTGAACACTCAGGTCCTATGACTCTCAGCATAGCCTTTTTGAGGGATTGAAGGTTGTCTCTTCCCTTTTTCAGCAGCAGAAAAACTGGTTAGATCCAACCCACCGCTTTTAAAATGCCAGGTTACAGTGCAAACTGTGATCACACATTTTTTTTTCCTTTCAGGGTTGCACTGTCTGTACTAGCAGAGCTGCCAAGTTCAGGTATTTTTTTTTAAAAAAACCCTTTGTTTTACTTCATTTATATCCAGTCTTTTCACCAAGGCAGCTTGCGTCATTCTCTTCTCTGCCATTTTTTCTTCAGAACAATCCTGAGAGATAGGGTAGGCTGAGTTTGTGAGTGGCCCAAGGTCATCTAGTGAGCTTCCATGGCACAGCATAGAATTGAGTCTGGGTTGGCCAGATCCTAGTCCATCACTCTAGCCACTACACCACACTGGTTCTTTTTTTAACTTTTTTTCCTGCAAATGTGGAGGGTCCCCCCCCCCGGCAAACTTGCAGGAACATCCCCTGTTTCTGTTCATGTACCCATCATATGAATTTTTGACCCTCACTGTGAAGACATTTTCAGAATTAGATATAAGGATAAACTGAAGAAACCAAACCGACCTAAACAATATAAGATTCAATTATTTGGAGCTAGATTTTATTAAGTCAATAGTTTTCCACGGCTTGCCAGTATTTGATTTTATATTCTAGATGGAAACATTAGCATCGCAATATAACTTCAAGTCAGTTTTCTAACAGTGGACTCTTGCGAGGAGTATTTTTAAAAAAAAGGATATGAACAGTTCCAGCAAAGGCTCTGATATTTGTAGCTGAAGAATGCTTATGTATTTTTAAATTTATGTTATCAGAATCCGCCATCTTAAATGTTGTGAAGACTCTATTTGCCACAGTCAGATAAGTAAGGATGGGAGAATTTCAAAACTCATGTCAACTAAGGATTCTGAAAGGGGGGAGCAAAGCTGAGGAGATGAGAAGACAGTTAAGAAAATTCTTCTGGGAAATCACAGAGCAGGTCACTACTTAAATAAGATTATAAATGCTCTCTCTATAGGGCATGTTATAATGCTCTATTTTTTTCTTAAGCAAAACTTAATTTTTTTTTCAATATGCCAGGGAGGGTGGTAAATGGATTATTATCAGACAAGTAATATAAATAAAAGCTAAATACAGCAATTTTCTTAATGTCAGTTGAAACTGACTACATTGATGAGAATTTATAAAGAGGAGTTAATTTATATATATATATCCTGAACATAGGCACCTTGGTTTACAATTAAGCCCTACTGACTCCAAAGGAGCTTATTTCAACATAATACAACTGATTGAGTCACTCCGGGAAATATACTGGGGCTGCGAGCTGCACATGGAGCTCTATATGTGGGACAGAGGAGCTCCCCAGTTCCACTAGTGCTGAGGAAATATGTACCCCAACTGCACACATTGAGCAATTCCAGACTCTGACTGAATACAGAGTGACTCAAAAGTATTTGTACTTCAGGGAGCCACTCTAACATGAATCCTGATTTTGGCATTTTTTATTCCAGACAACGTGTAAAAAAGTAACATTAAGGTACAAACACAGAGAAAGTCAATTGTGCAGGACAAAGGTCTTGTTGAAAGCAAACAATAGTTACAACCAACTATACAGCCCTACAAATTTCAACAGGATTTTAAGCACATTCTGAAGGGTATCCCAGCAGCATGGGAGCTACTGCACTGTGGCTCTCTCTCATACTCCTGAGGTAATTTCAAAAGCCCAACGCCTTGGGTTGAGGGTGAAGGGCAGAGTATTGATAGCTGGAGACACTATAGGGAAATAGGAGAGGGGAGCATGTTCTTGATTTTATACAACTGGTTTTTGTTTATCTGACCTATTACATTTGCTGGTAGTTTGCTCTTTGTGTAGTCTGAATTTTTCTTCCCTCATCCCCATCCCCATCGTGCTTAATACTAGACTAAGGGCCAAGCTACAAGTGATGAATGAACAGCAAGTGAACAGACTCACATGTTTTCCTCCCTGTTCACTTGCGCTCCACTTGCACTCCACTTGATCACATGATCAAGTGGAGCGCAAGTGAACAGGGAGGAATACACATGAGTCTGTTCACTTGCCGTTCCAAGTGTCATTCGTCACTTGTAGCTTAGCTCTAAGATGTTCTAGAAGGTGGCGGGCGACAGAGGTACACATTTTGTTTGCACCTTTGGAGGCTAAGCAGCACAGCAGATTGGTATGGGAGACAGAGGCAAACGATCTCGGAGATCTGCTCTCTCTTATAAACAGGTTCGCAGCTTCCTGGGCCGGTCAAAATGAGCGTCTGGGCACCTCATCTGTCCTTGGGATGCCAAATACAACCCATGTGCACGTGGTATAATTCTGCCTGTCTTTCTTAGGATGTCAAGTGCCTCTTTCTCATCCAGATGGACATAAATTCACTCAGGCCTTTTCACACAGCTTGCCTGACCTGAATAAATTAATCCCTCTCTTGGATATATAAGTCAAATAAAATATGGTTGTTGTGGGTTTTCCGGGCTGTATTGCCGTGGTCTTGGTATTGTAGTTCCTGACGTTTCGCCAGCAGCATCTTCAGAGGTGTAGCACCAAAAGACAGATTTCTGTGACACTGAGAGATCTCTGTCTTTTTGGTGCTACACCTTTGAAGATGCCAGTCATAGCTGCTGGCGAAACATCCGGAACTACAACTCCCAAGACCACGGCTATACAGCCCGGAAAACCCACAACAACCATCGTTCTCCGGCCGTGAAAGCCTTCGACAATACATCAAATTGGATGAGTTTATCACTGGCACCAATGGAAAAACGAATATAAAAACAAACAAATGTTAAAATGAAATAAAAATGAGATTGTTTTTCTAGTTTGCCCATATTAATTTTAATGTTAACCCATATTCTCAACCCATTCTTCACTCCCTGAGCAACAGCTTCCAAACAAGCAAAACTCCCAGAATTTTCTACAATTATTTTTATTTTATTATTTTTTTCAGATCAATCAAATGTTCAAATCAATCAAACAATAGCACCAAGACTTTTTTACAATATCCATTACTATTCTGTGTTCAAACATCTTATTAAGTCCACAAGAAACACGCGGTTGGGGTCATATGACCAATGTCATCAATGAACTGTATTCATTATTACTGGATGAAGTCCAGCCAAAGGTAAGCACTTTTAAAGACCTACTGATTTCAGTGGAAGAGAGCCGTGATATGCTGAATATTTAAAATTAATGGGACTTAAACGTGCTTATAATGGGCTTAGTCCACCCAAATTTAAACTACAAAGCCATATTAAAAGTGATCTTGTGACCAAAACCTTCAATTCATTGGCTTCATTGCAATTTGTGCAGTGAGTCAATTGGATGACAAAGCAGTCAACAATTTATGTCAGATACTCCTCAAGGTATACAAAACTCTTAAAATGGTCATTTTGGCACAGAAGACGACAACTAAACATGAGGCAGATTGTTTCATTCCCCTTCACAGGGGGGGGGGAGGCGTTTACATTTGCCACCATAAATGTAAGTCTAAACATGGGACGCAGCACATTTCCCATTTTCTGATGTTGGAAGCATTCGAACTATAAGACTGTTCCAAAGACAGGCAGGGCCATACCTCTCTTTGCAGGACATAAGCACCATAAACTCTGAAGTATAGGATTTTACACAAAAGCTTTCGAATGTTCTGCATCATCCATTTCAGACTTCACAGCCCAGATAAAGCCATACCAAATTCACATTATTTATCATAACATTAGGAAATAGTTTTGGACTGATAATGACTTGAGGAAACAAAGAAAGGCCCTGCAGTTGTTGTTAACATTTTTAGGAAATCCAGAATCTTTTCAATCTTCAAAAACAAAGTTTGGCAAGAAAGGGAAAAAAAACATCTTCATATTAAGTCTGCAAGCAAGGGAATTTAAAAAAAATATATGCAGTTATAAACCTTATATAGAAGGTAAAATATCACAAAGGGGGAGGGTGGAATTTTAATCTGTACAAATAACGCCTGTAGCTTAGAAATATTATCATATACTATCTGCTATGGCATGCAGTGTCTATCACTGCAAGCAATGATCTTTCCTGATTAACGGATTCATTACAGTGGTGTCTTGTGTATGTTGGCATGTCTTGAGGACATGTGCCAACAGGTGTGTTGTTCAGTAAGTAGAAAGAAATTTAATAATTCCATTATTTATTTTCAACGAAGAAACCCAAGGCATCCATTCATCATTTTATCTTGTCTCAACCAATCTTGAATATTCTCATTAAGAAATGTAGAAGCCGCAAATAATTAAAGGTGAGACGATCCAAAACTATGTCCATCGTATTTTCCGCTTTAGTATTCATTTTCTCATCCCTGCTAGGTCAACTCAAAAATTCCCCTTTCGGTTTTGTTTCTTCCTCGTAAGAATCAAATCCTTGAGTCTATTTACTTATTTATTTAAAAGATTTCTATTTTACACTCTCCAGAATGTGCCTGAGGCAGCTGACACCTCAAAATGAAACAATTACAATGTATAAGAAACAGAAAAAAGCATATTCATACAATCCTGATCTCCAGTGTTCATAATATCCTGCCATGCAAATGATTCTCAGACCATTTTTTGTACCTGGTTGATCCCCAACTCTGCGCTGATACCATCAGTCCTCAGGTGACCAGATGAAAAACACAGACATAGCTCTGTGAATTCAAAGTGAAAACATGTAACTATTGCTTGCTCTTCTCCAGACTGCTAGAATCCTTTGCTCTTACCTTCCATATGCCCTAAATCTTGTACTATTACCTGTATAGAAGAAAGGCGACAGGTACCATTTGAAGTTTCCAGGTTTATGGAACTAAAGATACCAACACCCATCCTCCTTGTTCCCAGCACTGCTCCCCTTATTCATCTATACTCCCAGCAAACCTCCACTCACTGCCACTGCAGTAACTGGGGAAACAGGCCTCCAACATCCAATTAGGGCTGCCAGACCCCCAGTGGGGGCGGGGGATCTCCCGCCCCCACCCTGCCACCCCCGCCCCTCCCTACCTGGCCAGCGGGGGGCGCGCACCTTCCATGCTCACCCCACTGCGGTGCTGCGCCCCCCCACGCACAGCAACCGCCAGGATCAGGCCTGTTTTGGCCTGGCTCGGGGCCCCTGTGGAGCGCGGGAACGTTCCTGCACTCCGCAGGGGCCCACAACGGGCCCAATCCACGCCAAAACGAGCCCACGCGGCTCGGGCCCGTTTTGGCACGGATTGGGCCCGTTGTGGGCCCCTGCGGAGTGCAGGAACGCTCCCGCGCTCCACAGGAGCCTAAAACGGGCCCAATCCACACCAAAACGTACCCGATCTGTGCCAAAATGGGAGCGGATCAGGCCCGTTTGGGCACGGATTGGGCCCGTTGTGGGCTCCTGCGGAGCACAGGAACGCTCCTGTGCTCCACAGGGGCCCACAACGGGCCCAATCCGCGCCCAAACAGGCTGCGTGGTGACATCACTTCCTAGCAGTGACGTCATCACGCTTGCAGGAGCGTGCGCGCACACCCCCCTCCAGGTAAGAGCCAGGTCTCAATCTCCCGCTGGGAGATCGAGGGGGCCTGGCAACCCTACATCCAATACAGCCTCAGTCCAGTTTCTTCAACTCAAAGGTATTGAGACTGCAGTTCTGATGTGGAAAGAACCGATATAAATTCTCCCAGTTTGGCCGGAAGGCTGGAACTCAAGAGTGCAACCAGTGAAGCTGATTGGCAGCAAGTTCAGGGGAGACAAAAGGAACTACTTCTGTACACGAATTAGACACTGTACACTCTACACTATAGCACAGTGTTTAAGTGGCTCAACTGCAAATCAGCACTCTGCTGGTTCAAATGCCACAAGCTCAGTAGGTGGCCTTGGGCAAGCCACTCCTCTCAGCCCCAGCTCCCCAGCTATATTGTGGGGATAATAATATCACTAACTTGTTCACCACTCTGGGTGGGGCACTAATCTGTCTAGAAGAACGGTATATAGCAGCAGCAGTTGTTGTTGTTGTTATAAGCCAGAAGAGTTAATATGGCGATCACTTATGATTCATTCTGATTTGTTTTGATGCACAGACACTTCCCCAAATTCCCCGAATTTTTAATATCCCATGCACACCCATGCCTTCGGCAACTTACATACTGGACTTTCAAAGGGTTCTATGAAGACACATTGATGGGAAGAATCTGCTCTGGGCTAATTAAACTTCCATGGGTGGATCAAACTGAGCCCCTCCCCCCCTTGTATCTCTAAGCCCAGGATCTGTTCCCATCGACCACGAACTGTTCCTCCAGTTTTTCAAAGTGTTCCTTTCTTCTTCTGCTCCTCCTCACTAAGGACAGAGAAGGAAGATGCCTAAAGAGGTTGGGTGGGCTGCACTGGATCCCAGTGAGTTCATGGGGCAGTGTCTGACAAAAGCGATGAGTTTCTTGATTTGAGCAACATGTTTGTTCCATTCATGTTCCTCCCTGAAAGATCTTCAAAGCCTCCCCCCATTTTAACTCTGACAAATTATATGCACTAGTTGAGAGTGACTCCTTGATTAACTTTTTGTATTTTTATTATCTAAGAGGAATGGAGAAAAAAATATTTGATGCTTTAATTTTTAATTGTCTTCTGTCAATATTTATTTAAGACTTCAATTTTACTCCATGTGGAAGATATCTGTTATTTTTTACAGAAAATAAGTTAACTTACAAATAATTCATCTGCAGAATTCCCTCCCACGTGATGCAGTTAGGCCACTAACAGGTCCATCAAATGACTGTTTTCCAAGATAGCTAAATGGAATGTTTTTTCAGAGAGTTCTGAATACAAGCAGAAGATTTTGCTTTCCTGGGCCGATTCCAGACGACTAACCTGAAGGCGCTGCATGCTGCCATGTTCCGGATCGCGACGGGGAAAATGCGAAATATCGCATTTTCTCGCGTGAGTTTGGCACGACGTCGCGCCAAACTCGCGCGAGAAAACGCGATATTTCGTGTTTTCCCCGTCGCGATCCAGAACATGGCGGCATGCAGCACCTTCAGGTTAGTCGTCTGGAATCGGCCCAGTTCTGCTTTTAAATGTCCCAGAGGCCTCTGGATGGCCACTGCTAGCAACAAAACACTCAACAAGATGGACCATTCTGGATGGGTTCAGCAGGGTTCTTCTTACACTCACGACTGAGTAAACTCTGATGAAACATGACAAGGCAGGCAGGCTAACAAAAATAAATAAAAGAATGAGGAAGTCCAGTATTGTTATTATGATCCCATCTTTGAGCAGCAGAGAATTCTTGCTCTCCACACCCTTCCTGGTTCCCCAAAACCTGGCCATCTCTTCCCACTGAACACTTCCCCTCCGGCAGTGGAATTCTGCTGTAGAGACTAGAAATTTTGTTTGTAGGCTACAATGACCAGATTCTTCTTCAGAAGCAAGAATCTGATTGCACAGCCAAACACTTTCAGGTCATGCAAGGTGAATTATTAATGCAGTCTTAACAAAACTTCTCTTTATGCTAACCGCAGACTTATTAAGCATCACCAAAAGAAATATGTCACAGTACCAGAGGAGGCTGGAAGAGTGCCCTAAGGTTGTTTTTTTAAAAAAAATTCCTCTCCTGCCCTGATCAATGTTCCGTATCAGACAGCGGAAGACAGAGTGCCTCAGACAAGGAAAACCCATTCTGGACAAGCGGTATCACAAAGCAAGTATATACACTATGCACTATGCAATGGAGAAGAAACAGTGTGAACTTGGAAGAGGAGATTGTAGACAAAGAATGTTTTATTAGAGGGGAAGGGGTACACATGCAGGATACAGTGGGCAGACCACCTGCATCCCATACAGGCTGAATTATGCTGAGTCCATCGAAGCATTAAGCCTGCAGTTAGCACAGTAATGTGTCAACACTGCCTAGCAGCAGTTCTCCTGTAGAAGTTTTGCCGAGGATTGAATCCGAGACCTTACGTACACATATGCTGTACCCCAAAGTCATGGGTCAGTTTCCCGGACCAAAGCTGTTTCCCCTGCAACTGCAGGGGACAAATTTTTAAAACACCCACAGGGGCCCAATTCAGACTGGGAACACAGTGCAGGGGGAAGCAGGGCTTCTGCCTTCTCCTTCTGTGAGAGTTTCATGAGCCAAAATCAGTCCCAGTAGGTGTTATTTATCCGTTTCAGAGCTGCACATGCACAAAACACTGCACTGTATCCAATTTTGCTCGACTAAAAGATTTCCCGAACTGTTACATCTCTATCCTTGAGACACTAATTAAATGAAATCCTCACACCTCCTCCAGAAACAGAGACTAAAGTGAGAAGTTCAGTACACAATATTTATCTTGGAAGAAGGGTATTATACAGAAGCTCTTTATTAACATTTCACAGAGAAAGAGGTCTCACCTTAATCTACATTTAAGTGTCTTTTTTAAAAAATCTACATTTAAACAGGAAATATTCTCTAGGCAGAAGTCTCCAGTGTTTTCACACCCAGAATGGATTATTAACTTCATCCTGACCTGAGATACGGGAACCATTTTTAATTTTTGTGAATTTTTCTTTTCTTTCTTGGTCTTAAAATGCAGAAACACAACTTGAAAAGAAAAGCTGTAATGGTGCTCAAGTTGTAACTAGAGATGGGGACAAAACAGGAAAAAAACGAAATGAGAGTTTCGCATTTCGTCAAGTTCTATGCATCATGGAACATGAACTTCCATGAAATTGTCCCGTTTCATGATATGATTCATTAGTTTCGTGATTCGTCAGAACCCAGGGCACTTCAACGGCCCTCTTCATATCCAGAGATGCCAAACTCACAGGGAGGCTCACAGGCAGGCTCTCCTCCAGCCACCCTCCAAGTAGCTTTCATCAGGCCCTCTTTGCTGACTTTTCCCTTCCGTCCTTCTGGCCTCCTGCTTTCTGCCGTTGCTGGAAGAAAAGTCAAGCAGAGCTCTCTTCAGGTTCTCTTTGCTGACTTTTCCTTTCCGTCCTCCCATCCTCCTGCTGCTCTGACATGCCCTCCTCCCCACTTCCAAGTTCTTGAAAGAAAAGCAGAGTGGATCCGCTCAGGATCCGCTCTGGGGAGCTTGGGGGCAGGGTGGTGGTGGGAAGGCATGTCAGAGCAGCAGGAGGATGGGAGGAAGAGAGTCAGGGAAGGGTTCCCGAAGCTGGCAAGCAGCGAGCAGCGGCAGAAGGAGCTGCTGAGGCTGCCACCGCTGCCACTACTCCACCACCCTGTTCTTAAAATTGGAGAAGGGAAACAAAGAGGGGAAGGAATCTCTGACTACAGTTCCCAGGTAAACTTGTGCAGACCCGCATTGCTCAGCTCTCAGGTTGGCAGGGAGAGCTGCCTATCAAGGTTATGTGGACTAAGGTTGGAGTTTTCATGGCAACAAAAGGTCTGCAGACATTCAACACCTATGTTGCCTAGGGAATCAATGGATTGGTGCCAGCCTGTCGGGCAGCATGAAGCATTCACGAATCGAACAAATCGGCCCAAAAAATCATGGATTTTGTGCAAAACATGGCCTCATGAAACACGTTTTCGCGATACATGAATCGGCCTGATTCGTCATGAAATTTGATTTGTATTTTGATTCATGCCCATGCCTAGTTGTAACCCTTAGTTGTGACTCAGCTATGGTGCCTACCTCTAACCAATTGCCCCCTGGTGGAGACTGCTTTGGCCTCCTTGGAAGAAACAGGAGATACAAGCATAGAAAATAAACAAGTCAGTTCAAGGCTTGATTTTATACAAACTTTAAAGAGAATTGCCCTTTTCACATCAAAATTTGAAGATAAACTATGCCATTCTACCATTCCAGATGTATGGACTATATGGAGACAATATTATATATCGAAGAGAAAACCAGATCAATTTCTGTCTTTTAAGAAACTCTTCTGGAATAATTTATAACAGACTGGCCTACAAAACTCTGCAGGAAGCCAATGGCAAAAAGCATATTTTATCAACTCAATCCTAAACATTAGTGCTGGTACACCTTCTTATGGGTATGGTGACAAGATACAAAGACAGACAGAGCTCATGTACCATTGACAGTGTTGCTGAAGGCAAATTTCAACAGACCCAGCTGTTTTGTATCACCAACTACACCTGAAGTGCCATCAGCATAATGCCACTGCTAAGGAGACCAAATTAGATATTGCACTGAATTAGCAGGTTAGTTGTATCAGATCTTACAAAGGGGGTCAGTACATTACTCATTATTTTCAGCACCATCAGTACACTTCTCAGGTTTTTAACATCATCTTCCTCCATGAAGCTTAGGGCAGTGTGCACTGTTCCTACCACACATTTTTATCTTCACAACAACCCTAAAAAGCTAAGTTAGGTTCAAAGAGAGAGCATGTGACTGGCCCATCAAGCTTCATGGCTGAGTGAGGATTTTAACCCAGGTGTCTCTAATTCTACCACGATACTCTAACCCCGGAGTAGGCAGTCCCTATGACAAATGCCATTTTGTTTGGCAACCAGCTTTTCACGCAAGCAACCAGGGCACTGGCAGTATGACTGAGACCAGTGGTACTGGGGAAAGCAACAGGTATGGCTTATGCCCATTATCGCCTCCTAGACCTGCACAGCCACCAACAGAGTACAAGCTGGGGCTCTGCTCGGTCCAAGCATGTCTAGCCAACACAGCCATCAACCCCCTCCCCAATGTGGTTTGCCAGTACACTGAGAGCCAGTTTGGTGTAGTGGTTAAGAACACAGGACTCTAATCTGGAGAACCAGGTTTGATTCCCCACTTCTTCACTTGAAGCCACTTGACTTTGGGTCAATCACAGCATCTAGGAGCTCTCTCAGCCCCACCCACCTCACAGGGTGATTATTGTTGTGGGGATAATATTAACATAATAATAACAAACTTTGTAAACCACTCTGAGTGGATATTAAGTTGTCTTGAAGGGCAGTATATAAATCGAATGTTGTTGTTATGTTGTTGTTACACTAACATCTTCACAAGACTGTGCACTCCTGGCTTTAACTACTACACCACACTGGCTTTAGCATACTGGCCCACGACTGAACATCATGATACCAGCATTTGATCCTTAATACTTGTGTATTTGCACAGTAAGCCTTAAAGATTTAGGTCTAAGTGTGCAGATCAGTTTCTCCTAGTGTCAAACTGTGAGAGAAGAATAAGTATTCAAATATTGTTACACAAATGCCACAATTAAGGCCCCAGTATAATGATACAGAATGACTGATGGGGGGAGGGGATCTGCCAGGGGAAACAAAAATCATTGACTTCTCTGTATGGTAATTTATAAAGTGTTTGAATAACCTATGTTGTTTGAATTATCTAATCACTCCATTATGCATCACCAGAGGCCACTAATTCTCACCCTGTGCATAATCAAAGGGAGATAAAGGCAAGCCCTTGAGATAACAATCAACACTTTCAAATCACTAAACACAAAGGAATCTTAGATGGTACTTGGTTCTTGTGGACTACTAGAGAACTGAAACTGGAAACTTCTTTTTATTTTTTAGTCTAACCAAAAAAAAGTTGTGCAAAGAATTATGGGAAAGGATCAAAGGAGTCAAAATAGTGGTTAATTTTTTTTCAAAAAAATCACCACCCAAAGCCCCTGAGGATGGGCGGTATATAAATCGAAATAATAAACAAATAAATAAATCTGCCAAACTATAATCAATTTATCATTAATGTTTAAGTTTTCCCACTACAATTTTCTCTTTCAATTCCAAGTAGCATAGAACACATTTCAAAAAGCAGATGAATTAAGAAACAAGCAATTGCTTCATAAATCTCAGTCTCCTGTGCTTTTTAAAATTTACCTTGAAGATTTATATCCCACCTTTCAATCAATTGATGTTCAAGGTAGCTTACAATTGCAGAAAGTCTACAAAGGTTGCATAGATTCAAACAAGATGGCTTCAAAAAGAGCGTGGCTCCTGGTTCATCTCTTGACTGAGTGGTGAAAAGAGACGCTCAGAGCGGAACTACAAGTGACAAAAGGCACAGGTTGGACACTTGTCAGCTTCCCTCAAGTTTTGGTGGGAAATGTAGGCATCCTGGTCTTGCAGCTTGGCTCTCCAACTGCTGTCCAATGGACTTTTCAACTGTCACTTGTCCAACATTCCGCCAAGCTGCCTACATTTCCCATCAAAACTTGAGGGAAGCTGACAAGTATCCAACCTGTGCCTTTTGTCACTTGTAGTTCCACTCTAAGGGAGGGCGGGCAGAATGTTAGCCTCTCCCCACCTCTCCGATGTTCCTACAGCTTTTGCTGCTGTCTTTATGGAGCGGCGAGCCACTCTAAGGAGTCAGCTCAGCTGCCAAGCAGCACTGGTTGTTGTAACTGCCTCTAGTGGACTGGGCAGGACTTCTCACCTAGGTGGAATGCGACTTCCCACTCTTCACGGAAGAGAAGAGACCATCATCTTACGTGATGGTCATGGAAAGCGGTCATAGCTGACTTATGATGACCCCTGGTGAGGTTTTCATGGCAAGAGACTAACAGAGGTGGTTTGCCATTGCTTGCCTCTGCAACCCAGGTCTTCATTGGTGGTTTCTCATCCAATTACTAACCAAAGCTGTAGAGATTCTTTAAGGAATAGTGTTGAACTGCCCTCCAGCACCACACATTTGAGAGTTCAAGACTGTGGTAAAATATACCAGAGGTCAAGAAAAAAACGAAATATCCACATAGTTGCCACCATTTTTCACAAAAGTATGTCTGAGCCAGGTACCTTAGAACATGTTCAATGACCCGGGAAGTCTCCTGTTTCACCAGAGAGTCTAAGGGTACAGTGTACCTGAACAAAAAATAAGGGAATACTTTCTTCTGTGAAGGGAAAATTTGTCTCCTGTTTGTAGGAGAATACGCTACAGAATCTGATGCGCTGTGCCCCTCTCTCAATCGAGGATAGTGGTAGTCCCACAGGCATTGTTCTGCCTGAGGAACAACAAGATTCAAGTGCAGTTGCAGACAGACCAACAAGATTTTCAGCTTTTGAGAGTCAAAGATCCCTTTGTCAGATACAAGTAGGAATGGACCCTCCAGGCTCTAATCTGGATTGGCTGCTCCATCAACATAGTGGCTCAGAGACCATGCACTTCTACAGTCTCACCAAACGCACCCCAACAAAAGAGCACTAACCTGCTTCTACAGTTATTATTAACAGGAAGACTTCCATGTGCACATGCAGAGCATGTACATTGTCCCCACAAGATACCTTTTAGTGCATGTGTGTTGACACCAATATGACACCATGTGTGTGTCACTGCACCAACAATTACAGTTACAATATGTAAATGCCAAAGAATCAGAATTGGGAAGTGAAAGGCAAACAATGTTCTCCTCCTCCTTGATCTGTCTTCTGTATAAATACAACACTCTTGATACAACCCGTCTTCAAGACCTATATTAACTATGTAAACGTATTAGGATCTTAATGCTTGAGGGCTGGTGCAGCATGGTGGTTAAATGATTGAGCTGCCATGCAGCACTTTGCTAGTTTGAATCTTACTGCTGACATGAACTCAGTAGGTGTAAGCCACTCCTCTCAGCCCCAGCTCCCCAGAAGTATTGTGGGGATTATAACAACACTGACTTTGTTCACCACTCTGGGTGAAGCACTAATATCTCTAGAAGAGCAGTATCTAAATGAATAGTTATTTTTATTATCCATAGGATGCAGGATCTTATGAAAATGGCCTTCAATCCATGGGTCACGGCTCTAAGGAGACTTGTGCCTGGCTGCCCAGGACAGCCACCGAACTTTGAAATAGCTAAGACTAGCCTCTGAAAGGAGGAAGAAAAACTTTCAGTGAAGTTCAGCGAATGCCATTACAGTGGATGAAAAGGAACTGAGCAGAAAGCATAACTCCTCCTGTTTGGGCACGCACAATCGGAAGCTGCCTTTCCAAACTGCTGCTCTGGGCAGGCACAAAGCCCACCGGTGTTAGGCTGGAGAGACCACAAAGAAGTGAAGATTGCCCCTGCCTGCTAGCCCCACTGCAACAGAAAGCACAACCTGGGCAGCAATGTCATCAGCAAGCAGGTGAGGAGAGGCCCCTTTACTAAGAGAAGCTCAGCTTTTCGGAAAGGGGGAGGGGGGTGTTGTTCCCTCTGCTCTTGCCACTCAGCCAGCACAACTGGAGGCCCAGGGAGACATTCTGAATGCCAAACAGACACTGCTGTGCCCCTTTCTACCCACCATAAGGGAATTTAATGCTGGATTGCTTTGCTTTGTTTTTACTGTAAACCATCTTGGGAGTTATTATGGTTGAAAGGTGGGCTGAGAATGTGATAAATAAAATAAATAATCAGCTCAAAACCCTAAGCACCAAAGTGAGCTCTATTCCTAGCAAGGGCTGATCCAGACATTCAGAAGTTCCATACTGCAGCTCCTCCAGGAAGCCTGGGACTGCACCACTTCACAATTCAGAGGGTGAATTGCCTCACTGAATGGTCTTCCCCTTCAGAACGTCAAGGACAAGAATTCTGGACTAGCTTTGGCCAATGTGCTAGTTTCCCAGCTGTTTTAGATGGTAGCAATAAAACCACACAAACCCTCTATTTGTGCGTGAAAGTGATTCATAAATATGACTTTAAGCAAAAAGAAGCAGACAATATCCAGACTAAATGAGAACGAATGCTGAATGTATTTTTGAGCATTATGGAGTTTCGTGCTGTACAGTAATAGTTTAATCTTACTCACCATAACATGCTACATGCTACTCCCTTGTGTGGTCTGATTAAATAAAACTACGTGGCCCGAACTTTTTTCCCCCTGCATCGATGGCAGATTTCCACCAGGCAAGTGCAATTAATTTATAACAAAGAATTACTGAAGAGGATCTAATCAGAAACAGGTTTTTTCCCCACCCAAACTAATGAAAAATGCCTTCACTGTTCCACTGATGTCAGTTAACACAAGTGGCCTTCTTGGATGGATGACTAAAAAAGAATGGAAGGATCCTTCCGTCAAGCGTCAGAAATGTGTTGTTTAAATGCATAAACAAAAGCCATTTAAAAACTGTTACACAACAGGTTAAAACTGCCTTGTGTCTTAAAACCATCCTCTTTTTTAAAAGAAAAAATCTCTTTATTGAAAAAACAATATAGATTTTAGAATAATTTCATACTATGGAGCAAACCTGTCTCTCTTCCCTCCGGTGCCCTTTTTTCTCTCTGCATCCTCTTATTTTATTTTCATTTCCTATTTACCAAAAACTAAAGGAAATATTTTCTTCTAATAAGCAGAGAATCTCCTGCAAACATCTTTTATAAGATGTTTGTAATGGCCATCGTTCCACCATAAAATCCCACCTCGCTTCCCCCCCCCCCGCCCTAACTGGTTGGAAATTCTTGTTATAATCTGAGCAAAAGTAAAGTGTGTATCCCATTATCCACCTCTTAATCTAAGGTAAAGCTTAGATTTCCAGGAACATGCTAAGGTCATCTTTTGCACCACCTACATGCAAGTACTTGCAGTAGTTTCCATACAAATTACTGCAATTCTTCATTAAACCGTACTGTAAGAGGATGTGGAATATGTTGGTATCCACTGATAGTGGGGTGGATCCAACCACTCTCCAATAACATTATAACATCCGATTTATATACTGCCAGGGCTTTTTTTCAGCGGGAACGCGGTGGAACGGAGTTCTGGTACCTCTTCAAAATAGTCACATGTCCAGTGGCCCCCACCACTGATCTCCAAACAGAGGGGAGTTTAGATTGCCCTCTGCACCGCCGAGCAGCGAGCGTTGCAGAGGGCAATCTAAACTCCCCCGTTTGGAGACCAGGAGGCGGGGTCACTGGACATGTGACCGTTTTCGCCGACGGCAATTTAAACTTTAAACCCCCCCCCCTTGTTCCAGCTGACCCAGAGTGACATCATTGTGTGGTCTTGAGTTCCACCACCTCTTTTCCCAGAAAAGCCCTGTATACTGCCCTTCCGGACAACTTAACATCCATTCAGAGCAGTTTACAAAGGAAGTTAGTATTGTACCCACAACAATCACCCTGTGAGGTGGGTGAGGCTGAGAGAACTTCGGAAGAGTTGTGACTGACGCAAGGTCACCCAGCTGGTTTCAAGCAGAGGAGCGGGAAATCAAACCCGGTTCTCCAGATTAGAGTCCCGCTGCTCTTAACCACTATGCCAAACTGGCTCTCCAAGGAGCCTTCCTCCAGCCTAAAGAGACTTCCTCCAATGCTATGGGCTCTTCATCCAATGGAAGAGCCACTTAAGATGGAGGAAGGCTTCAAAGTTTGCTCATTGAAGTGGAAGAATAGGGATAGGATCCACACTTCTTTCCCAATACCCAACAACAAAATTGCTGAACTTTGCTGCTGGAATTTGCTGTTAAATGTAAAGAAATCCCTGGCTTATGTAACACATGTTGGGATTTCATCAGTAATAAGTATTCTCTAAAAATATTGTGTTGGGTCCTGGTATCCAGAACTATTTCCACTGAATTAAATTTTCTCGTAGCTAGGAGCAGGATTAATTCCTGTTTAGCCCTGAATCAGAAAATACTCAAACCAAGACAATTTAGTATCTGAAGTCTGGGGGGTTAATTTTTTTTAATTTGTTATAATGCAAAAGGGGGTGTTGGATCATTATTACATATGTTTAATAATGGTTCTTCCACAGGCTTTGAGAACTTACACAGTTGGATCAAATGTTTACCAAAGCAAGACAAAAGGAAATACTTCTTTACACAATGAGTGATTAAGGTGTGGAAATCACTGCCAGAGGACACAGTGATGGGCCACAGGCACAGACAGTTTTCTAGGGGGATTAGACAGAGTCATGGAGGACAAGTCTATTAGCGGCTACTAGCCATGCTGACTAAAGAGAACCTCCACGTGTAGAGGCAGTGAAACTCTGAACAGCCATGCCAGAAGGAAATTTCAGGGAAAGGCTTCAACTTCTATGTCTTGTAGTTGGCCCTCCATAGCAACTGGTTGACCATTGTGAGAGCTGCACTTAAATTTTATGGTTAACATACTGGCTAAGTGCTGTAATAATAATAAATAAATAAAACCATTGTGAGAGACAGGATGCGGGATTAGATGGACCACTAATCGGATCAAGCAGGGCTCTTCTTAGGTTCTCATGTTCTGATTATTTATATGGAGGAATGTATAAATAATAAAAAACACACTTGCAATCTAAAGTGGAACAGCCCTGGCATAGGCTTAACAACTTTGTGAGAACAAAGCCCAAGGTCTACCCTAGGGCAACACAGCGACAAGCCATGTTTCCAGACAAGATGCATATTTTATTTATTTATTTCAAATTTCTATTCCGCCCTCCCCGCGAGCGGGCTCAGGGCGGATAACAACATATTAAAATACAATAAAAAATCATCTACATTAAAACATCATTAAAACATCCGTGTATTTCTATTAATACACATTTAAAACAGGATAGTTGACAGCCATCACAGGGAGGATTAAGATTTTATACATCCCTTTTTTTAAGGCCACCGGAGGCCCAGCCTCAACCATATGCCTTGTGGAACAACTCTGTCTTGCAGGCTCGGCGGAATGATAGTAGGTCCTGCCGGGCACTGATCTCAGCAGACAGAGCGTTCCACCAGGTGGGAGCCAGGACAGAAAAAGCCCTGGCTCTAGTTGAGGCTAGGTGGGCCTCCTTGGGGCCAGGGACCACCAACAGCTGTTTGTCCCCTGATCGGAGTGTCCTTTAGGGAATATATGAGGAGAGACGGTCCCGTAGATTTATCTGTAGTCACCTGCATTCTGGAAACATGGCTGTGCACGGCACAGCCTCCGTTACCTAAAGCTATATGATGTATTGTAGTGGGCCTATGTCAGTGAAAATCACACACAGGCCACACACCGTTTCCTTAAACACAGGATCATCCAAATACTTCAAGAACCTGCCAAGGCTTTCAGAAAGCTTATATGTAACCAGAAAAACGAATAAATAAATGTGATTCATGTTCATGGTTCTAGAACCAAAGACAAGAAGTAACAAGAATAAGAAATATTGAGCCATATCCCAAATGTTTTCATACTTTAATACCCAACACAGTAGAAAGAAGGTGGTAAGATAGTCATATTATTTCCTTAGCATTTCCTGACTAATTTCTTATGATGCTAAATTTTAGAAATTGTAGAGACCAAAGGGATTTGGGCGGGGGGGGGCAGCACTAGGTGTTCCATAGAGCCAGTTTGATGTAATGGTTAAGAATGGCAGGACTCTAATCTGGAGAACCGGGTTTGATTCCCCACTCCTCCGCTTGAAGCCAATTGGGTGACCTTGAGTCAGTCACAGCTCTCTCTGAGCTCTCTCAGCCCCAACTCCCTCTCAGGGTGTTTGTTGTAGAGTTAATAATAACACTGACTTGTTAACCACTCTGACTGTGGCACTAATCTGTCTTGAAGCGCCGTATATAAGCCCAAAGTTATTACATTTCCCTGACTGCCAAGATGATCAGCAGTAGCACTAATAGCCTTTGGATGAGAGATCATTAGAGATTGGTGATGTCTTTGAAATCTATTTATTTATAATTGTACAAGCAGAACCTAACCATAGAAAGCAGACTCCTAAAAACAAAATGGAGAAGAGGGTGATTTGCAGGGGCTTGCCCAGGCTTTGTTTTCAAGAGTCAACATTCCCCGGTCCCGCTGAGTTCCAGCCCCCACTTGCCTGGGAGGCACAGACCTCCAGGGACACATGTGATACAAAGGCTGCCTAGAACATGAACTAAACAAATGGAACTATTTGAGTTTCTTAAAAATTTTGCACTATTTATTCTGCTATTTTACATAATTTATTTTGAGTCTGCTAATCATGGAGAAGAAGATGCTGGTCACTGGTCCCTCCTAAAATAATTATTCAGTGAGCTTTGGACAGCCACCCTTGGACTTCTATGACTTCAGCACACATTTGCCACACATCTTCAAACATATCATCTTTTACAGTAACTTAAAGAAAGAAAGAAAAAGAATTTTGCATCCAACGCTATAGTCTGCTCTTCTGTGGGATTGCAGCACGCACTTCTTAGGAGCCAATGTTTTTCTTTCTCCCATTATGAACAAATCAGCTGTTGTATGTGTTATCTGTTTCATTAGGCCATTTGAATGGTGAAACTTCCATTTCTCTCTCATGGTTCATGGTCCTTTATGACACCATCCTATTTTAGTCCTTATATTCTCATCCTCTTAAAAAAACGGGATGATATCCTTCAACAACTTATTCTGCATGATAGATAACAGTGATAATACTTTGGTTGTTTTTTACTTCCCATGCCAGGAAATTCAAATATGAAGATATACCTTGGAAGAGAGGTCACGTTCTGCTTTTTAATTTTTAAGGCAGTCCTCACCAGGAATCCCACTTATACCCTGGTGAATGGAAAACCATGTTGTTTATTATCATTCCAAAAGGAGAACACAAACTGCAGAATGTAAAACATATCGTTTCAATAGAAAACATATGCTGCTTATAAACCAAGATGCATAGAGATTTATAAACAGAGTAAGATGCCACAAGCAAAGCAACTGGCTCATATTCATATCTGAACTTTAATTGGGTCATTTCTCCCCCTCCAATTATGTTAACAGTACTTATTGCAAAAAGATGAGAGGGACATAACTGGGAGGAAGACACGGCATCTCCCCTGCTTCGGTATGATCAACCAAGAATTCCTCGAATTCAGCTCAACCACATGGCTTGCATTCCTTTCTGTAAATCTCCTGCCCCGCTATTCACTGTGCTCCTGTTCAAAGATCCCTCCCAGAACAGGATTTAAATATACTCTGAACCTCCAAGAGCACCCATCGGAGAGACACGGAGGAGCCACTTTCTGATTGTTCCCTGCTGTTTTACAATAAACTGGGTTTAAATCCGTAGACAATTACAGATAAATACTTTGCTCTGGCAAAAGCAGCCCATGCATGGAAACAGGCCTCTGTTTCAGGACCAGACTTACTGGCAAGGCAAAATGCTCCGGGAGGGGATCCCATTCAGAACGTGTGGTGGGCACACACTGGGCTGGGTCTAAAGGGTGCCATGCTGCGAGTGCTAATTTCTGCCCATTTCTCCCTCCCACTCAGACCTCTGCTTTGAGACACACACACACACACACACACACACACACACACAAGCAAAATTTCATGAACCTCAGCAGGCTGCAGCAGGACTGGGCATACAACTCCTTCGCTCCGAGCCAGGATCCAAGCTGGCAAGCCTGCCTCTACCGCCACCCTGTACACACAGCTTGACACACATGCCATGTCTTCTGGAAAACAGCAGCAGGGAGCCATAAGGAGGCCCAGCCCCTCCAGAACCTTCTCTGAATCTTCAGCTTTCATCCAAAAAAATTAAATCTCTAGCCATTTAGCATAATAGTGGTTTATCTAAGGCTGCTGACAGTGCAATCCTAAATAGTTAGACACTACTAAGCCCACTGAAGTCAATTGATGTAGGACTACACTGCAGGTGAATTTGTGACAGAGATGAGATTCAAACTAGGGATGACAAGTTGGTGATAAGCATTTGTGTTGCTATAACACCCCTGCAGTGTTGTGCTGGAAATCCAGTTAGTGCACTTCACATCTTGGGATCAGAACGTTAATTGTTTTATCTGATAAAACCCAGGAGTTTCATTATGTAATGTTATGTAATGTTAGGTTTGATAGAAAAAAGTTCTATCAAATGAATTGGGACTTACTTCCAAGTAACTATGCTTTGGATTATAAAGTTAGAAACGTTAATATAACTTGATTAGATTTCCCTGTGAAATCATGTGTGCCCTACAGACATTTGATAGGGTAGCTTCCCTCCTTCCTCTCCCCTTTTATACTGTTGTGCATTTCACACCAGGTGGTGACAATCTTACCACTGCAAGAGGAGCCACTGAAAGAATTTTCCTCCCCTCTTCCCTTTTACTGCCTGGCCCATGAACATACCATAAAAATTGGATTAGATGCACCTAGAGTCGGGATTGATTGCATCTTGAATGGGAAATTAGAACATCTGAAAAATTCCTTTTTATATGGAACAGAAGCACAAGGAAGAAAAAGTTGGATGGAAACCAGAGAACTGTAAATCACGATTAAAGTTACTTCCTATGGCTTACCATTGGCTGTCAAAGAAAATTGCCTGGGGCTTGTTTATTGCTAATTCACTCTGTAGAAAACTTCAGGTTGTGGACTAGCCTCAGAATGAGATTGATAACTCTCGTTACAGACAGGGATGTGTATCTAAACATAATGCAAATGATCCTCTTTTGATAAACCACTGAAGCTATCACGAGTACAACTAGGATGACAGATTCAGAGAGCTTTCTTAGACTATAGATCCCACTCCCACCTCCACCTTATAGCTTTTGGCAGGGTTTTTTAACACATGTGCACACACATGTCCATTTTCAAAGTCCTATAAACAGGCCTTCAGCAATGTGATCTTTGGGGCCTCAGATTGGCCCATACGACTAGAACACTTCCCCTAACACACCCAACACTTCCTGTTGTTGCACACTGAAAGGAAAGATCTGTAATGGATGGCAAACTGTATCATAAGTGATTTTAAATTGAAGAATCCCTATATAAGATTTTGAAAGAATCTCAGAGTCTGAAAGCCACTGATTTAATTCATTTAGTCATCTTACGTCCCATGGTAGTAGAGTTGTCAACCCCCAGTTGGGGCCTAGAGATCTCCTGGAATTATTAACTGATCACTAGACAACAGAGATCAGTTCCCCTGGAGAAAATGGCAGCCTTGGAGGGCAGACTATGTATGGTATTATATCCCGCTGAAGTCCCTCCTCTCAAACTCCAGCTTCCCCAGGCTTCACCCCTAAATCTCCAGGAATTTCCCATCTTGGAGTTGGCAACCCTCCATGGCAATTACAATGATATTTATTCCCAGCCCCATTTACAAAAGAAGAATATCCCACAGGAGGCCATGAACCCCAATAGATCTTTTTTACAACCTATTGTTTTTGTGAGTTAGAGCACCCATCAGTTCCAAAGGAAACGTAATGATATTATCATTCCACTGGAGTTTTATGCAGCAACATGGATTATTTTATGCCAGAACGGAGAAATATGCAATAGTTGCTAATTTGTTTCTAGGCCAACTCAAGGTTCCTAATGAGCACTATTTCTCCAGAAGATTTATAGAGACTTTGCCTCTGGTGCCTTCTCTTGATGAAATAAGGTTGGCAGCCATAGCAAACAAAGCCTTTTTAATGGTGGCTCCTTGATGGTAGACTCCTCTCCCTTACCAACTCCTTCCAGTTCTGCCACATTTCCTTGGCCTTCTACTGTTTTTGTGTATTTCTTTTTAGGAATGATGTTTTAAATAACACTTATTTCAGTGTTGTGTGGTTGTATTAATTGTATATTCATTGAGGGAAAAAGAGAATAAAACACTAACGTGTTCACCGCTCGGGGTGGAGCACTAATCTGTCTAGAAGAGTGGTATATAAGCACGATCACTATTATTGTTGTTGTTATTGTGTTATTATTCAATGAGAAGGTTGATTGGCATGTGGAGCAGGCCATTCTCCATGGTGGCCCCCATGATGTGGAACTCCCTATCTCAGGAAGTTCATGGCTGGTGCTTATTTATTTTTTTTGTATTAATACTGCTGCTATTCTTTTATTGATTAGTTTTTACTTATGGATTTTTTTTTGTTGGTCTGCATTGTTGTTGGTCACACTTGGAGCTGACATAGGATGAATATAAATGTTCTAAAATAAAATAAAACGTATGCTGAGGAACTCTGCCTCCACAAAGCAATAACATGGCTATCCTTAATACTGTGTTAATCCCTAGCACTGATGCAGGTAAATATGAACATGTACGGATCAGCCCATTTAAGAGCATTAGACATAAGAAACACAGGCTGATATGAAAACAGCCAACTGGTACTTCTAGGCAGACTTCCAACAGTGGTGAAACCCAAGAATTTACACCATGTACTCTGATTAACTTTTTAAAAAATATATTATCTCTATAATTTAGTGAGAAAGTTAAAAGAACACACAGGCCGTCGTCACACGGGCTTTTATTTAGCGCTAAAATGGCGCTATTTCCCGGCAAACACCCACCTTATTCCAACACTGTAGCGATTTTCCCTCTTCTGCTTTGTGCTTGATAGTTGCGCTATTTTGTGCCTCAGTGTGAATGCCTCACATTGATGTATTTCACCTCGCAACGTCCTATGCCCTCCCTTCAATCCCAGAATCCATTTCTTCCTGCGACTCCCCTTTTTTAAATTTTATTATGTCCTTATAACACCATAACGACATAACACAAAGCAAACTTTCTGCTGAAGTAAAAATGACTCAATCGGCGTGGCAGAGTCTTCAGCAATGGGGATCACGTCAGACAGGGAGTTTTCTGCGGGCAAAGGGCTATTTATATAATTTCAAAGTTGGAAAAACAAAAGGGTCGTAATGTTTTGCTCTAACGGAATGTTTATATGCTGTTATTCTGTTATAGCGGAATTAAACGCCAGAATAATTAAAAAAGGGGGGAGGAGCTGCTTCTGCCCGGTTAGAGAGAACAGAACAGAGTGCTTCGGTGTGGACAGCTGGAGGCGCGAAGAGCCGTTAGGTGACCCAAAGAAACGTTACTGTGCCGATAACAGGTAGGACGCTATATGCTGTAAATTTAATGGAAGAGATGCCCGTGTGACGACGGCCACAAAGTCAACTGCGGAATCAATATTAACCCATGACTGGGAGTTAAACCATAAAATGCTAATAGGTTTGAGGTAATAAGGAAATGATAGACTTGCAAAACTCTCAAAAACCTCTGTTCCTAGACACTCAGTCAGAGATCAGTGACATCATTAAACACTTTGATGGGATCTTCTCTTTCAACCCTGAATGGAGGATCAATTGACCTATGTTTACAGTGAAGAGGAAGACAAGCAAGACAACTATGATTAAATTCACAGGAAAATACAAGACATCACTCACAGCCGCCAAGTAACATTTTCACTGCTTATAGATCAGAGAATTTGCATGCAACTGATCAATTTATTGTTATGGAACTATGCGCTCCATAAGCCTTGTAACTCAAAATTAAGCTTACTTGAACCCTGTATATTGTGACGGCGGGTTGCTCTACAGATCTAAAAGGCTATGAACCAAGACCTAAGTATGAGGAAGGGCTTTCATAGAGCCCCTCCCTCCAACATGGTAATTTGCACAGTTTAAGAAGCTGCTGTAGCACAGTGGTTAAGTGGCTGAGCTGCAAATCAGCACTCTACTGGTTTGACTCCCACTACTGCCATGAGCTCAGCAGGTGGCCTTGGGTAAGGTGCTTCTCTCAGCGCCAGCTCCCTGGCTGTATTGTGGGGATAATAACAACACTGACTTTATTCACTGCTCTAAGCATAGCACTAATCTGTCCAGAAGGGCGGTATATAAGCACACAGTTTTTATCCTTCTCCTCCTCTTCCTAGGAATGGGGGAGGGGGGGAGGAGCATGGTACAAATGCACAGGTTTCTGTTTGCCTCTTAAAGGAGCCCTTTGAATCATGGCCCATCATTTCAAAGCCCCATCTCTACTTATATAAATAACCTTGCACTTCAGCATCTAAGGCCTCACTCTGAGATGGAAAATCTTTGTCAGGTAGGTACCACTTAAGATTGCAGGTGGGCAGTTCACCTGTATGAACGTTCCTCCACACTAACATGTCAAGGAATTGTGTTCATTAAGTTAAATTCATCACAAATTAATCTACTTTATGTTTTCCTATTTTTTTTACTATTCAGCGATGATAAGCAATAACCCTTTTAGCTTAACTTGGTGCTTTGGGAGTTTTTAAGCATGACCTGTCTGTTTTGTAGTCTACGAGTCAAAGTCTGAAAATTATCCTCATGCACACACCCAAGTAAATAGATCTTAAAATGCTTTATGTTTTATGCTCTGGCTTCCTATGCTGCCCACCCCCAATATTTTTAATGAATCTAATTGAGTTTCTTGAATGGCAGCAAACTGCCGTTTATTATCTCCCTCATCAGGTGATCAATGATTTCATTAATAAGACAGATAACAAGACTGTCATATCATTGACACTGTTATGAAAGATGATCCCCAGCTTCCTGCTCCATTTTCCAAGGTCTGGGATTCTCTGTAGCAGCTCTGAATCCATTCAATATTTTCCACAGACAGAGAAAAGTGAAAATCCATTTTGAAACCAATTTCAATTAGGATCCAATAGCTGTTATCACAGGTGTCGCAGAATGGGCCCGTAAGTGGAAATGTCGCCTATCCATTCTGAAATGAAACCTTATCAGAGGCTACAAAGATGGCTGAGGACAGCCTATCTGTAAATTACTTTTCACCCTGTGTTAACTCAACCCTAGTTCTGTCATATGGAAGCCTTTTCCATCCACTTGTTATAATCTAATGACTAACTAGACCTTGCACCAGGATGACTTTTATTCTGCCCTCGTTCTCCTGCACAAACATGGTGACAAATGCAAATAAAGCCAAAAGGATGCCGGAGGAGCCAAGACATTAGCAAGAGCACGTCAAGCACTTCTACTTTATTGGGAGGGAAGTAACGGGCCCGTGCATTCTGCAGCCTGTCTCCACCCATTGCATTCCTGGTGATTTTTCAATTGCAAACTCCAAGGCCCAGTTATTTCATTAATTCAGCACCCAAGTAGTGAGGCTTTTCTCTCACATCTTTCAGCCTCCTTTTAGAAAATTATCCCATGACGGAGGATTTATTCAGTCAAAGACCTCGGACTTTGAGAGGCAACAAAAGAATCAAGAGACTTTCTGGTCCACCTGCCTGGCGAATGATGAGGCAGGGAAAAGCCTCCCCTAGAGAAACCAATCAAACCATTGTGTGGCGCAGTCAGACCTTTTCAACTGTCAAGCCAGGAGAGCAGGAAAAGAGATGAAAGAACTCAGGATGAAGCTACCATTTACAGAACCATGTGGGAATGGTCTCCGAAGATTTAATAATTGGGATGGAACTCAACTTTCTGAGAGAGAGAAAGAAAGAAAGAAAGAAAGAAAGAAAGAAAGAAAGAAAGAAAGAAAGAAAGAAAGAAAGAAAGAAAGAAAGAAAGAAAGAAAGAAAGAAAGAAAGAAAGAAAGAAAGAAAGAAAGAAAGAAAGAAAGAAAGAAAGAAAGAAAGAAAGTGACACAGACTTTCGTGCAGTATTTCCTGCAATGAAAAAAAGAAAAAAAATTACAATACCAACTATGGTTTTGCAAATGTAAAATTACATTGTTTTTTTCTGGAAGGAGAGGATACAAACACTGTAGGTACACACTGATTAGATTACACACAGTATTTTCTTTTAAGTGCAATCTTTAGGCCTATATATATATATATATGCTTGAGTATGATTTTAGGATGAGGATTTTGTGCTTTTTTGTTGTTGTTGAGAATACAATCCACATGCAAAGTGAGTCAAATATTCAAGTAGTATGAATTCAAATCTTGGTCATATCATCATAATGTATGCGGGCTGCAATGCTAAATAAAGTTACTAGGCAACAAGTCCACTGAACTCAGTAGGAATACTTGTCTCTAAGTAAATTTTTTTTTTACCATCAGGCTATAAATGTTCTCTTGCTACTCTGAAGGCGTGTCCAGATTTTGCATGGTGAGCCCCCTGTGGAATCATCGCTTCCAAACTCAGTTCAAAGAAACTCAGTTTCGTGTGTCTAAAGCAGGAGCTGGCTTTTTTTAAGAGATGGAGTGTGACAAAAAAAAATAGAATATCTGTACAATTGGTTATATTTTTAAAGGCAGATGGGTCACTTGAAACACTGGATGAGAGATACAACTCACTACTGAGTCAGCGTGCAACTTATCAACTAGTATTATCTGTAGAGATCAGCACAAAACGGAAAAAAACGAAACGAGTTTTACATTTCGTCATGTTCCATGAATCACGAAACACAAACTTGCATGAAATTGTCCCATTTTGCGATACGATTCATTTCATGATTCGTTAGAACCTGGGGCACTTCAATGGCCCCCTTCATACCCAGAGATGCCAAACTCACAGGGAGACTTCAGCAGGCTCTCTTCCTCCCAGTTTGGCCAAAATTGCAAAACGTTGACCGGAACCTACAAAACTGGGCAGCAGAGCCATGCAGTGGCTCTGAGACTGGACTTGGGAGGAGGGCCCCAAAAGCACCACCTAGACACCTGCCCAGGGGGGAGAGATGCACAAAATAAAACCAAAGGAAACAACCAGAGTGTGAGCCCTCAAAAGAGAAGAGAAAGAATTAAGAAGGGACAAAGACAAACAAAGAAAAAAATAAGGGAGGCCTCAGTCAAGCTAGGCCACAGAGCCAGGCAAAGGCCTGAGACTAGGGTGGGGTGGGGTGGAGGAAAAAAGGCATCCTCATCCAGAGACCTTCCCAGCAACAACAAGTGAGGAGAATAAGAAAGAGGCTTTTCAAACTCTTTTGAAGCAGCAGCAAATCCAGCCAAAGCTCCCAACTCCACTCTCTCTCACTCCAAATCCGAGCAACAGATCCTCCCTCTATCTCTGTCTACTGGAACTAAAAGCACAAGGCAGAGAAAGGTGCCTTATATAACAAATGCTCACATAGAGCAGAACAGGAGGTCTGTGGCTGGCAAACAGACCTGCCTAAGAGGGTCTGAAGAGATGAGATTGGTGTTCCCATGGCCACAGAAGGCCCATCTCCTCAGTTGCCTAGGGGATTAACCCCCGTGGTACAGGGTAGAATGGAAGCTCTCCAGTTGGCAAGAAGAGCTGCCTATCAAGGTTATGTGGGCTAAGACTAGGGTTTCCAATAGCAACAAAAGGTCTGCAGACATTCCGGGCCTATGTTGCCTAGGGAATCAATGGATCGGTACCCACCTGTCTGGCATCACAAATTGTTCACGAATCGAAATAATTGAGCCAAAAAGTTGTTAATTTCATGAAAACTGCAGCACCACAAAATGCCTTTCGCGAAACACAAATCAACCAGATTCGTCATGAAATTTGATTCGTATTTTGATTTGTGCCCATGACTAATTATCTGTCAAAACCACTGAAAAAGTAGGAAGGAGCCGGACTGTAACTCCAGGAGAAAAAAATCCAGCTTGCATGTCTGTTTATATATATCTTTCACTTTAAAGGTTGTGAGGGCCTTAAACTGAGACACAGTCTAGGACCCAAACATGGGCAGCCTAATTTGAATATTATGCATCTTATTTGCTAATTATGCAAATCTAAGCACATTAACAGTTGTGTTATCTACCGGCTTGTTTGAATCTCATCCAGTTAACCACTGAAAACAGGGTGAGGGGGGGTCAAAGAAAACACCTTGTTCCCTCACCCCTTGGCTCATGGCAAGATTTACTCAGGCTTCTCTTCAACAAAAGAAAGCTTGTCTGAAAGAATGATGCAGCAAGGCCCATCTGACTCTGGTCTTGTGGCTCTAGCAGAACATGGTTCCACATAAATTCAATCAATGTACGAAGAATTTCTCATATAGGAGGTTCTTATTTGTTTTTCTATCGAGTCTTGAAATGCTTGACCATTAACAAACCCAAGTTTGTGACGTTTTGGGCTTCCTGCTAATTTCAGTGAGATTTCACGGGTTACTCAGAAGTCAACTGTCAACGAAGTGGGAATAGCACTGTAGCATTAAAATCTAATCCTAATTTACTCCAAACTAAACGCCGTACATTCAAAAGGGACTAACTTCCAAACAAGTGTACATAATATTGCACCATTAAAACATCTTGTATATCAAAGCCCTGCTGGATCAGATCAGTGGTTATTCTAGCCCAGCATCATGACTCATAGAGTGGCCATCCATTTGCCCTGGATGGCCAAATAGGGCATGGAGACCAAGCCACCACCACCACCACCCCAAGACTGCCTCCTAGCACCAGGTTTCAGAGGTTTACTCACCATGGCTAGTGGCCATTGATGGAGCTGTCCTCCATGACTCTGTCTAACTTTCTTTTAAAGCCATCTGTGCTCATGGTCATCATTATATCCACTGGCAGCGAAGTCGACAATTTAATTACTCGTTGAGTAAAGAAGTGCTTCCTCTTGTCTCTCCTGTACTTTTTGACCATCAAATTCATTCGTTATTATGAGACAGGAAGCAAAAGCTCCCTCTATTCACTTTCTCCACTTCATGCATAATTTTATAAACCTCTAACATGTCCCCCCCCCCAATCTATTTTCTAAACTAAAAAGTTCCAGACTCTTCAGCCTTTCCTCATAGGAAAGACTCTTCAACCCCTTAATCATCTTGGTTGCCGTCTGTATTTTTTTCCAGCACTGCAATATTCTTTTTAAGAACAGAGACCAGAGTTCTACAGTAGTCCAAATGCAGGGCACCATGGCTCCATGCAAGGACATTACAATATTTGCCAGCCTGTTTCCTAATAATCTTCAGCGCACAGATTAACATTTTCATTGAGCTGTCTGCTATTACCCAAAATCTCTTTCAATTGTGGTCTCAGTCAGTTCAGAACCCATCAGCATATATTTAAAGTTAGGATTTTTTTTTGTTCCAGTGTTTATCACATTCTACTTACCAGCAATGAACTTCCTTTGCCATTTGTATTCCCCAATATAGCCCAACAACAGGTAGTAAGATTGAGTCTAAGAGTTTTTCTGCACAAACTATTAAAAACACAATAAAGCTCAAGATTGTATCAGTTCATAACCTTACCATAGCCACTTAACTGAACCCGAAGAAGACCTATCACAAACTGCTTGCCAAGAGCTGGCTTTACTAATTGGCCTAAATGTGCTAGACATGCTTTTTGTTGGCATAATGAAGACTGATAACTTGGTCATCAAGTAATAGGAATAATATTTTAGCATTTTTATTATACTTCTAGAAGGAAGAGGGTCCAGTTGGTAAGCAAGGTCTATCTGGACCAGAGTTTTTGTGAGTCATGCTTGTCAAAAAGCTTAAAGCTGGGCTGTGCAAAAAGGAAATATTTATTTATTTAAAACATTTACTAGCTGCCTTTCCACCTCACAGGAACTCAAGGCAGCTTACAATATAAATAAAATAACAATCATAAAGTGAATAAAAACAAAGTTTAAAAGGTTAAATTTAAAAGTTTTTTAAAAAAAGTTTAAGACTGCCAATAAACCAAAGAAGTTAATTAAAAGCCATCCTAAACAGAAACGTCTTCAGCTGCCTCCTGAAGAACAGCAGTGAGGGAGCCAGTTGCAGCCTGGGGGTGATATTCCAAAATAATGGGACTGCCACCGAAAAGGCCCCCTCTTGTGTACCCACCAGATGTGCTTCTTTAGCTGATGGAACAGTCAGGAGGGGCCTCTCCCCCCCCCCCCCATGACCTTAATTCCTGGGAAGGAACAAATGAGAGGAAAATGTCCTTCAGATACTCCGGTCCCAAGCCATGCAGGGCTCAAAAGGCCAAAGCCAACTCCTTGAATTGTGCTCAGAGGTGAATTGGTAGCCATTGTTCTAACACTTTATCCAGGAATGGAAGACTGGAGACTGACCAGAAATTCTCCAACAGAGGAAGACTCAAAGAGGACTTTTTCAAAACAGGTTTAATCACAGCCTCCCTGAGCACAACTCCTGCTCTTGAGGAAGCATTTACCAGTAGCCCAGGTTTTTTTTCCATTGTAGTATCTTTGAGACATTCCTTTGTCATGTATTAACAGGATGGTTGTGTATTACTGTTACAATTTTCTTTATTTGTTATTCTCTTCTTCTTGTTGATATATGAACTAAGATTTTATAAATACTGTACTGTTTGATTTAAGACCTCAGGTCAGAGGAACTTATTTTAAATAAAGTAAAGCATCTACCGCTCCCCTTAACCACTCAGCCATTCCCCTTCTGGCAGCTTTTATCAGCTAGGAAGAGCAAGGGTTGAGAGCCCATGCGGTAGGTCTCGCCTCTCCAAGGATGTTGTCTACATCCTTGAGCTCCACAAGTTGAAAGGTATCAGACAAATGCCAAAGGTACATCATCTGAACATGCATAACATGGATAACCATGCCGGCATCTAACACAGAGAGCATCTGGGCAGTTTTGTCTGCAAAGTAAGTAGCAAATTGATCACAGTGGACAATTCTGTCGTCAGAGTCCAGTTCCCTGGGCCTGTGATGTAAAAGCCCCCAAACCACATGGAACAGCTCAGGTGGATGATTGCATAGAGATGCAATGGTGGTGGAGAAAATAATTACGAACCAGTTTACATTTATTTAGATTTTTAGGCAGTACGACTGCTCTCCAATCTTCACAGCTTCCAAGACAAAAGTTCAAGTCCAGTATCGACTTAAAGAGCATGAAATTTTATATCCTGGAAACTCTTGTTGGACAAAGGCGCTACTGGACTTGAACCTTGCTCATCTGCTGTAGACCAGCATGAATACCCACCTGAAACTATCCAGAGACCAAGGCACCTGAAAAACTGGACTACTAACATGCCCTATAGCCTCTAGTAATGCCTCCTAATTTCGCTATCTAAAATTATTTTCCAGTGTTTAAAACATTGTTTTTGTTTCTCTAAAACAAGATTCTCTGGAAAGGTCAATAATGCTACGAAAAGTAGAAGGCAGTAGAAAAAGAGGAAGACCCAAAATGAGATGGCTTGACTCAATAAAAGAAGCCACATCCTCCAGTTTGCAGGATCTGAACAAGTCTGTTAATGATAGGACATTTTGGAGGTCTTTCATTCATAGAGTCGCCATAGGTCAGAGGTGACTTGATGGCACATAACACACACAAGCCTTACATATAGAGCTTAGAAGGGGTTGGATAAACCTGGATCTTTACTTTTTTTTTTTAAGAGAAAAGCTCAATTTTAATATATTAGTGGATTTGGGGGGAAGAATAATTTTGATATTTACAAGGCATGAGATGCTTTCCTTAAAATTACTTACTTTTAGAAGCCAGTTAAAGCCTAAGAAGTAGAAAACAATTGCTGCAGCAGACCCTCCTGGCAATAGGGAAGCAAAGCATTCTCTTGGGTTTCCCATACCTGTCAATCACAGCCGTGACTTCCACTGTTGGCTAGAACAAAAGGGAAGGTGCAACAGGCCTGTTTCCATGGAACAAAGAAATCAGAAAACTCTTCATAGATTACCTTTTAGGTCTGGATCTAGTAGGCCTAACAAAAAAAACAGAAAAAGGAAAGCTGGAAATTCAGGCCAGCCAACAGGCCAACCAGGCAGCGGTAGCATGAACAGATTCTACATAAAACCTGGCCAACCAAGAAATATGGTAATCCTAAATGTTCCACACTTCTGTCCTGTTTTGATAATCCCTCTCACACACAAAGCACTCATCCTCTGTTCTCATGCTGGGCAGCCTGGTAGTCTATACACAAGGCCAGAGAACACAGCCTATGGTCACGAGATCTATTGTCATGTGATGAGAAGACCACCACCCCCAACTTTACTTAGCATAACAGCCAGGCTCTGTACTTAGCATAATAATTGAACTGGCCCCATATACTTGTATCTTTAGTCACCTCTCAGTTCTAGACAACATCTACTGCAAACTCCCTTAAGGAGGAAAAAAGGAGGAAAAAATAAGAGAGGGTACACTAAAGCAAAATTACATAAAAGGGACTATTTGATTAAGAAGAAAATGTGTATGTCCAAGGAGACACCATTCAACTAGTTGACACATGCAAAATCCCAGATGCTTTATGCATCCAGGCTACGGAACACATCGACCAACCTTTAGCATACTCTAGGTTTCAGAAGATGTTTTAACCAGGGCTTTTTTTCAGCGGGAACGTGGTGGAACGAAGTCCTGGCACCTCTTGAAAATGGTCACACGTTTATAGCTTAAATAAAGAAAATTTTAATACAAAAATCCTCCAGCAGTGCAGAGGGCAATCTAAACTCCCCTCTGCCTGGAGATCAGGGGGCGGGGCCACCGGCCATGTGACCATTTTCGCCGAGGGAAATTTAAATGTTTAAAAACTCCCCCCTTGTTCCAGCTGACCCAAAGTGACGTCATTGTGCGGTCCTGAGTTCCACTACTGAGTTCCACCACCTCTGTTCTCAGGAAAAAAGCCCTGCTTTTAACTATGTCATAGTACGGCATCCCTAAAATGCTGGAAGATGAAAGTTCAAATCCCACTTCTACCACAAACCCACTATGTGGATTTGAGTGAATCAGTCTCTCCCTCTCTCTCCAAGTCAATTTCCCAATGGTAAAGTAGACATAACAATGATCTACTTCACAGGGCTGCTGAATTTTTTTTTTAAAAGGCCATAAATCCAGCAGAGAGATAAGAGTGTTCAAACCTGTCGAAATTAATGGACTTAAGGGTACCTAACACTGTATTCACTGGATTGTGGCCAATATAGGCTGCAATATGTGATTTATACCTTTCAGCTTTACAGAAAATGATGGAACAATTCTGAACACAGGAAACAGAAAAATACAGAACACCTCCAGACTAATAAAGTTGCATGCCATTTATAGCACTGTTAAGCAATTTAACAAGAATTCACCAATTAACTGGCTGAACAAGTTTATACAATTGCAGACCAGAATGCCATCAGGACTTGGCCCACAATGTGTTTTGTTTTTCAGAACAACCAGCTGCAAACCATTTGTACGAGATGAGGGAAATGTCAAATGCTAGATTTCCAGTGCACTCTTTGAGTACTGATGCTTTTATCGACAACAGCCCATTCCACTGACAATTGTATTACTGCCATAATATTTCCCATAACACTGTAGTAAAGCTTTGCTATCTTGGTAGTGCAGTGGTGAAAGATCATTAAGAAATCCTCTCTCTTTGGGGATGGCTTCACCTGGGATCATCGCTGAATGGAAGCCAATCCTTTTTGCACAGTATTACAGAAATCTTTCAGACTTCAGCTAGCGACAATGACCTTGCTACAGAAAATCCAAAATTCTCACACTTTGAACTTTGCTAGCTATAAGTCCTGGAGTCTTGTTACTCAATTTAGAGTTGCCAAGGAAAGATAAATGTTAAAGAACCTCCACAGCTTTACACCGCGCACACACACTCACAATCCTGTTCACCCCTCACAATCAGTGCTGCAAAATCTGCTCTTTCACACTATTCCTCTCTACACTTAGAATGTCAGATATGAATTTTTTTAAAAAAAAAATACCCATTAAAGTGCTCCCACTATGACCCTGGGGATGCTCCTATATTTGAAAGTACAATGCCAGTTAGTACTGGCTGGTCAAAGGCAAGGAAGAGGAGCCAAGTCACTTGGGACGGACTTGCCAAATAGAGAGGTCAGACTCCACCCCCCCTTTACACATACCTGGAGCAATACGATTCCCACCCACCCCTGAAACCACCATGGGGGCTGATGCTTAAGAGTGCTGGAGTAAGACCTGGGAGATCTGGGTTCAAATCTCCAATCAGCTTTGACGCTGACTGGATGACCCTGGGCCAGTGACCTCCTCACAGCCTAACCTACCTCACAGGATTGTTGTGAGGACAAAATGTAAAGGAAAGGAGAACAGGGTACAGCAATCTAAACGCCAGAGAGGAGAGGTAAGATAATAATATATACACAGACATCTTCCTGGGAGCAGCAAGGTAGTAATCGTGGAAGAAGCAGCAATCCTGTTGCTCAAGGTGCAAGCAAGAGCCTCAGACACCAAGCTTCAACCACAGTTAATGCCATGCTAAGGATAGGACCAGGATTTGGGAGAGCAAACAACTGCTCAAGCCACATTCAGGTGCGCACTGAAGCTCACTTTCCTCCACAGTTCCTCCAACTTCACAGCAAAAGCCTTGTTTTATGTTAAGTCCTGCATAGTAAGGCAGTGAGTAAGCCCAATACTTGAATGATAGAGTCTGGTGGTTATCTCTTAAGAGTTTTTTTTAATTATTTATGTTATTTATAGTCCGCTTTTCTCACTGAGACTCAAGGCGGATTACACAGCGTGAGATTAGTACAGTCCATTTCAAAGACATTTCCATAAACAATGCCATAGAGTAAATAAACAAATTCAAAAAGACATAGCAATAGTAAAAATCCAATACAGATTTGAAGAAATGTTGAAACAGAACATAAGCAATTCAAGGGCTGACATTAGACCATACGAAGCACAAGTAGCTCATGGGAGTACATATTTAAGACAACAGGTAATACATAAGGCAACATAGTGGTGAAGTCTATGGTACTTAACTCATTAGCGAAGCATCTGAGAACCCCTCCCTACAATTCAAAAACCTTTTTGAATAATTTGGTTTTACATCTTTATAAACATGCCTGCAAAATGATTATACATTCCATGGTTCTCATGAAGTGAGGGCTAATTCACAAAAGCTTTTGCTAAAATAATGTTTTAATGAATTCAAGCTGTTTATGTATTAGTGAAAAAAGGAAATTGTAATACTGAGCTAAGAAACAGTATCTTTGAAATATAAAACTAAAATATGCACTAAGTCTAATCTGGAGCACATTCTTTAAAAATAACACATCTGATTATCACTTAGCTACTAGGCCAAAACTAAATGTCAAGGCACTTACATGGCTGCCTATGAAAACAGCAGACCAACTTTGCTGATTTAGACATGAATCTGCTTACACGGGACAGGCTCAAAGTTATACACAACACCACCCCACATAGTGAACATTATGTATGACCCAGGTGTACACCCATACAAACATATGCGTAATTCATCTAACTTCTTTCTTCTTCGTTTCGAAGGAGACTAGATTACTGAAGTCAAGCATCAATATGCCCAGATTGCACGTGACTTCCTATAGGCAGGGGCTTGCATGCACAAACCGGCAAGACCTACTATCTTTTCGCCGGGCCTGCAAGACAGAGCTGTTCCGCCAGGCGCATGGCAGAGGTCTGGGCCTCTGCCAGCCTGGAACAACAAAGGGTGTGTAAAATCTAACCGTCCCTGCGAAGGCTGTCTACCGTCCTGTTCTACTTTGTAAGGCTGACTGTATAACTAGAAATATGTTTTTATTTTAATGATGTTTTTAAATGTTTTATGGAAATGGAATTTTATTGTATTTTAATGGGTTGTGATCCGCCCTGAGCCCACTCGTGGGGAGGGCAGAATAGAAATGTGAAATGAATGAGTAAATTAAAAATGATGGCCTACCCCGCACTTGACCATGTGTAGGCTATTATAGGGAAGGTGAATGTCTAGGCTGCCCTCTAATCACTACAGTATGCTGTAATCATTAAATACCACAAACAGTGTAAAATAACTATCCTTTTGAACTTTTGACTTCTCGTGGCATCAAATATGTAAGAGCCTCCAAAAGGGGGCAACAGGATTCATAGCTATCCTTGTAGTATGTCTGAAAGCCAAAAAAAAAAAATGTATAAGCAAAGGGCAAAGAAATGTGATTCCTGCAGAATAATTTTTTCTTCGTGATCCTCAAAATGGTTCCTCTTCTAAAAAGGCCAAAGAGAACAAATAGACTTCCTCTCCTTTATTCATTTATCAGATTTGGTTTCAAGTTTCTTCACTAGTAAGATAACTATTTCTGTTTTCTATCACATTAAAGTATGTTCTCAATAACTATCTGATTCTGATAAAGGTAGTCAAAGGCCACAACCTACATACGTTTATAATTAGTTCTCTTTCTTTTTTCTTCTTTTAAAGCAGAATAATAGGTTAATAAGGATATCAGATTACACTAGAAAGAGTTCATGGGTCAAAAAAAACTAGACAAAACATACCCAAATGAAAAGAAGTACTTGTCTATCAAGCAACTGAAGAGATAGCCAGATAATACTTACAGAGTTTGCAACAGTTCAAGGGGCAGCTCAGCACATATCCCCTCCAGAACAGAGATATGTGGGTGAAACTGTGCATTAACTAAGCAATTTTTTTAAGCCTGCAATTCCAGAAGGAGGAAGTTCAAATGTATGAGAGACATGCAAAGAGTGGTAGCAAGACAGTAAAGTGTAATGCTTATCTGGACTTCCTCTGACCACGTGCAAGACACTGTCGAGTACTGGGCCCAAAGATTATATTGGAGAGACTATCATATGTCACACAAAATCCTGAAAACCCCAGTCTAAGTTAAAGGTATTTAGCAGATTTCCAGTACAATCCTGAACAGAATTATACCTTTCTAAGCCCATGGACTCCGCTTACGATTGCACGAATAAAACTGTGATTAATATTCAATATATTTAGGCTCCACATTTCCCAGGAAAACATGCTCGAAGTGGCAATTAATAATGTAAACATTACACTTCAATGTCTAAGATGCAAAAGTTCACAAGTTACTATCCAGGGAGTATGAATTGATATAAAGATCATGCATGCTGGCCCCTGCCCTCCCCGAGTAAGGGTGTGTGATTCAGCTCTGGGAACCTGCAAAAAAGAAAGGTTTTTGCCAGTTCAGCATAATCCGGCTTTACTGGTTCCACAGGCCAAGCCCCCGGATCCGGTCCAAAGGTGTGAATTCTGTTAGGCCAGGTTATCCAGCCACAGCAGGGAACGATGGACAGCTGCTGCAGGCAGCTGCTGCAGCAAGCAAAAAGGACAGTGGCACAGAGCAGAGCCGAGGTCTGTGCCACTGCAGGAGAACGGTTCGAGGCTGGAAGGGCAGAGGAGGCGGCGGCAGAGGAGCAGCAGCACAGAGGCAAGCCAAGTTCCACACTGCTGCAGGACAGTGGCACAAGGCTGGCGGGGCAGGGAGGAGGAAGCAGGCAGAGCGGCTTCCCATCCCATTCTGCCCCTTCCCCCATCTGAGCTCCAAAAGGGCCTCTCCAAGTCAACTCCAAGGCTCATTAAGCCTCACGCTCCGCCTTATATCTTGAAAAGAGGTTCTCAATGGGATTCTCTGGTTTGACAGTTTACTATCTCTCCCGCATTAGGATTCTCTGGTTTGACATTGGGATTCTCTGGTATGGTAGCAGGGCTCATTTCGAGGGGGAACGCACAGGAACGCAGTTCCCCAAAGAGGTCACATGTCAGGTGGCCCCGCCCACCTGACTCAGCCATTTTGGGCCCGTTTCAGCCTGAACTGAGGCCGAAATGGCCCAGAACAGGCCTCTGATGGGTGGTGGATCACTCTCCCACTCAGCAGCAGCCCAATCCTGACCATTTGGGGCCCCTTTTTGGCCATTTTCAGCCCCTTTTTGCCATTTTGGGCCCAATTTCGGCCCTGCATGGCCAGGATTGGGACCAAAACAGCCAGGATAGGTGATGTCAGGGGGTGTGGCATATGCAAATCAGTTATGCCAATGACACACTTCTGGCGATGGCAAGGGGCATGGCATACGCTAATGAGTTATGCTAATGAGCTATGCTAATGCATTCCTCCAGCTCTTTTTCTACGAAATGACCCCTGTATGGTAGTAATGTCAAACCAGAGAATCCCAAGCAGGGAGGAGCCTAGCTAAGGAGTTTAAAAGGGAATAATTGTCTTGGAAATGCTTCCTCTGTAGGAAACAACTGATAGTGGCTGGGGGCAGCTTGTTCAAGGGCCCATAGAACTGGACCCAGGCTCCAATCTTGCTGAACTATGGGGGGATGGGGGGTCTTTAGGGGACAGTTATGAGTGGGTTCCCTGCAAATTTGCCACAAGGTGGGGAGGGTTTAAGGGGATAGTCAGGTTTCCTGTACATTTTGGGGAGTTGGCTTTAAAAATGCCTCCTCAACCCCGTGGACATGTGAGAAAGAAAATAAACCATCTCCACGACTGTAAAAACGCAAAAGGAGAGCAGACCTATGGAACAACCATACCCAAACCAATTTCAATGCTTGTGGATTGACTGCTAAGAAAATCAGGAATAGTAGAGCATGTAGACAAGCTCTCAAATGAACAAGTAAAAACAAAAAAAGAAAAAGATCAATATTTTCTAAGTTCATTCAAATTTCAGTTGAGAAGTCATGCTGTTTTCCAGTAGAACAATTTGGAAAAAAATATTGTCAGCACACACTCATTAATTTTGTTTAAAAGCGACCCGTTTCTGAGTGCATGCTTATGCTTTCCAACTTCTAACCTGTGCCAGTATTGTTTCTTTTATGCAAGTCTCAGCCTGGAGCAGATTTTAATGGCCGAGGAGATGAAATTAAGATTTTATAATGGAAATGCTGGCAGCTTCTGAACACATTTGGTGCTATTTTAACCCTAGAGCATAGTTTGTGGTTAGCCAAGTGCAATGCCGGTATTCTATAAGGGGATAATACTTGGCACGTACAGGTTTTCGGGAAATTAGGACTCAAACTCAAGGATATTAATAGGTTTGTGGGGAGGAGACACGTGCATGCTCAGCATCCATATTCACCACAAAATCCCATGCGCCTGAATCTCAGAATACTGCTGCAATCTAGAGGATTACACATAAACGCTCATAAATGCTGGGGAGAGTTCTGCGCTTATCTGTTACATTCTTGGGAGCTTAAAAAGAAGTTTGGAAAACTGAGTTGCTTTATGTCAGGAGTCAAGCCTGCTGCAAGTCATGAACCTCGGAAGATATCAGACAGAAATTCATCTTAAGTATCACTGCCTAGCTCTGGGTACCTCCATGGCAGCCAACTAGATCAACAAGGAAGCCTCTTAAGAAGAGCAGGCCAGTACAGGTCACATAGTACTCCTCATCTTCTAGGTCAGGTGTCATCCCTGGTCTCAGCAAAAAGAAGAAATCAACTCCTGCTGTGTTACCTATGAAAGATGCTGCTTTTCTGGATCATGCCAGAGGTCATCTACAGCAGTAGACTGTCTCCCACAGGAGACAACCAGATGCCTTTGGATTCTCGAAAGGAAGGAATAATGGAGACGGCCATCCCCTGACTGTCCCAAGCAACTGAGACAGTGCTCAGAAGGTCATAATATTCAACTTACCTGGTCATAGCGAATAGCAACTGACAGATCGATGGAAGTTATGCAAGGCTGGGTCTTTTTTTTAAAGCCATGCAACACTAGTGCCCAGTATCCACCTACAAATAATTGTTAAAAGAGTTTTTCCCCCTTTGCATGATTAGAAGCTCTGAATAAAACCCTTATGAGATTTTAACCTCTTTAACCACTCGTGGTTTTTAGAAAGTAGTGGAGCCTCTGTGAAAATCCAAACTTACACCCCACACAGCTGTCACTCAAGTAATACATTACGCTGCAAACTTTGCTAATGTCCAGGGGGGGGGGGAGAACACTGTTTGTATGAAGGTTCCACCCCCCCCCCCCCACAAGACAGGTTTATGAGGTGATGTAGGTATGGCTGGAAGATGCATGCAGGGGCATATTTGGCAAAACATACCAGTAAGCGTTTAACAAATTCGGAACAATCTTACCTTGTTTCTTGGTTTTGTTGTGGGTTATTTTTAATCTATCAAAGAGAAATCAGAAACATTCTGTACAACTAGGCCTTCCACTAAATAGGTGCAATGTTTTGTTTGTTTTAAATATATATGTTTTATATATGTGTGTGTGCATACACGGGCTGTATTTTAAAAAGTTGTATAGATTACTGAACACTAACTATACCAGTATTACAAAAAAAAAATACAAATCAAATTATTAAACAATTTATTAAGATATTCATGAAAATAGACATTTTCAGTCTTCGGAAATATGCAAATGCTTGAAGTCATTCTTTATTTCAGTATTGTTTTACTAAATTGGTGCCCAATCTAAGCAATCCACTTCTGTGTGTACAGGGGACAATACAGCTATTCTATACACAAAATCCTCATGGATCACATTGTTTCCTGCTCTGGCTTCCATGTATAGAAACCCATATGGGACCCTACGGCACAAATAAAGAGTTTTGCTTCCACATTTTCAACTGTGGAACAAGAATAAATCTGCACAACAGCAATATAGAAAAGATTGTTTGGTCATCACAAGCAGGGACATATTTCAATACCAGTACAAACATGGACTCATATGACACTGATATGAGCCCATGTTTGTACTGGTACTGAAATGTCTCCCTGCTTATTGATGACCAACCTTTTCTATACGTGGCATTAGCCATTTGCAGCACAGTTTGGCCACAACTGATCTATGAAATTGGTACTAATATTAGGGCTGCCAGTTATTGAAGAATTTTAATTGACCATCTTCCTTTTAACCAATTCCACACCCGGCCACATGCCAGCAGGCCAGGCTTCTTACTCATTTAAAGTTTGAGAACAAGCTGAGATCATTTTGGCTCCAAGACCTCTAATCATTCACTTGACCAGATAGAACTGCATGAGCATTGGTATCAGGTACCTTAACCCGGCATTTGGTTCATCGCACAGTGCCAATTCTGCTTACCAAAAGTGGCCCACTAGGCTACTCGCATTCCACACATTCATTAAGTTGTTATATGTCAATAAATGTTCAAAATTTCAAAACCGCTGTATCAATTCTTTTTCTTTTTTGTGTTTGAGATACAGGAAGCAGGTAACATCCAAAGTAATTTTACAAGTTGCCACTGATGGACAGAGGCAAGAGCCATCTTAAATACTGTCTTTTCCACCCTATAGTACGCTATCAAACTAGATTGTTTGTATCAAACTATCCTCTGTATCAAACTAGACTAAAGAATGAACAAAAGTATCCATTCAAGTAAAGCTTCAGTTGATTAATCTGCTGATGAAACTAATTAAAATGTACAGCCCTACTTAGGTATGAGGAACAGACTATGAGTACAAGGTAGCCAAAGTCTGGACACTTTTAGGTCTCAAAGATTACAATGGAGAACAGCTAAGAAAGTGCTTAACTTTAGAGTGTACTTTCTGCATTTATTTTAGGGCCCAGCTCTGCCAAAATCCATACACAAAGGACTAAATTAAGACTAAAATTCCATCATTAAATTTATTCCTGGGGCTGCAAAAAATCTCCACTGTCTGGTAACCCTGCCTGATGATGGCACATGGGAATTATTCTCCCATAGAAATAAGTAGAGAGCTAAAGGCTATTGCATGGCACTTTGGAAAAAAGACAGAGCTGTTTTGCCTGTCTAAAAAAAAGTAATGGTAGTTCCTTGGATTAAGAGATATATTTTTGGACAAATTTATTTGCAAATACTATAAACAAATGATGAAATTAACTGAGCGAAAATTAAATGCCATTCCCTCCACCCACCCCCGCCAACCAGCACAATGTTACTGCAGTGAAAACAGTACTTATTTTGTGCATTAACCCAAGGAACATTTCCAGCATTTTTATATATTAGGAATGTTTTACTTACATAAATTGTCTTCCCTCAGAGGGTCTTGGGCAACTATATGAGCCTTAATGAATTTCAGATTCACACCTCCCCTAAGGTAATTAATATCCCCATTAACCACATTCCTGATTATTACACAGGACCCTAACATAACTGGAGCTGGGTTTACTCACCAGGACCTTTACATATGCCTCGAAGTATGCTGCTATGTGAGTGTTTTAGCCAATATGTGTAAAGTTATATTCCAGGGGGATATTCATACCCAGCAACACCAACGCTTTAGCGTTCATAAATCAAAATAAGCCCACTAGCCAAGATTTGAAAAGCTGTTTAGGCTCACACCAGGGTCCTGCACTAGCCACATGGAATTTTTTGGCCTTTTTCCTATAACAGCTAACATATATACATACACACATACACTATGACATATCACAAAACAGTTTTAAAACTCCCCTCCATTTCAAAAGCTGTTTGTCACACAGCATTGGCTCATGTGGCTAGTTTTAACATTAGACATAGATCTGGATTAATCACTTGTGTGTCCCCCACTCCCAATCTGGTAGCTATTGCCAAGGTTCACTTTCATAAGTTGCAGAAAAGACTGGTCTCTGTGCTGCCAAAGCGTGTATTTTCCGAGGAGTTTAAAAGAGAGATCGCTACAAGCAAACACATGGGAACCATGTGCCCAGGCACTGTGTGGGCTGATCCAGGGAAAGGCTTGACAGCTAACAGGATCTCCAACATGATAAACGCCAGCCATCACCAGATGTGGCCTAAGAAATATTCGTTACGTGAAACGGATGCAGTAGAATCATCTTTACCATATCAAAAACACCATGTGAATCGGCCCTGGATTTGACTAAGAGCCTATCTAATAAACCTCTAATTTTTGTCCATGTGAGCCCATCTGTAACTGGGGCCGAAAGCAATTCATCCTTGCTTAGTGACCAAATACAACTAGAACACTGTGTGAACAGTAGCACAGTGGCTAAGTATCCTCACTTCAAATCTCATCTCAGCCATGAACTCAATTGTAGGCCTTGGATGCGCCACTATTATCTCATCCCATCACTGCCTCATCAGGAAGATAGAGATAACTTTACACCTGTCATGTCTGAGCCCCATCCATGCCAATTTTGATTCTGTTATGCTGAACACTGTATCTAGCAATAGCCCAGTGTCACTTTGCTAATGTCCTAACTATTATTTCTCAGGCGTTCACAGGTGGTTATCTGTTGAACTGCAGCAGCTTCCAGTGTTTATAACTTTGTGCTTGTTCCCAGACAATGCTGTGTCTTGCTTCCTAGTAACTCAACGTGATAACACAAATATGCAGGGCTCATTTTGAGGGGAAACGCGCAGGAACGCAATTCCGGCAGTTCCCCAAAGAGATCACGTCGGGTGTCCCCGCCCACCTGACTCTCAGCCATTTTGGGCCCGTTTCAGTAAAGGGTTCAGCAGTCTCCAGAGGTCTCGCTCCTTTTGCAACATTACTTGTAGATAAGTATTGCATACAGCTGAATTTCCCCCCAAATTTCCATTTGTTTTGTTGGGAAGAAAGCAGATAAATGGTTCCTTTCTTTCATCTCCATAGCTTTGATATTTCCAAAGTTTTACATCTCCAGCTGAATCCTGTGGTCCTTGAACACTTGCAGATTTCATTTAGTGTTTTAAGTAGTACGCATGAGCTGCATTCAGACATCACATTTAGCTGCGGCAAAGCAAAAAACATTTATGAATGTGGTTTATTGCCAGGTTCACACACATGCCTTGCTCCTCACTCTTCCTCTCTCCTTACGCTGACAATCATGGTTAAAAACTAATAACCATTATTCATGACGTACAAATGTTCTCCTTCAACCCTGGTTAACCTATCCACCAGCATTAGTATGTCATATATAACTGAAGTAAGTTTTTAAGCACTGTTCTCTAGGAACGGGGAACAGTTAGGTGCCAGGAGTGCATGAGTTCAGCAACAAGCTAAGTTTGTGCACATTTTTAAAAATTTATTTATTTACTTATTTATTTTATTTCAGGTTTCTATTCCACCCTCCCCGGGAGCGGGATCAGGGCAGATAACAACATATTAAAAATACAATTAAAAAATTCATGTACATTAAAAAAACACATTTAAAACAGGATGGTGGACAGCCTTCACAGGGAGGGTTAAGATTTATACACCCCTTTTTCCAGGCTGGCAGAGGTCCAGCCTCAGCCATATGCCTGGTGGAACAACTCTGTCTTGCAGGCCCAGCAGAAGGATAGTAGGTCCTGCCGGGCCCTGATATCAGCAGACAGAGCATTCCACCAGGTGGGAGCCAGGACTGAAAAGGCCCTGGCTCTAGTTGAGGCTAGGCAGGCCTCCTTGGGGCCAGGGACCACCAACAGCTGTTTGTCCCCTGATCGGAGTGTCCTCCGGGGAATATATGGGGAGAGATGGTCCCGTAGACATGCTGGTCCCAGTCCACACAGGGCCTTATAGGTCAATACCAGAACCTTGAATCTGATCTGGTACTCCACTGGCAACCAATGCAGCTCACGTAAGAACAGTGTTATATGCGCCTTATTTGGCCTTCTCGTAATAACGTGTGCCACTGCATTTTGTACCAGGTGTAATCTCTGGGTCAGGCTCAAGGGCAGCCCCGCATAGAGCGAGTTACAGTAATCTAGACCAGAGATTACCATTGCTTGGATCACTGTAGTTAAGTCACGGGTTGACAGGTAAGGGACAAGTTGCCTGGTCTGCCGCAGATGGAAGAAAGAGGACCTGACAACCACTGTGACCTGTGCCTCCATTTTCAGGGAGGCATCCAAAATCACCCCCAGGCTCTTAACCCTCGGAACTGGCACTAACGGTGCCCCATCGAGGGCCAAGAGCTGGAGTCCCGAATCTAATCCCCCGTGGCTCAAGTACTGGACTTCTGTCTTCGTTGGGTTCAGTTTCAGCCGACTCTGCTTAAACCAACCAGTTACGGCTGCAAAAGCATGTTCCAGGAATCTGGGGCTGAACTGGGCCAGCCGTCCATCATCAGATACAACTGGGTGTCATCTGCATATTGATGACACCCGAGTCCGAAACTCCGTACCAACTGGGCAAGGGGGCGCATATAGATGTTAAACAATAATGGGGAGAGTATTGCTCCCTTTGGGACCCCGCACACCAAAGGGTGGTGGGATGACAATTTCTCCCCAAGTGCCACCCTCTGTCCCCAACCGTGGAGAAAAGAGACAAGCCACTGTAAGGCAGTCCCTCATATCCCCACATCGACGAGGCAGTAAGTCAGAAGATCGTAATCAACTGTATTGAACGCTGCCAATAGATCCAATAATATTAGCAGCACCGAGCTGCCTTGATCGAGATGTCTACAAAGATCATCTGTGAGGGCGACCAGCAACGTCTCCATCCCATGTCCCGGACGGAACCCGGACTGGAAGGGGTCTAGGGCCGAGACATCCTTCAGGAAGCCCTGCAGCTGTTCCACCACCGCCTGCTCAATCACCTTTCCCTGAAACGGAAGGTTCAAAACCAGGTGGTAATTGACCAGGTCACTGGGGTCCAGCAATGGTTTTTTTAAAAGAGGCCTCACCACAGATTCCTTTAATGGCCCAGGGAAAACCCCGGAGCCTAAGGATAGGTTAACAATGGCCTCCAGCAAGGACCGCAGCCCCTCAGCACTGGCCTTTACCAGCCACAATGGGCAAGGGTCCAAGGAACATGTGGTAGGCCTAACTGATCGCAGGGTCCTGTCAATCCCCTCCCCAAAGAGTGGGCTGAAATGATCAAATATTGGCCCCGAAGACAGCCAAGGGGTCTCTAGCTCATTCACTGAGTCCACTGTGGCTGGCAAGTCGTGGCGGAGAGACAAGATTTTATCAGCAAAAAAGCTCCCAAAAGCCTCACAGCTAATAGCCAAATTCAAAATTTGATGGCCCCCCTCTGGCAAGGAGACCAATGACCAAACCACATTAAACAATTTTGCCGGGCGTGAGCTAGCTGACGCGATGGAGGCTGCTTAAAACTCTTTTCTTCACAGCCTTCACTGCCACCTCATAGGCTTTCATAAACGTCCTATAAGATGATCTTGCCTGTTCATCCCGAGATCGTGGATGGAGTTCACTGATTTAACTTCAGTGTGACATCTGCATGCAGCTGCAGTACAGTTGCTACTTGCTGCAATGCTACAGTAAGATCGTATGAAAAGAACTGAACTCCATCCATATTTTGAGACTACAAACACAAATTCCAGAGTAGCAATGGGACACAGCAGATAAGACACCCAGTTCATCAACACAGGGATGCAGTTTTGGCCTCTGATGGTCACCACTGGCCCACCAGGAAACTACAGGAGCTCTCTCTTCAACACCATAGATTCCTGCTTTAAGCTCCTGTGTGAAGAAACCATTTTCTGGAGACTTGCCAAGACACCAGCATGAGAAGCTGGATATCTGTTTCTTACCAATTTCCTACAGCGCTGCTGTAATAGTTCCCATCAGTTGAATCAGCCATTTATTTTTCACCAAATCTCCCACCCACCAACTCCCATTCACTGTGAATTTGTATAAACCTTGGCCTGGCTTGATGCATGGAATTGAACCTGGTGCATGGAATTGTACCAGTCAGCAAACAGTAATAATATGTTTTGTGTCATTCCAAATGACAGGATGCATGCAACATATCCTGTCTGGATTTAAATAAAATGCTTAAAAAGATCTGATAGGAATATTCAGGAAAATTCAAGAACAAGAGAAAAGAAAGTACCTTCTCTCCCTCTTTTAAGAAAAAAGTGCCCTGTTTCTACAAATATTTCTAAAACTACATCTCAGACTACATCAGACAGCAGTCATGGGTTCAAATTATTTGGTCATTTTATGGAACAAAGGTGGTTCAATTACTACAACAGGGACTTTGAACAATGACCTTAGTCTTTCTAAATTAAACCGGAAAGCCAAGGGAGGGGGGGGGAGACAGATGAAAAGGGGAAAGCTTAGACGGTGTGCATGTCAAATTACCAAGCAAGCAATGGCATTTGGGAAGGAAATGAGTAGATTTCTTCAAACTACATATTCATATTTCCAAAATGAGCATGTTTTCTTCGTATGTTCGCTGCTGCGCCTTGAGTGGTTAAAGAAATCCAGGAGGGATATGTTTTAGTGGGAGGATGTTTACAATAGACTAGTATATTTAATTTTTTTAAAAGGAGAAAAAGAAACCCTTGCCATTAATTTTTGACAAGGCCGCTTTTGTCTCTTTTATACTAACCAATTATCTAACCAGGGTAAGCAATTTCCACGGCAAAGTGTAAAGTATTTTGAATCCTTTCCAGGCTAATCATGATGATTTTCCAAAATACCACAATAGGAACTTCCCATAATAAATAACATCATTATTTACAACTCAAATTAGATAATTTGGAGGGAAAAGCCAAGTCTGATGCCAGAACTGGGCTCGTTGTATTCCACACACAAATACACGCGTTCCTTCCCAATCTTTTTTCCCCCCTACACAACTCCGCTTACTTGCTTCAGTTTCTCCCTAGAACAAACACTGAATCCAGGTGCAAAAGCTCAAGTCATATGGAATGTGGCACCCATTAAATTACTGCAGGTTTGGCCGCTAGTAAATCCTTACTATTACTCACCATTTGATGTTGTGCTGGAGGCCACAGCTTTCTCACTGACATCTGTTCGAGTGGAGCATTTCACTATGGGATTCTCAATTTTTTTCTTCTCGCCCGTGGTAGAGTTATGGGACTGGGCTTCCATGATGACTTCTCATTACTTCAGCTATCTTCGCACTAATACCTGAACAAAACAAACGAGCCATAAAACTTCAAAGACAGATTAAAAACCTCATCATGCTACATACTGGCAACAAAACATACTAGCCCAACAAAATGCATCAAATCAATTTTACTTGTCAGTTACACATCATATATGTATTCCATCCTGCACCAAAGGAGCTCAGGGCAACATATATGAGAGTGATCTTTTTGTTCTGAGACGGCAAATTAAACTGAGAGTGGGTGACTGCCACCAACGAGCTCAATATTATTTATTTACTGATTCGTATGCCTTGCATTTAAGTCTATGTCTGCAAGTATTCAACCCAGATATCCTCTGTCCAAATCCAACACTCTACAGACTATGCCATACCATCTCAGTCTCTTTTGTTGTTCTAGCTTCTAACTCCAGTGGTTGCTGTCTTCACTGCATTACTTGGAAGCAGTTACTTCCAAGTGGCCTAGAAAGGACTTAAGCTTTTGTAGGAAGCTTCGCTATCCCCCCACCCTCAATGCAAACTGAATAATCTCTAAGGGATCTGATAAAAAGCCAGATCTTCCACCCTCTCCTCCCAGTCTGGAACTATGCAGCAGAAGCTGAACTGATCATCCATTTGACTGTAAATCCAAATATTTAATCTTCGACATTTATATCAGTCCAGCTACACCGCAGTGAATTATATCTTCAAGGTTGATCGCATAAACAATTCATTCTGTTTGTTTTAGAAATGTAATTCTTAAAAGGGTTCTTGGAGCACCACACCCGTGAAAACCAGAGGAGGGGGGATGATTACCAGGAACAGTAGGATCACTTTCTCTAAACAAAAATCCTAAAATGGAAATCCCTACAGAGAACAAGTATTGTTATTCTGCCTTTCACCTTCTACATTTGAAGTTATTAGCTGCTGCTCACCATTCATTCATGTTATATCTCATAGACCGAGCTACTTCTTCCAGGAGCTGTGATTTCCACCAGTTAAACTAAGATACCTACAAGTTCCTGCACGACTGTAAACTGACTGCAGGACAGACTGTTGTCAGTCAACAACAATCCAAGAAAGAAAACAAGTATTTCTGATGTGTAATGTTAAACCCTCAAAACACCACTTGGGGTGAATTAGCTACTCCAGTTCTGTTTTGCTAGAACAGCAGAATGCAGTGAAGTGGCTCTAGAACCTTGTCCTCTTAAGCCATTATCACCCATACAATAACAAACAGAGTTCCCAAATTCAGAAGTTATCACTTAAAATTCTCTTTCAGTAAACAAAAACGTACCCACGGTAGCAAAACAATCTCAGAAATCTATGAATTTTGCCATTGGGGTGACCCCAACCCATGTAGTGGGGGAAGAACAATACCTCATGGGTTTTTTAAAAAAATAAAACAATGTTCCATAAAAACCTTTTAAGGTGCTCTGAAGAGATACACCCCTTCATTACAAACCGTGCATTCCTGATAAATATTTATGTCACATTAGATATATGTTCCCAGATAGTAATACCCCAAGGCAAAGATGTGTTAGACATTATTAATTTTAACTGTTTTAATATGATTTCCTTTAAAATTCATGAAAATTTATATATGTTTTCTATATATTTACTCAAATGCAAGATTAGGCTTCCTTTCAGGTATGCCATCAAAAAAAGAGAAGGGGCTGTGTTAAATTTGCATACAAGTTGTAGTTATGTTCAGCAATAAAATGTTTTATGTGTACAACAGTTTTTTGTTGGGGGAGTATCATTTTTCTTTCAAGTAAATAAGGTCTACGGTTCAAAACATAGTTTTTGCTTTCCAAATAACTGGACTTTGGCTAGGTGTTGAAATATACCCCTAAGGTATACTTTTTAAAATAATGTTGTTAGAGGGTTTTAACTTGACACTTGACAGTCTGTGCAACGAACTATAGATGTGCAATCAAATACCAGGATCTCCTGGGCTTAGAACTAGCAAAGCACACTGCAACAAAATACAGAAATGAATGGCAGCTTTGGCCAGAGACATTTTGATACTGAAAAAAACTGAAGTAACACCCTAATTCTTCAACACTAGGCTTCCCACCTATTCCTTATTTCAAGGAATGGTTCTTTATTGATTTATGGCTTCTCTACGCACTTGACTTATTCTTTATTTTCTTAAAAATTGATCCCCAAGCATTGGAATCAGTTTGGATACAGTTCTTCTGCATGTCTTCTCTCCTTTTGAATTTTTACAGTTGTGGAATCAGTTTATTTTGTTCCGCACATGCCTTATAATCAGGATTTTCAAGTGAAGGTGATGTCATCATCGAGGACGTCACAGCGCCTCCTTTTTAAATTTTCTGTGCATGCTTATAGCTGGAGATCGATAAAGGGCTGGGTTTTTTTAAAAAAAATCGAAAATGAACACATGTCCAAATCTTTGCACGGGGAAGCCTAAAAGGCAAGCAGCTCTGCTACCCATACGTAAGTCCCCCACCCCCCGCCATCCAAACTGGAAAGCTCTGCCCAGGCTGACCCAGAGCCAGGAGGCAGAGGCAGGGACAGGCAGGGCAAACAGACCTCTATGGGGCAGAGCCCGGAGCAGCAGCAGCAGCAGCAGCTCTTCAAACCGCATTGCTTTCTCTGGTGCCAGAAGTGGCCGCCTCACCTTCTCCTGGGCCATAAAGGCTTTTGCAATTTTTTTAAAAAACTCAATTTCATATCAATAGATCAATTGACCATAATAATAGATGCAGCATATTCTCTGAATTCCTAGCTTCTATTTTTTTTTAAAAAAAGTCTCTAACCCATTCCCTTGGCAAAATAGAAGGGAAAAGGCATACCTCCAAAAGGGAGTAGACTAAAGACCTGCTTTAATTTTTAAATGAAAACTGAGAATTCAGAGAACCCGCTGCACCAGTTATTACTATGGAGGTCAATCAATTGATATGAAATTGATGATTTTTTTAAAAGAAAGTCAGTAGCCCCTTCCCTAGCAGAAATAAAAGGAAAGGCCTATCTCCATAATCATAGATCCAGAGGAGTTAGCCGTGTTAGTCCGTAGTAGCAAAATTGAAGAGTCCAAGTAGCACCTTTAAGACTAACCAACTTTACTGCAGCGTAAGCTTTCGAGAATCACAGTTCTCTTCGTCAGATGCATCCGCATCTGACGAAGAGAACTGTGCATCTGATGTAGAGAATCTGACAAATTTGACGAACGCATCTGACGAAGAGAACTGTGATTCTCGAAAGCTTATGCTACAGTGAAGCTGGTTAGTCTTAAAGGTGCTACTGGACTCCTTTGATTTTATCTCCATAATGGAAAGGGCTAGAGACTTCTTTTAACATGAAAGCTGGGAATATAGGGAACCTGCTGCACCTATTATTACAATGGTAAGTTGATATAGTAACATGAAATTGCTGATTTAAAAAAGAGATCAAAACCAGGAAGGGAGGGGGAAGGAAGGCAGGGGGAGGAGTGGTTTGACAATAATGAATGTCCAATCATCAAAATGTGGGTTGGTGGTCTGTGGGAATGGGCAGGGCAAACAAAACGGAAAGAAATATTGCGCATGAGAAAAAAATCGACTAGGTTTCCAGAAAAAGACTTAGGTAAAAGTGGTCTCAAAAGAACTGGAAAAATCCTGGTGAGGACCAAAAGAAAACAAAGGGAAAACTAAAGGCAAAAAAAATGCATGTGGAAATCTAGAGAAGCAGTATGGGGCCAGAGCCAACAGAAAAAACCTGTGCAGAAAAACCCCATTTGACAAATACTCATGGGAAAAGAAGAGATGCACCACAGTTGCCAAAAGCAACTTTAGTTTAATACACTACATAGACAGTATATTTTAATAAAGAACTGGTAATGTTCCGACATACGTAATACATAATTTCCTTAAGATATCACAATGTATCTGCTTTGGGAGCTCTTTAGATGGCAACTCTATCCAACGCTCCCAGCCCTGTAAGTCAGCATTTCCAAAACCTGGCAGCAAGCAGCAGCATCAGCTGAACCTTAAAGAGACTCCCCTCCCACCCACCCCAAGAGGCTGTTTCTCCTGAGCTGGCATCTACTTCCATATTTTTTACTCTGAAGACTGCAGGTGTTTCTATTAATTCATTTGTATCCTAAATTCCATGCAAATGAGCCTTAAATGACAAGCTGGAACACTTCCCAGACAGTTAATTTACCCTGAAGATGAAGCCTACTGCTGGAGGCCTTCCTTGTCAGCACGGAGGCCTTTCCCACCAATAGATTCATTTGTGAGTATGCACCACAGCCTGCTGCTTCAAAAGGCATAATGTTTACTCATAAGCAGGTATGCTACAGAAGGCAAAGGCTCTGGTTTATCACCTGAAATGCACCATTCATTGGTCACGACGAGCCACCTGGCTAAACAGGGCTTCAGTCCAAAAGCAGACGTTCCATGCAATGTCTCTTTAGTCAAGGGACCGAATGCCATGGATTTATTTGTCCCACTAGTGGAGCCTTCCACCAGAGGCAAGTGCCTCCACCAGCAGAATTGATCCAGATAATGAAGTGGCTCAACCCAGGTTGTAGCCATTTTTCTATTTGTTGATTATTTTTATTTATTGTACATCTATGCTATCAAGGTAGTGTACAAAAAAGTAAATAATAGTAAAAAAAAAAAAAGATGTGCACCAATATCATCAATAAAATCACTATAATAATCAGAATACCAAAACAGCAATAATCAATCCAGTAACACCACCAGTGCAAGCAGCATTACTGCAGTACAATATCAACAAGTCAAGAGGTCAAAGAGGAAGGACAAAGCCCTAAACTTTGTGTGTGAAGTGCTGTCAAGTCACAGCCTACGTATGGCAACCCCATAGGGTTTTCAAAGCAACAGACAAACAGAAGTGGTTGTGACTGCCTGCCTCTGCATCACGATCCCGGACTTCCTAAGTAGTCTTCCATCCTAGTACTAACCAGGACCGACCCTGCTTAGTTTCTGAGAATGGATGAAATTGAGCTAACCTGGGCCATCCAAATTTTAGCTAACCCGCCCCCCAAGGATTTAAAAAACAGAAACATTTTCATGTGGTACATAGAACTCAAAAGAATAAGGACTGGGAAACTGGAAGCAACGAAAGAGTTCTACAGATAGGCTGCCACAACAGAAAATAAGACAGCCACTAATAGACGCCGCCCCACTTCAAAGGGTGGGAACACCCAGAACACAGGAACCCACAAAATTCTTAATAACCAGACAGATTGGTAGGGAAGAAGGCAATGCATAAGAGAACCTAGCCCCAAAGCATGTAAGACTTTAATAAAATAAGTTGGTACAGTCTTGAGGCAGTAAAGTGGGCTGTACTACTGAAGGTGGGAGATACCATATTCAAATGTTTCCTCTCATAAAAGAACACCATGCAAGCAATGAAAAATCACAGTAGGGAAAACAGAGCATAAGCACTTCTAAGAGCCAAGCTACAAGAGACAAATTACACGAGTAGGAGCATGTAAAGGGAGTCGAGTCACAATATTAGCCAGGAAGCTGAGTTTTTAAAGAGATAGGAAGGCTTTGTCGATTTCCCCTCTCTACAGAGCCAGAGAGATCTCTGCTCAGAGGGTTTGTTAATTTCCTCTCTGCCTCCTGAAGGCTCTGTCAGTTTCACCTCCCCTTCTAAGGGGATCTCTTTTAAAACTCAGCTTCCCTGCTAAAATTGCAACTCCCTTCACGGGCTCCTCCTCGTGTAATTCGTCTCTTGTAGCTTAGCTCTAAGAATGACACATTAAACAACATAGAACTACCCAGTAGGATCATATCCAAAGCAACAGACAACACACAGTAGCACAGATTAGTAGTCTATGGTCCCTATCCCTCTGCTAATGCATCCCTCTGAGACCACTTCCTTGCAGTACAGCCCTCCTATCGGAGAAAAAGCCCTCTTGAATAATTCAGTTTTGCATTGTTTACAGAAAGCCAGGAGAGTGGGAGCTTTCCTGACTATCACAGCCTAATATATCCGCATTATAGTTTCTGGATTTAAAGAATTCAAAACATATAAAGGCAAAGGTGGAAAGGTACAGATGACATCTATGGGATTGTATCTGGATCCAATACAAGTTATAGCCATCCTTCAATCAAAGTTCTCTATTTGTGGGATTGCCAATGGAGGCTATTTGATTGGCCACTGTATGAAACAGTATGCTAGACTAGATGGAACACTGGTCTGATTCAACAGGCTCTACTTATCTTCTTACATTTACCTGCTCATTTTCAAAGCTTGCTCCATAAAAATTACAGGACTGGAAATCTACTTTAAAAGAGAGAGAGAGATTCCTAGGATGCCTTCTTTTATTCCATTTACACTATCAATCGAAGCCAGTTTGGTGTAGTGGTTAAGAGCACGGGACTCTAATCTGGAGAGCCGGGTTTGATTCCCCACTCCTCCACTTGAAGACAGCTGGGTGACCTTGGGTCAGTCACAGCTCTTCCAGAGCTCTCTCAGCCCCACCCACCTCACAGGGTGATTATTGCAGGGATAATAATAACATACTTTGTAAACTGCTCTCAGTGGGTGTTAAGTCATCCTGAAGGGCAGTATATAAATAGAATGTTGTTGTTGTTATATATTTCAATAAATTATATATTTCAATGAATTCCCCCATCAGTATATGTAGCTGTGCCTCGTTGAGGTATTAAAAACATTCCCAAGTAACTCCCTTTTTGACTAACTGTATAAAATGTGAGTACTCCGATGAAATGAATCCCATAGGGTATTCCACTCTAAAATGTCACATTCTAATCCCCCAAATCTTCCTCGAAATCACAGAAGCCAGAAGCTGTTCTGTGCAAGAATGCTACAAATCCTAGCTGGTCATGGCAACAACAGCAGCTTTTGACCTGAATGTAAGCATATAACAAGGGATACACATTCTCCAACATTTCAGAGCTGGAAACAGGGACACTCTTATATTCTTGCAGTATCCCTGTGCTCACACCAAGGATCAGTGTCTGAGTATTGGTCTCTCCCTTACTAATGCACGTTGCTAAAGCATCCTCTCTGCCTATTATACATTGTATTCATTATTTTGCAATAGCTTGTCCTGCCTGCATTGATTTTAAAACAAACCATACATTTCTTTTCAGTAAAGCTACGGTAGAAAACCATACACCAGGATTTTCCACCATACCCTGAAACTTCTTCCTTTCGTTTATTTCTTTTTGTAACATCCAGAAGAGAACTCAAAAGTTTGCACATTATTATGTATCATTTGGTTGGTCCTGATGAAAGGCAGGGCTTTTTTTCTGGGAAAAGGGGTGGAGGAACTCAGGACCGCACAATGGTGTCACTTTGGGTCAGCTGGAACAAGGGGGGAGTTTTTTACAGTTTAAATCGCCCTCGGTGAAAATGGTCACATGGCCGGTGGCCCCACCCCCTGATCTCCAGACAGAGGGGAGCTGGAGCGGCATGGAGGGTGATCTAAACTCCCCTCGGTCTGGAGATCAGGGGGCGGGGCCGCCAGCCATGTGACCATTTTCAAAAAGTGCCAGAACTCCGTTCCACCATGTTCCTGCTGAAAAAAAGCCCTGATGAAAGGTTTTATGTGGATTTTGTTCTAGGATTTGGGGTATTTTTCTTTTGGATCAGCACAGCTGAAAACAACTTCTCTCCCCTTCTTATTAAAAGTCATTGTAATAATTTCCAAATAATAAATAAATAATAATAAATAATAATAAATTATTTAATTATTTCCAATTCTATTCAAACAATTACTTGGCACCGACAATAATAAAAAAAACCATAAATCAAGTAATTCCTTCCCTCCTCCCTCCTCCCATGGGTACATAATCCAATGCAAGAAGGGGGAAGTTATGGTGCATTTGAAACTTCTGGACAGCGCCTGCTCCTTTCAATGCCACATGTGCATTTTTCAAAAGTAAGACTTAGTTTCAAACACTGGCAAGCTAGTTTCTTCTGTTACTACTCCATGTCTGCATGTGCATAAGAATGATGACCGTAGCCAAGAGAAAACACAACCCTGAACTTTTTATAGGTAAAAAAGAGGGATAAACATTCCTCCGTAAAAGCAAACAGTCATGGTCTTTTTCCATTCAACCATGCCGGAATCTTTTGCAATTTTCCCGCAGGCTTGAGTCCATTCAACAAATTAATCTGAGCCCCACTTTCAAGCTAATCCCTGGCAGACCAGCAACCTGCTCACAGGTGCGCCTCCGCTTTTCAAAACAGCAAAATGCAAGCTTGCACCAATTTATGATTCAATTAGAACAATGATAAGAACAAATTGTTAAAACCAGCATAATGAAGATTGGAAAACAAATTAGTGAACGTACAAAAAAACTAAGTAAACAACACTAGAATAAAATGTGTAAATATATCCTAGAGTAATAATTTTAGCTGATACACTACTTCCACGTGCACCTGTAATACAAAGAAGTCCACAAAATTTTTGACTGGCTTTAACTTCCAGCCACCCTGACTGTCCTCCAAGGAGGAAGGACATTATTACTATAAGGATATCATGGGAGGAGGATCATCTCCTCCTCCAGTCATGGGAGAAGGATCACCCCCATCATGGAAGAAGGAGGGGGGAACAGTCAGATGTCTCACTGCTCCCTGAACATTTCTCACATCAGAGAGAGCTCCATCCTTCGCCTGAGTTGGAGGAAGGCAGGGCTCTTCTTAACTTTTGAGACACTCCGAAAATAGTCTTGCTACTTCCTGAATGTCTCTAAGGCGCTCTCTCACCAGACTGAAGAGATGACCAGGAGAGTACAATTAACATACGTTAACAACGAAAATTACACAGATTTGTAAATAAACTCTCCATTATGTCAAATCAACTTTAGTACAGGGATGCTACACAGAGGCAGGCAACAGTATACCACCTCTGAACATCTCTTGCCTTGAAACCCCTACAGGGTCGCCATAAGTCAGTTGTGACGTTATGGCAAAAACACTGAGGTGATCGTGTGTCTTAATGTCCCAGGGATAGCTCAATTTCACAGGCTGGAAAAAAATATAACTTATGTAAGATAACCCAAACCCTTCTATGAACAGGAAAACCATAAACTATTATTCCTTTCTGTTCACGTAAGTGAACTTTTGTGCATCTGATCTTCCATTGTTGCAGTCATGTAAGCGTCATGTAAGCACTAAGCCTGGGATACCACGCAGAACATCTTGTAAAAATGCTAAAACCTCTGTGAGACGCCAACCTGTCTTCACAGCCCCAAGGATAGACTAGTATAATGCAGTCCCTGTGGTGCTGCCCTTGACATCGATATAGACTCTAGACATGTATAAGGCTGAAGGATACAAGTATTATTAGCACATCATTCGTTTATAAATTACCCACAGCCCTGCCTGTAAAAACCTCAGATATCTTGAACCCATGCCTAAGAAACCATCTTCTTCTTTACATCCCAATGAAATCTCTGGTACTGACAAAGAGCATCTTCTTAACCTCTATGGGAGCTTAGATACCATCCAGGTACTATGTTTGAATGCAGAGGGGAAATTCTAGCACCCACAAGCCTTTCTTCTGGGAACAAGCTGTTTTATGTGTAATCGTTAATTGTGTGGACTGTTTTCTCCACTGTACACAGAACAGCTCAGCAGTTGGTAAGCAACAGCCACCATACAGAACAATTTTTATTTAGGTTATTTACATGTTCACCTTTTCAGTTTCAGAAGTGCTCATTTAAAGTAGTCTCCATCCTGACTAAACCAGCTTTAGCAATTCTGCTCTATAGGACATCAAATGTGTTCAATCCAAATTTCTGCGGAAAATTATGGGTCAACCGAAGTGTGTTCTATATGCAGTTCTCTGCCTAGAAACGGGTTTAATCTTAATGGAAACAAGGGCCTGGCTTATGATGTTCCAATACTGGCTTCGTATTTATATAAAGGATCTGAGGAGCCTTACATACCATCAATGTTAACATCAAATGCTGCATTTTTACAAATTAAGAATAGGATGTTGGACATTGAGCACCAGAAGTTACATAGTCTGGCTACCAGAACTTGCTCCCCTCTAAGCTTTGAGAGCTCTCTCTCACTGTAGGGAGGATGGCTCCATATTTATCCTCCTTGCAGGTTCCACATCAACGTAGGGCATTTTCCCTAGCTAGGTGTAACACTATGCTGTCTGCCATTTTATATGGCAGATTTAACAGGGCACCCAATTTAACCATATATTGTCTATGTAAACAAAATTGTGTTTAGTCAATTACACATGTTCTTCTGCATTGTCATCTGTATGTTGATATATGTCACACATATTTAAAATCTGTTCTAGCTAATATGACAGACTGCCCTGATTTGCTCAAAGTTTATAGATTGCTGAATGATTCTTTCCCCGAGGTAATCGAGATGGTGGGTAAGTTTCTCCATGCTGCTTTGAAGTGGCATCAAAGGTTATCATAGAATTACATCATGATTGCTTTTTCCTTTTATTGTGTCTGTATTGTAATAACTTGAATTGCTGATATATGCCAATAAAGGCTAACTTGACTTGACTTGATATATAGGAAAATTGTTTTTTTAAAAAGTTTTATTGAATTCAAATACAGAAGATAAAGATTGTAGTTTGTCATTTACAGAAAATTCTAGATTAAAATACCGTACAATAAAAAGTAATAAATTATAACAATTGCTTGTGAGTGTCAGAAGGCGAATGAATTCTATGATACATGATATATAGGAAAATGGCTCAGCACACTAGTAGAAAATTCTGAAAAAGGAAACAAGGAAAAACTCACGCATCTCCGCCTTAGCGAGATTTATGTGCTCTTTATAGGATTACAGCATTTCTCCATGAAGGAGAGAAATGTGCTCTCCCCTTGTACTTTCTCCCATGAAGTACAAACTGAGGAAGAACAACTTTGGCTTCCTGGCAGGCTTCTGTTGCATGGTTGGGGACTCGCATCTTCCTTTCCTAACTTATGTGCAGGAAGCTGCCCCAGGGAACTTGGGTATAAATATGGCATCATTTGTAAATCATTGTAAAAAGCAGAGAAAAAGAAGACTTGTATGAAAAGATCAGAATTTTCATACAAAAATTTCTAGTCATGTAAGTTCCAGTGATCGACTATGGATTATCTAAACAGTGGCTTCCAGCACACTTGGTCCAGTACTTTATAGTAAAAAATGAAAAGCCAGAACAATCACAGGGAAGGGCAGATATCTTTTTCTTCTAATGTAGTTCTTCTGTATTTCTGCAATGAAATACAGCCAAGTGGATGGTACAGCCCACACAGCGATTCTTTTCAGCCACGTGGATAAACTGGGAGTTGAGCTCAGGTTGCAAGCATTCTGCAAGTCTAGACACTGGTTATCAGAAGTGCAGAAAAATGAGAATCGTCTAGGTGATCTCTAAGCCTATGTCGAATTCAGCCCCTCTGCTCGCCTCTAATGAGTCTTCCAAGTTTTCCAAGATGGATTGCAAAATTCTAAAAATGTTTTTCTTCTGAAACACAGACCCTTTCCCGCCTTTGGTTTATTGCCTTTGTCTTTTTAACCGATTGCCTCCTTTCAAATCCCCATCCCTGTTTCTGTTTGATGCCGCCGGAATTGTATTCCGTTCATTAACAAGTGGTTTGCATCCGCTGAGAAGAGCTGTCTGAAGTAACAGCGCCACGGCATTCATCATCATTACATCAGCAGTAGGGAAAGTTTATACTGATTGCTATCAGCATCCAGAGTGGCCAGATCAGTGTGCAGGCAAACATTGGGTGTTTAATTTTTTTCAGAAATGACTCTGGGTATTTGGGGTGTTCACATGCACCGCTTTGATCTGCACTACTGGAGGCAGTCTTTGGGGATCTGTCTCAGAAGAGGAAAACTGTGTGAAAGAGGAAAAAAAACACAAGGGGTAGCATGTAGAACAATCAGAAAATTACAGTGTCTTTCAAGCATAAAGGACCCTTTATCAGATGCATCAAAACTGGTTACTTCATTCCTTGGGAATACTCAAGGATAAAGAAAGCTCCATCTTGGTCAGATCTATTCAAAATGTACATGAGACGATTTAATATGAGAGCAATTTTATTTAGATTCATTCAAGCTTGTACTGGTTACGTTTAAAAGCTAACGCCCTCAGTTATTTTAACACCAATTCAGGCAAATCTGCAGTGATAAAGTTTCCCTGAAAACCAGAAATCATTCTATGAAGTATGATATGCTTTTTAAAAACCTCTTCTCCCCACTTGTCACATTTTAGCACTCCAGTCCAAACCATTCCTCTCCTTATAAAGACAGTATATAAAGGAAAATTTAAGGCCCAAAAAGGATACTTATTATAGAGAATTGTGTTTTATTGACAAATAAATGTCACTGAAAACAAGCAACAAGAAGCATTTCACGCTCTTCAGAAATGACTTTTTAGCAATTTAATGTATTTTTTAAAAATCTGCAGTACCCTCAGTGTGGCCACTGGTGTGCAATTCGTATCTAGAAAGAAAAGGAAGGAGACCTAAAAGCAGAAGGAAGTAAAGAAATACTGAAACAAAGTGGGGCATGGGTGCAACGTAGAAAGAGATGACTCAAACACAAAAACATTTAGCTAAATGGGAAAAGACGCAGCAAGGAAAAGTTGCTAAAATCTGATCACTGGTCCATCTAGCCCAAGTACTGTTCACACCTACCAGCACTGGCACTGCAAGGTTTTAGGTGGGTAGCCACATTGGACTGCAGTAAAATAGCAGGATTTGAGTCCAGGGACACCTTAGAGACCAACAAGATTTCCAGAGTCAGAAGAGAGTATCTGAAGAAGAGAGCTCTAACTCTTGAAAGCTTACGCCTTGGAAATTTCGTTGGTCTCTAAGGTGTCCCTGGACTCAAAGTCAAGGTTTCAGATCTCTCCCAAACACCCTTGCAGTGGGAATTGCTAAGGGCTGGACTAAGGACATTCTTCTTAACGCAAAACATATGCTCAACCACTAAGCTACAGGCTCTCCTGAAACATACACAAGAATGACATCACATTTCAACCACAATCCCCCATTTCATTTTCACAAATTGTCACAATGCAAAGCCTTCCTTCTTCTCTGCTTTGAGACATATTTTCTGAATGATCTCTAAGGACATGCCAACCTAACATTTCTCCACAGGCATGATAATTCAATTCCAGCTGGTTCCAGTCAAAAAGAGCTATCCCACAGATTCCACTTCTGTGCGTACCTCTTTGTGGGAATCATTCCAAACTATTTCCCCTGGAAAAAAAAAACCTCTTATATCAGAGAAGACATATCAGGCTACTTCACACAGATTTTTTTTTTAAAAAAATGTATGCACGAAAGTGTAAAACATGAATGAAACAAATACGGACAGAGAATAGGTACACCAGGCAGGGAGAACAGCTGCAGTTTGGTGCTGGTTGTTCCCTCCGTAGCAAGCCTGGTTTTGTCTCAATGTGGTGTGTGAAATGATGCCCAGAGGACAGATTAAAGGGCCAGTTTAAATTCCTGTTCAGACATGAAATGTCTGTGTAGCCTTCAACAACTCACAATCCTCCTGGTTCATCCAGGGAACAACGGAGCACACCTCTTGTCTAGCTGTGCCCTAAGAGAACGTGGATGATGACTGTGAGTTCTCAAAGGCTATCCAGTCAATTCATGTCCTAACAGGAATCTGAAACGAGACATTTAGTCTATTTTTTGGAAATCGTTTCATACATGATATCCATGATCAGAAACCTCAATGTCTTTTTCTGTCATTCTTTTCCTTTAAAAGAAGCCATAAGAGGATGAGTCTAAAGCAGGACCATCATACTGTGGTGGAGAGGGAGGTTGACCTTTCCCCTGTGATGTTTTCTGGACAGAAATGCCTCTTTCTTATCGCCCAAAACTGCTTTCAAAGAAAACTAATGCCATATGATCACAGATTTCCAGTATCTCAAGTACTTGCACCCTTAGCACAACTGAACATAAGAATGACTTGTTGCACAGGGTTCTTGGGAGTGGGGTTAGGATTGCAAAGCATCTTGAGTGTGCTGGCAACGCACTCCAGGTGCAAAATTCATGAATTCCTAGATCTCATATAGAACCTGTACTGCACAAAAAGACTGGAATCTTCCTTCCTCTATGCTAACACTGAGAAGACTTGCAAACACCTATACACAGCCTCCCTCTTTTTCATTATATTCCTGAAATCTCCTAAAGTACAGACAAGATTCTACTCTTCATATCAAATGGACCACTAGCACTCTAGATGTTCTTATAGTTCAAAGAAGTGCCCATTCTTCCCTGTTAATTTTTTATTTGTTCTAATGAATTTAAAGTACAGTTTTTAACTTGGTAGATAGCCAGAATTCTGAGAGCCTTTCCGAGAGACTGAAAGGATAAAAAGTTTAAATTTTAAAAAAAATTAAAAATAAAATCCACCTTGGTAAATAAGCAGTGGTAAGACATTCTTCAACTATTTTCATCACTTAAATTTTTAAAGACATCATTGGTTGGAATCGTTTCTGTTTTCCAGTCTGTTTCTTGAGAACAAATTCAGGTCCAGTTTACATTTCCTGCTATTCAATACATTTAAATCCAATTATACCACACAGAAATCAAAATAATGAAGTAGCACCAGACAAAGTACAGCAAGGGTTAATAAAATGATCAAGAGGATTTTCCTACAGGGTCAGGCTGACTCATTTGGGACTTGTTGCTTTTCTTTAAAAAAGAACTACAGGGGTATATATATGAGAGGTTTACAAAATGTATGGTACGTAAGGATGGATAAAAGAAAAACATTTTCTTCCCTCTGTCTTACTAGAATATGTTGGGGGGCGGGGGTTCCCACACAACAAAGGTGATAAGGATAGATAAAGGGATTATTTCAGCACATAACTAATTTTTAGATTTCACGACCATTACCACATGGTGATGTGATACTGTTTAAAGAGCACTGAATAATAAATGAAGAATGTATCTCTCAATGGCTATTAGTAACAATGCTATAATGAAACTTCTGTATACTGAGGCAGTATACCTTCAAACCTTCACACACACACACACACACACACACACACACACACACACACACACACAAGAAAGCCTTCATCCTCTGCTCCAGAGTGTCCAAAAGCATCTGGCTTGTGTCTTTTGAGAAGAAAATACTAGACTTGATGGATCCAGCAAAGCAGATACTTTGCCCTTTTGATATAACTGTTGCCAATTCATTTTTTGCTATATTTTATCTAGCTATAAAAAGCGGATAATGCTTTAATATCCACATGTATTCAAAAACACAATAATGTCCACTTTCTTCTTTCATGTTGCTTCTGTCAGAAGGTATTCAGATTTTTTTTTAAGATTTCAAAATACTTTAAACCTAATTGTGAGCTGGTCCCGTCCTTGATATATTGAAACTGGTGGACAAAATCACACAGCATCTAAAACAAAGGCATGCAGTTAGGCAGGAGAATAATTTCATGATTAGGAGCAAAAATTTAAAAAACAGACAAAACATTTCAATGAAGTACCATGAACAATGAAGTACCCTGAACAAGAAACCATGCAAAGGGGCTCTTTATTCCTCGAGGAAATTACATTTTTAAAGAAAATCTATCTGAATATTGCAACAAGGCGACTTTCACATGATTGTCTTGCAAACAGACATGCAAAAGACAGCCAGCAAAAATAATTTACCAGCCCACCTACCTGCAAAATCTTATATTACTTATTTGTGATTTGGATGGGGTGGTCACATTTTGTAGACCTTGCCTACTGGATCACAGGTGACTTGGTGAGTGGCCATCAACACGTCCAGTATAGCTCCTGGTGGCTCCAAATGAGGTAACAGCAGCATCCTTTGGGGGATGCTTCATCATCTAGTTTTATAGACCATGCTGCACTTCTACTATACCACAGAAGGACTCTTCTATTACAGGACTAAATTCAAAAAGAACGCAATTAGCCAGCTACTGATTCGCGGTGTTTTCCTACCATTTCAAGAGCTGAAATTCTGCCTCAAAATAAAAACAGTGGTGCAAGGTTCTGATCAGAGGCCCTGTTATGTAGTCCTTTCCCCAATTTTAACTAGTCGGAAGGAATATTTTTGCCTGGGTAAGAACTGAAAGCTCTTTATCAATGACACAATTGCTATTATTGAAAATTAATGACCAGTTTCAGGGCTGGATGTATTTTAGGTATTTAGTTGTCTGATTGCACAAAGATCTGATGCTGGCTTTATGGAGTATAAAATATTCTATTAGGGTTATAATAATCTCAGAATCTGAAGACAACTCCTAAAACGGTGATGTCCCTACCTAAAATACCATTTCCTCCTCCAACCTGCATGTTAAACAAAAATATATCTCACTCCGAGTTAGTCATCCATACTCATGTGAACAGTTGGGACAAGATCAAGACCCCAATTATGTATCTCTAAATATGATTTTAAGTGTTTGAGAATTTAATATTCTGATTTAACATCCATGTAAATATCATTGCAATTATTTAGGAGTTAGTACCATACAGAAACTTTTAAGTACATGGATGAACTTTATACCCTACTAAAGCCCTAATAGGAGTCAACTTCATATCCTACCAAAGTCCTAACAAGACTTTTCATATCTTGCTAAAGTTCTGTTGATAGCAGCTGATCAAGACACCCAAAATATTATAAAATTGCCACTGGCATGAATCTAGTGGATCTTCATGAATTTCATGTCTAATTTGAATTAGATAACCTTTGGGTTCCTTTTGAATTCCCTCTTCTAACCCCATGCTTAACTATATTATACTCAAGTTTCAAAAAAAAAAAAAGATGTTTAACAAGTGGCCAAGAATTTATAACCAAAAAAGGGGGGGGGGGGGTTGCGTGCTAGTTTTCTTGTCTCTTGTGTTTTGGTAGTTCTAATGCCACAGTATAGTTGATAACTGCAGAAAACTGAGGGGGGGGTACCATCTGAATTGTCTGATGTGACCTAAAGAATTCTAATTTATAATTCTTTAATAATAGGGAGAGAACATTTGCAATAAGCATTTGCGAGGGGAGGAAAACATTTATCTATGTTTCACGGGGTAAAATTTCAATGAAGTATATGTTAAATGATTCCCCCAAGTCACCACTTAACATCCTTCCATGGCAATATAAGCTCATGCCAACAAGTGCCAAAAAGAAAAAGAAAAAACCCTTTAAGTCAGCAATATTACAGTCCGGTTATAAAAAAACCTTTTACAATCTTGGTTTCCCAAAGCAGATGCAAAAAGGTGAGAATACATCCCAGAAGAGAACAATCAGCATCTCTTGATGTGCTGATAACCGGCTTTAATACTTTCTACACTGATGCCGTTAGTATTAGAGATGCTTGTGTACAAGGTTATTGGTGGACAGGGCAAGAGAGGCTAGTTCCTGCTCTGTCTCACAATTGAGTAGTAAAAAATCCTACAAAACCCTGCAATTTTTATTATTTGTATCCTGGTTTCTACTGTTTGATTCAAAAAGGCCACTGCTGCCAAAAACACCTCCTTCCCTTATATTGCTAACTGCCAAATCCCAGTGGCACCAAGAATTTCTTATTTTCCATTCTCATTGATGCATTGCTTTATGGCATCAATCTCAATCACTCTGAAATTTAAATCTATCAGTGTCAATCAAGAAATCTCAATAAAAATATATTTAAAATACAATGGACACAGGGCTATAACAACATTGCTCCAGCTTGCCCAAGGCCTTGTTCTGATTTTACATATGCAAATCACTGACACCCAGTATTCCAACTTCCACCCAATATTCCAACTTTCACCCAATCAGATGCTAAGGAAAGATTTCTTTGTATTAAAAGTCAAGGGGGTTCGACTCCTGGAATTCCATCTGTCTGCTCAGCGTACTTTGGTTAAAGGTGGAGCACAGTTTCACATGCTAAACAAACCCAGATGTTTTTCACCTTCCCAGTAAAGAGCATGACTAACTTTACACATCAAGAAGAACTTCAATTGTAAAAAAAGGACTACTTTATAAAGTCTTCCCCTTACAGCTTTTAAACTTCATTTTAGGCTTTACACTTGTCTTGTTCCTTTTAAAAAGGCACAAGAATGTTTTATAGAGGGGTTTGGTTGGTGGATTTTGCAATGGGGGGAGGTTTAACAGGGAACAATTCTGCTTGCTGTAATAGAAATTATCCCCCGGTCATTCTACAGGAATCACAGAATTCTGCAGCTGCATCTTCCTCCTCAGCCTATGAATCCATAGAGAAACACAAGTTGGAAAGTGCAGGCCAGATCAAACACAGGTTAGATTCTGGCCACGTTAAGCATGCACAGGACTGCCTCTTAAAGCAAATGCATTTATTCAGAATTTAGTCACAGCGGTTTCAGTAGAATTTATTCATAGGATGCAAGTCCCATTTAACTCAGTGTGACTTACTCCCAAGTAAAATATGTACAGGGCAGACCTGCATATATTCAGAAACTGTGGGAACTAAAAATTAATTGTAGCATTTTAATTTCAAGGCTTACATTAACTACAAGTCACCACACTGGAATAAAACATAAGGCATTAAACAGCTATGAGACTGCTCGAAAGAGAGCAAAGTATACAGTTTAAGATTATTGCAGTGCCTATCGTTCATGCCATAACAAACTCACAGGATGAAGCCAACAAAGTCCTTAAGAAAAAATCCTCACCCTCCCACCGCCCCCCTCCCCATCTCTGCAGAAGGCATCTTTCAAAAGAAAGCAGGGGCTTAGTGATTGAGCTAGAAGGGAGGGAGGGGACTTACCTCAAAACCCAGCCAAGTGGAAATCAGAGCAGTAATTCTACAAGTCGGCAGAGTACACTTTTAGAGCTGCAGTGGTGTGAAGAAGTGCTGGGCAGCATTGCCCAAAGGCATCACTAACACACTGATGACTAATGACTGGGCCAGGAAGACAATGAATTTGGGGGCTGGAAACTAAGAGAAACCATGCAGTACCTTGACAAATGGGCTTTCACAATTTCATTCACTGAATAACCTTTAAGCACAAAATTGGCTCAAGTTCCCTTGGGAATAACTTGACACATGTTATTGAACAATGATATAGGTATTTCCCTTCTTTTAACAAGCCGTTCTCATGCTAAACGCATAAACATGATTGCAGGGAATGAAACTTAAAAGTTAACTTGTTCGTCAGATATGGGGAAATTAATATCCAGAACTGAAAGGCTATGCAAAGCAGCTCTTTCCCAGTTGGGGGCGGGGGTGTGAAGAAAAACGTCCCATTTTAAAAGTGTGTGAATGATTACAATTTACTGTTTGTTTGTGGTGAAATGCAATTGGGGTGGGGAGGGGGGTGGGAAGGAGGAATGAGGAGGAGAAGAAACACATTTTCCAGAACCCATAAAATAACCAGTGAGAAATTAGGCACCAGGAGTTTGCTTAACTGTTGGAGTTCCAGCAGAAAACATCTGATATGTAAACACAGCAATCATCATTATCACATAAACCAAGCCTCACGTAAAACTTTGCAGTGATGTGCCTTCCCTCACCACCAACAGCACCCCCCACACAACAGCATCTCTTTGTTATTGTTGCAAATAGCCTCCAAATTTAAAAAAACAACAATTTGGACTCTTTTTACAGTCCGAATAAAATATCTGAAGTGTCTCAAAATTAACAAGAGCCACTTAGCCCAGACAGCATTGCCCTTAGCAGCTCCTAAAAACTTCAGGGGGAAAGAGAGAGAGAGAGATCTTAAAACAGGAAGCTTAGTAAGCTCATAAAACTGTTGTTGGAGCCAGGAACACATAGCATATTTAATCTGCAAACTGTGAGAGAGTCTACAATGATTTCAGCAAGATCTGAGGCATGCCCTCAAGGTTTGCTGGGATCTGGGATTAGGGAGTTGATAAGAACCTCAGCTGCCCATGGACATGTTTTTCTTCTGCAGTTAAACACAAATGCAGAGAGACGTTTGACTGCTGCTTGGCGTTACTGCTCAAGTTATATAAAAGCTTTGCAGCTCCTTTTGCTGTCAATATATCAAAGTTGAAAAAAAATCATCAAAGTGTGAAATTTCATTTAAAGTCTTTGCCAGTCTACAGCTCTATTTCACAGACCTATCAAATAAAAGTAAAGATGAGGAAAATACACTCAGAGAACTTGGATAGGGGAAAAAGTTTTGCTGTGTCCCCCCCCCCCATTATTTTGTTTATTCTATCTCCCTTTATTTGATTTTAAGATGGAACAAATGAACCCCAACGGCAAGAAAACAAGAGGATAGAAATGGTTGAGATGGAGAGGGTGGGGGTTAAGCAAAGGTGTGTGTTTTAGAAACACTCTAGTTTAAAAAGTCAACTGAAATTAATTATCGGAGCTGAGCCATTGCTTGTTATTGAACAAAAGGATCTCTGGGTCAGTTTGGCATCTTAAATTCTTACAATATGCCTCGACTTCATGACACTTCAAATAAACTGCAGAATATGAGGGCCAGCCATAGGAAAGCCTTCTTCAAAGTATCTCTTTAGCTTAGGGGATTTACCACAATTGCATATAGAAGAAAACTCTGACTTTTGAGATAATCTACTATAGTCTAAAAGCATTAACATTCCATTACTAAGGTCTTCCTGAGGATTTCATGACTCATTGATTCACTCTTGCTCGGAGTCTGCTTCTTCTTAGTACATTACTGTCTCCTCACGCCAGAGTGCATGCAACAATGGCCATTAAACCGTTTCCTTCCATAACTCTCAGGCCTCCCCCTTGCTAGAACGGATCCCCATCTTTAATAAGCATCAGGTGCGTTACTCAGAGAGAAAAATGTGGAAAAGTTTTCTAAAATGCTTTCTAATAAATAAATACCTCAGCAGCCATGCGAAGACTATGATGTGCTTAACTAAAAATTACACACGATTGCAAGCAAGCAAGACAGAAATGAGATCAGAAGTGTAAAATAACTTTTATATTTTTAAAAGATGTTATTTAAAAAGATAGATGATAATTCTAGCAAAGAAAGCCATCCTAATTCCACTGGAATCAATGGGGGATTAACCATCAGCTTCAGTAGAAAGCTGGTCCCCCTCCCCACGTGCATTTATTAAACTTTTCAACTTTTGGAGAAAGAGCTTTGATTATTTTGCAGAAGCTGGGTTTTGCACTGAGAAAACTACCTCTTTCCAAACACATCTGACCTAAAATTAAACTTTTATGGAAAACAACACAACATGCCTGCAATATCACACAACCCATTTTCATTTCAAAAGAGTTTTGACTTTTCTGTAAACAGACTGTTGGGTATTTGCCAACGTACAAGTTTTGCACAATTTTTTGTCAAGATAATGCATGCAGTATCTTTGGTTTAGTGTTTTTTTTAGAGACAAACACTTCAACAATGTTATACTGATGACCATGTGCTTACTAAATTCTGTGTATACACACACACACCTTAAAAGAGTTGTACTGACTCTTCTGCTTTGATTTGTTGCTTTTTAAGAATTATATCCACCCATCACTTTTCCTTTACTAATTATTAGATTTCTGTCACCCCAATCCTCATCACAATTATTTCAAAGCAACACATATTTCACTTATTTCATTTGAACTTGTGTGTGCTTAGGCACAGTTCTTAACCATTACAGTAACTACAAATGTCCTACACACCCGACACTGTAACCCTAAACAGAAGTCAACAGGCTTAGAAGGACGTAACTCTTTTTAGGATTGCAGTATCAGTCAAGAATAAGTCCCATTGTGGGGATTTCTGCAGAGCAAATGTGCAGATGATGGCAACCGTATTGTTAGAACGAAGTCTCCGCTTACAATCAGGGCAAAGTTACTTAACATTTGTTTTAAATTAGGCTACAAAATAACCATCTATCAATTGTTATGTACTAGTGCATTTCAAGTTAAATTTCATCTCATAAATAAATAAATTCTTGAAATTCTTTACACAGCTTACATTATTGAAGTCATTCACACCATTAGATTTTACAGACAGCCTCAATTAAGTTACCGTAAGTTGGTAAGAAAGAAGGTCACAAGTTTCCGATTTCTTTATGTTCTTAAACACTGCATTCTTCTTTCAAAATAATCTTTAAAATATGCAATTAATAAACTGTCAGATCCCAATTAATTTTTAATAAAGAGCCTAAAGGAAACAATTACAGATATCAATCACTGAGTCACCTTTCCAAATTAAGAATGTAATTGTAAAAATGTTCCAAACAGTCTCAGCTCATAATCACGAGAACAAGAAAAAAAATTCCTTCTGCCCTTTTTACACTACTCTCTCAAAAAATAAACTTGAGTTGTTCTTTGGTGTTCATTTGATCCAAACACATTCTCATGTAGATGCTTTAACAGAACATGAAAAACAGAAATTAAATGTCCTCCTTGCAAAACCAGTATTTTAATGAACCACTTAGTTTTTAAAAGATTTGTAAACGGCTGGGTTTTAACATGATGCCTGAAAATGAACTTAAAATTGCAGGCTCAAGCTTCAACACTGACAAGGCCTGGGGGGAAAACCCCCTAAAAGTTTAGTGTATATTGTTTGTTATTACAAGATGCCCCGTTAGTCAATGGAGGCTTATTTAATGGGGCTATACATGTTAACTTGCCAAAACGGATAGCCACCCATACCTTGCTCTTTTTTTAAAAGGCTCTGTTAGGCTGGGATGCAAACGGTCCATCATTTCAAACTGAAGTGGCAGCTGGAAAATGTGGAACAGCTGGCAAAGAGCAGCAAGAAAATGTTTTACATAAATATCTCTACATATAAACTGGCAGAAGGCCACAAACACTAGACCCAAAGGATGGGATCAACACAATACACCAGAGGATTCAAATAATTGGGGGCTGGGGGCAGAGGGTTTTTTTTTTTTTACCTTTATTCCCACGTGGTGCTTGCAAGGGACAATACCCAATTGGCAGCCTCTCAGTTAGAAAAGCTGCAACTGTGAACAACCCAAAGTTGAAGGGCTAAACTAACATAACAAAACTGAGTCTTTCCTGAAGCCTTCTAAGGTTCTTTTGATGTGCCTGCTTGTCCAAATTGCTTTGTTTTCATCTATTTACTCCGCCTCTTTTGTCCAAGGCCTCCCCCTCCAGCTCTCTTTCCAAGTTTGAGAAAGTTAACTGCTGGGTGCGATTCATGTAACTCTCCAGCCATGCAATGCTCACCATCCAATGAATGAGGTTTAGAAGAAGGAGCCAAAGACCAAAAGGAAAGAGAGATGTCTTGACAACAGAAAAAGTGCTCCAAACCAAGAAGCTTTTGGTCTACACACCTTGCCAGAAAATTAGCAAGTCTCAACAAACCACAATGGAAATTCAAACATCTGATGCTCCTGTGTCTAGAAGTTCATGCCAAAAGCAACTAGCCAGTCTTGGGAGTAGCCACAGGATCCTTCCCTCATTTTGCAACAGCAACAGAAAAGACCACTAAGTTCGAAAGCAACATTGTTCACCCTCCTCTCCTTGTGAGTTAGGAGCCAGGCCCTGGTCTCCCTTCCCACTTCAGTTCCTTCCCCCAAACTTCCAAGCACAGGAATCAAACTTGAAAAAAAATAAATAAAGGCGAGGGATAGATTAAAAAGGCATCCTTCCTACCACTACAAATAACACAAGGTTGTGTACAGCACCACATCCGATCACTTGCTTCCACCACTCCAGATGTGGCAAACTTCCAGTCACCTCAGAAACTTGCTGGCAGGATATTTTTTTCCCTTCCTTCCTTCTTTTTTTTTCTTTTTTGGAAGAGGCCAAGCAGCTGCTCCAAGCCTGCAAAATGTGCAGTTAAACTCAACCGTGGGACGTTAAGCCTCCAAATCCTCTCGGAGTGCAGCCGGGCAGACACTGCAAGCCCAAGGGGGGCGGTAGAGGGGGGCAATGCCCCGCACTTTCGCAGCCCGATCTCACTCCTCTTCCCTTAAGCTTTCCAGCGACTGGAGCTCAAGGAAGTGTTCAGGCTCCCGAAAGAGCCGCCGGCCACCCCAGCGCCTTCCATTCTCCCCCTCCCGGCCGCCTACTCGGCTCAAGGAGAAACGCTGCCCAGGAAACACAAGGGATCGTCCCCCTTCTCCCCGCCGCAGCCGCAAGAAATCCGTCCCGGCTCCTTTTTTTCCTGCACGCTGCAAGTTAAACAAAGAACTTTTGCTCTCCCCCCCCCCACCCCCAGGGTCCGCGTGCGTGTCTCCCCAGCTCGCCCCGCACGTACCTGCCGCAGCCTCTGCCGGGGTCGGGAGGCGCCCCAAACTTCCCATAGGAGAAAAGGTCGGGGGCTCCGTCCCGCAAGGCGCCGCGCAGCACGACGCGATCGCGGGGCAGCACTTTAACAGCGCCGATCCCCGGGGGCGAAGGAGGGCATTTTTTTTTTTGCTTCTGTTTTGGAGTGCGGAGAGAGGGAGGAGCAGGAGGGGTGTGTGTGTGTGTGTGTGTGTGTGTGTGTTCAATGTTGTCTATCCTCCCCCCAACACACACACATATACACTCCTAGCGCCCTCTCCCTCCGCTCCTGCCCCTGGGAGTCCCGTGGGTCTCTAAGGTGCCCCCGCCCTCCCGCAGACCCTCCCGGCCGCCCACCTCCAACCCTCTCCCGCTCCCGTTCGGTGCGCCGGGTTTCTTTCCATCAAGATCTTACATCAGTCGCCGGGATCCTGTAATCCGATCCCGCCTGACTCACTCCGAACTCACCCTGAGTGACATCTCTCGGATTGGGTTCGGCAACAAAACTCGCTCCGAAGAGACCGGGGCGGGGGGGGGGGGGAGAAAACCCAGATTTAAAGTCGGGAGAAGGAAGGAAGGAGGGGAGGAAGGAGAGAACTCCGAATCAAAACTTGCAAGCAGGAACAGATTTTTTTATTCGGCCGCTCCGCCGCCGCCGCCGCCACTTCCTCCTCCTGCGCCCTCCGAGCGCTTTTATTTTCCCCTCACAAACACACACCCGCCTCACGTCCCTCGGCTTCACACACGCTTTTATTTCCCCCCCCACACACACACACACACCCCTCCAGCGCTCCCCGCTACTCACGTGTTGGGGAAAAGTTGTCCCTTCGCCCGCCGCCGCCTCCAAGTTTTGCAGATGTCGCGGGGCTGCTCCTCCTCCGCCCCCGCGACCACCCCTCGCCGCCTCCGCCTCGCCGCGCCTCTCCGCGCCGCCGCCCCGCGACCCCGCCTGCCCCCCGCGGCGCTCGGTGGCTTCTCTCAACTTTGGGGGGCTGCACGTGGGGAGGTGGCGAGGGGAGGGACCCCCGCCTCTGCCCCCCCTTGACTCACCGGCCCGCGCGAGGCGGCGCGGCTTGCCGTTGTTTTGAAAGAAAAGGCGGGAGGGAGAGAATGGCGGGAATCGGTGCGAGGGACTGAGGGGGGAGATGAAAGCCGCGGCGCCCTCGCGAAATGGATGAGGAGGGAGGATTTGGGACCGCTCCCCCCCTTCCTCCTCATCTTTCCACACTTTTCTTGCCCTCCTCCGGCTTCCACGGAAGAAGCCACTCCCTCGGCTGGGAGGGACGGCTGGAGAGCCCTCTCCCGGGCAGGCGCTTCCCTCAGGCGTCGCTTTCTCCCTCTTGCTTTCCTAAACTTCTAGCAAAAATCGAAAAGAGTCCAGCAGCACCTTTAAGACTAACCCACTTTACTGTAGCATAAGCTTTCGAGAACCACAGTTCTCTTCTTCGGACCAAGAGGACTGTGATTCTCGAAAGCTTATGCTACAGTAAAGTGGGTTAGGCTTAAAGGTGCTACTGGACTCTTTTCGATTTTTGCTACTACAGACTAACACGGCTAACTCCTCTGGATCAATGCCGGTCACAGATTCTCCTCAGAGTGACACTTCGAGGCTGCTCGTTTCTGTGAACTTTTTTTTTTCCTAATCTGTCAGATAGGGGGATTTGAGTCTAGGGGCATCTGAGAGACCAACAAGGTTTTCAAGGTATGAGCTTTTGAGAGTCGGTGCTCCCTTCTGATACCAAATAACAACCTTTTCGACTCTTGAAAGCTTATGGCCTGAAAATCTTGTTGGGACTCTCAGGTGCCCCTGGACTCAAACCCTGCTGTTCTACTGCAGACCAACAGGGCTACCCACCTAAAACTACCCAGATGTTTCAAAAATCAGAAAAGAATCTTCCTAACCCATAATTTTAAAGAAATGATGAAGGGACCTTTGAATCTCAAAAGCTCACACCCTGGAATGCTAGTTGGTCTCTAAGGTGCTACTGTCTGGACCCGAATATTGCTCCTCCGTTTCTTCAAATTCTGTTGTTCATAAGTGCCATGGAATTGATAATCCTTTTTAGCTTTTTGAACCTGTTTGAGGACTCATCTTTTACAGTCTTCTGTTACTTTTTAAAAGATGTTGCTGGTACAAAACATAAAACACACAAAACACAAAAAGAGCAGATTTTGTGAAGGAATGCCAAGCAAAACAAAAACGTGCTCAGTGCTCACCCACTAGCGGAAGACCACAATAGAGCAAGGCAGATGAGACTCCCCGGGGAAGGAGTTCTGGCACCACGACCAAAAAGGCCTTTCTCAGGTTGCCACCCTTCTAGCCTTAACTGGCAGGAGCACCTGAAGCAGGACCCCTGAAGATGCCCAGAGTGAACAGGTAGGTTCTTATGGGAGAAGGTAGTCCTAAAGGTATGTCGGTCCCAAGCCATATAAAGCTTTAAAAGTCAATACCAGCAACATGAATTTAGCCCAGAAGAAAATTGGGAACCCATGTGGATGGTAGGATTCCCAGCTCCAAGTTGAGAATTTCCTGGAGATTTGGGGGAGTGCAGCCTGAAGAAGCGGAGTTTGTGGAGGGGAAGGACCTCAGCAGGGTATAATGCCATAGAGTCCACCCCCCAAAGTAGCCAATTTTTGCAGGTGAACTGATCTCTATGGCCTGGAAATCAATTGTACTTCTGGAAGATCTCCAGCCACCACCTGGAGGTTGGCACCCCTAAACTACAGAGCAATGTGTGTGTTATTTCTCTCTCCTCCCCCTCCCCCCCCATCCCTTCCAGTCAGCATTCTGGCCGCAGCATCCTGTACCAACTAAAGCTTCCAAACATTCTTCAAGGACTTCAATTAGTATGTCAGGGAGAAATCTAGACTAGAAGTCTTCTCCTTGACACGTTGCTTTTCTATTGCAAGGATTTGGGGGAGGGTCAAGAATAGCATGACCTCCCCACCTGTAATCTGAAATGCTACAATTAAGAAGCATCTTTTCCTCTTAATTTGCAAAAATTAGACTGCTGACATATACTCATCATAAACATTTACTGAATCCACTGAAGAGTCCTTTGAAGTTTTATTTTGTTGGTTTTAAATTGTGATACTTTTCATTATGATTTAAAAGCCACTTTGAACTGTTAGGAAAGAAGGGGATAAATATTTTGATTCATTAATTGTTTGGGTTGTTAACTCTTTTTTAAAGAAAAAGAATTAAATACTAGATTTCTACATCTGAAGGGGGGAAAATAATCCTAGAAATCAATATCACTTGGCAATGGACACGTCTGCTCTTGTCCATAAGAAAAATCCTCATGAAACCCATTTCAGAGTTTCAGCATAATACCATATACCTGACACACAAAAGTCTCTAAATAAGTATTAAACACCAGCTCAGCTTTGACTTCAGAACTGATCAGTTTAATGCACACCCAGTTGACCAAGCACTCGCTTGTCTTCTGGTTATAGACTTGCAGTACAGTAAATGTATTAACAGGGCAGGTATGATTTTTTTTTAAAATCTACTATCTTGTACATCTATGGAATGGGATCTAGGAACATATAAATGCTGGACAGTATATGATCAGGTGTTAGACATATCTCTTGAAACTGGCAATGCAATTAACAATCAACCTCTTATATGAAGTTCTTTAAAAATTATATTATACCATTTACTGAAAAAAAATTAACAGTGCAATCCTAAACAGAGTTATACCCTTCTAAGTCCTTTTCAAGTTAATGTCTTAAAAGGTTGTGATGGTGTTTAGGATTGCACTGTTAGATAACAGTACTTCTTGACCTAGGCTTGGAGCCTAAGTAGTTCTGTGCGTGCTAGATAGTCTCTGCAACAGCATACTTCCTCTTGCCCTAGCGCTTCCTTTTGTACAAGATCAATGGTTTTCAATAAGCCCTTTCACAAATGCAACTGCTAATGCAAGAGGAAGCAGCAGAAACTAGAGTGTGCAGAACTTGTTCATAGGATCAAAGCTCCAGTCAGCAGAACAGCCTGAAAAGAATTTGGCCCCATGCCTCTACTCTATTGTCTTAATAAAAACACTTCATGCATTCAGCTAAGAGTTGGTTCATCACTTATGTTGGAAGCATCAAATGAAGAGTTGCATTTCTCCACCCCGATCCATGTAAATGGCGGCAACCAAAAGGAATCAGGAAACTGATATAATCAGCATAATTAATGTGAGTTTGTTTAATGACGCCACTGTGTAGGTTTCATGCGTATTTGTCTACCCATGCTTGTGTTCTGAAGCACATCATGATAATGCTAATCCCTGCAGTAAAAGTAACAGACTACCTGTGGATAAACATTGACCTGGAGACGATATGAGATGATATGGAAGCTCTGTCTGAAGTATGTGATCTCTGATGCTTCCTTCATATGTACATTAATAATTCCCAAGTGTTAAACATCTATATGCCAACTAGCCTTCAAAGTGGAGGAAGCTACCACCCAAATTACAACGTATCAAGAAAGTAGCTGTCCAAGATTTGCAAATGTGAGGCCCCCTTCACCCAACACATTCTTCTCATTCATGGTTATGTCTCTCTCCACAGAGCCTTTATACAATGAGTAGTTTAATTACTATTTCCTTTGATTTCCATGAAACTGAAACATGGCTTTATCCAGATGATGCCCAGAGTGTTTTGACTTTTAATTAACCAAGGAAGACCTTGGGCAGATCAGGATCACAGGTATAAAAACCTTAAGAGAAGACTTCGTGGTGGTTTATGGCTGAAAAGGTCAGGCTAATCACCCACCCACCCCCAAATTAAAGTGAGAGACTTACTTTTGCCTATTGAAATTTAATATAAATGTTTCATCACCTTGGCTATGAAATACTTAGCAGAACCTTAGAACTTCCTAGGCCCTTCAGCAAAACAAAATGAAAACAGGCAAGTCTCTGTTGAAGGAAGAATCCTCCTAACAATCTTTCATGTCTGTTCCAGAAAGTTCATGTCATTATTTCCATTCCCCTAGATAGGGGGGGGGGGGGAACCCAACTTGTTTATTGTCAAAAATATTGTACCAGCTGGAAGCAGGTTTACTATTACCTCCAAACACTGCTATCATGTTCTGCAAAAAGAGATTCATCTGCTTTTCTGCCTATGGAGATTAAAAGTTCTACTTCACATAAAAGACCACCAAGCCCCTCCAAAATGAGCTTTATTTCTCCAGTTTCCCCAGCCTGGTCACTCAAAGCCAGTGAGATTTAACTGTTTAATCAAACAGACCATTGATTTAATCAGTTTGTTTGATATTCTATTTGTTTGTTGGCAATGTTTCAACTCGCTTGGACACTGAGATATCAGAATGAAATTCAGTAAACATGTTCAGGCCGTGATTCTGTGTTTCATGTTTGAATAGTAACTATTACAGGTGCCCATTTTTATAAAAAATGATAATATGTTGAAAATTTTTGTATTTCAGAGCCTGGCTAGAGAAAAAAATGCCTTAAACTGGTAGGTGTATCTGCAGATAACACATTTCTCAGATTCGTTACAAGACTTTTCAAGGCTCCAAACACCAACCAAGAACCTCAGCTCCACTGCTGAAACTAGGACTGCAAGATAAGGTACCCCACACAACTACTCAAAGGGAGGATGCATCAGGGAGGGGGAGGGAGTCCGGAAAAAAAAAGTCAAGGACATCCTACACTAGGGTTGCCAGCTCCAAGTTGGGAAATTCCTGGAGGTCTGGGGGGTGAAACCTGGAGAAACCTGGAAAAAGTGGGGTTTGGGGAGGGAAAAGACCTTGGCATGGCATAATTCCATAGAGTCCACCCTCCAAAGTAGCTATTTTCTCCAGGTGAACTGATCTCTGTGGCCTGGAGACCAGTTGTAATTCTGGAAGATCTCCAGCCACTACCTGGAGGCTGGTAACCCTATCCTCCACCCATGCCCCCTACGTAGCATGAGGTACAGAACTGTCAAATATTTGTTTCCACGGAGGAGTTCTCCTCCTCCCACCAATATGGGAAACTATGCACTTGCTTAATAATCCTCCTTTGGTCAGCTCTGTAGCAGTAACCCTCACGAAGAAACCACACATTAAGGGAGTGACAAACCATCACACCCAGTGAACTACCAAAATGCCCTGGGAAAAACAATGGGAAGCACAGCCACCTTTCACTGAACATCAAGCATTTTACCTATAATGTCATTGTCCCTTTCACACTGCAGCCCCCCTTAGCCAACATGGCTATTAGTCCATACTGCCTGAGATCTTAGAGAGCTGCTGCTATTCAGCATAGACTGCACTGAGCTAGATGGATCAATGGTCCGACTTTGGCACCCAGAAGTTTCATATGTTCATATGAAAGGCTTTCAACCTAGACTTGGAAATCGGAGCACTTCTGTGATTTCAATGGCAGCTCTTACTTCCCTATTCATTCCTGACAGAAGGGCAGCTTGTATGTTATCGCTAGCTACGTTTGAACTGTTGGAGATTTCAAATCCCTGCAGAGTTTTGTGGCTGTTTCACAAGCATTTTGTGTGTGTGATTGTGCCTGAGACTGGATCCTCTGATATCATCATAACATTTCCAAGCATTGTGATTTGTGTGTCTCATGTATGACTAATGTGGCTGCATCACAGCAAGTGTCTTTGTGACTGGTGGTTAGCAACAGGATTGCAGGGACTTTGTTGAGAGAGTGGTGGTCTGTTGCAATTACAATGCTTTTGACAGTGCTGCTGAGACTGCATAGGATCACAAGTAAGTTATAGTGGAATAGTTACCCGATGTAGTGGGATCATAGGCTCAGCCAGGGGTCATTTCGTAGAAAAAGAGCGGGAGGAACTCATTAGCATAACTCATTAGCATATGCCACACCCCTTGACATCACCGGAAGTGTGTCATTGGCATAACTGATGCCACATCCCCTGACATCACCTATCCTGGATGTTTTGGACCCAATCCTGGCAATACAAGGTCGAAATTGGGCCCAAAATGGCAAAAAGGGGCTGAAAATGGCCAAAAAGGGGCCCAAAATGGTCAGGATCAGGCAGCTGCTGAGCGGGAGAGTGATCCACCACCCGTCAGAGGCCCGATCCGGGCCATTTCGGCCCCAATCCAGGCTGAAACGGGCCCCAAATGGCTGAGAGTTAGGTGGGCGGGGCCACCTGACATGTGACCTCTTTGGGGAACTGCTGGAACTGCGTTCCTGTGCATTCCCCCTCGAAATGAGCCCTGGGCTCAGCCTATAAGATGCAAAGGAACAAGAAACAACATGTAACCAACTGTGTGCAAGTCTTGGAGAATCCAAACCTAATGGAGCAGAACTCTTACATGCACAAAAGATGGTTCTAAATCCTCGGTCGGCACATGGCTAAGTCTGGAGCATACGTTTAAAATAAAATTCCTCACAGCAGAAAAACAGAATTTACTGTGGGAATCTGAGATAAATGGCTTACTCTGATTTTCCTGAAAATCTAACTTTCAATACTAAACAGAATGGTAACTTTAAATGAATTGTTTGTGTTCGCAGAAGTAAAGCAGTCAAGTAGCTGTCCTAGAGTACAGAGATGGTAGAAGAGAACAAGCCATCTAAAGGTAAGTATTATTGCACAATGTGGAACTCAATAAAGGCTTGGTGGGTGGGGATTTCTTTACTGAGGACCTATGCCCCTTCACCCCACTAGTGCAACTCGGAGGCATAAGGGTTTCTGGCTCAGATTCTGAGGCAATACAGCACCACTATTCGAGAAGCTTTACTGCAGCTTTCAGTTCATCAGGGATTCAGTGAAATGAGGAGCCAGTGGATCTCATCTGGCCTCACCTACAGTCCTCCATTTGAGTGATCCATTGCAAACAAAGCTATTTGCATCCTGCCTAAACCTCGAGATCCCAGCTTGGCTTGAGCCCTGCTACCAAACCTCAAGTAAGTGTAATAGGTGTAGAGTCCCCTTTAGGATCCATTTATCTCTAAATTTATCTCTGTCACTCTTGCCTCCTGATCTATTTCCTGGGAGATCTTTATTTGTTGTGATTCTGGCCAGGGGTGGAGGAATGGCAATCAACCCTGTTGCTTCACCCCCACCCACCAACCCGTGGCATCAAGGTCTGCCCTGGGAGGTTCCTCCAGCACTGGGCTCCTCCAGTGGCAGCCCAGTGGGCAGCCACTGGGGAGCCTGCTCCTTCCTTCCCTTCTTCCATCAGGGGACAGGCTGGGGGTGGGCAGTCCCTCCTTACCTCCATCATGCCTTGCCTGACTGGGGAGGGGGGTGAGGAGGCAGGCAATGACTTCTTGCCAAAGTGTGGGGTCAGGGAGTGTGGGCACAATCTTCCCACTTTTCTGTGGCCCAGGGGGGCAATCAGGGTGGGTGCCTTCTTCCATCCTCCACACAGCATGGTGGGGGCAGTAACACAAGAACAATACATTCACAGCAGTATATCCCTGTTAATACACTTGCCACATTTGGGCCAACTGAAGTTCCTGAGAAGTCTTCAAAGGTAACACTATCATTATACTAATCTAAATTTGATGTGACCAGAACATGGATAAATATGATAGAGCCCCTCTTTTCCAAAGCTGGTAAGGACAGAAATCACTAGGGCATCAAAAGGTAAATGTATGCTAATGGATTATTTAACCTTGGCACAGAGACCTAAGGATTTACGTTCTGTTACTGTAATCTGTTAAGTAGATGTAATCATATATTTATGTATACTTTTTGTTTTAAAGTTTTTTTTGAAAAGACACAAATTAAAAAAGAAGTGGAAAGATAAAGAAAAAGAAAAGAAAGAGAGAAATACTTGATTTTTCTGTACAGCAGATATTGGCATAATTACAAAGTTCACACTTATACTATTATTATTAGCGTAAAGCTTCTCATTTTCTATAGTCCTTTCCCCCTCCCCCCTCTTACAGTTCAAAACCACAAGTCATCAATTCATTTTTTTCAGTTTCACACACAAAGTCAATAAAGGGTTTCCAGTTTGCCATAAATGTGGATAATGACTTTTCTCTTATCTCAGGTAACTCCATCATCTTCACTATCCACTCCTATATCATAGGTAATATTGGACTCTTTCACTTTTGAGCATACAGTAGCCTCGACGCTGTTGTCATATACAAGAATAATATACCATGTTTATTTTCTAGTTGTCTGTCCATTAGCCCCCAACTAAAAAAAAAAAAGGTAAAGGTAGTCCCCTGTGCAAGCACTGAGTCATTACTGACTGATAGGGGGACGTCACATCACGACGTTTTCTTGGCAGACTTTTTACGGGGGGGGGGGGGGTGCCATTGCCTTCCCCAGTCATCTACACTTTATCCCCAGGAAACTGGGTACTCATTTTACCGACCTTGGAAGGATGGAAGGCTGAGTCAACCTTGAGCTGGCTACCTGAACCTGGCTTCTGCCGGGATCGAACTCAGGTCATGAGCAGAGCTTGGGCTGCAGTACTGCAGCTTACCACTCTGCACCACGGGGCTCCTTATAGCCACCAACTAATCCTTGTTTTTTTGTGTCTCCAACATGACAATATGAATCCCTAAACTTAGAAGCAACCAAAAGGGACCAGACAGCTGAAATAAATGCAGGGGGTGGGAATTGCAAGAGTAGCAGGTCTATAACCCAAGTCCATGCTCTACCACTGAGCCATAGCCCCTCCACAACACAACTCACCTCACTTCATTAAAAGAGAACACACACACAATTTGGCCTCAGAACTGGGGACTGGATCTAAATTGGTAATTTCTCCTGCTTTCCCCTTCCTGTTGCAGTTCCCCTTGATGTCATTCTGCAGGGTCCCCTATGCCCCAGGAGTAGCATTTTGTAGAGACCAGTGGGCTGCAGTGAGACAGGGAAGCAGGAGAGTTCTATTTTGCTCATGGAAAATGTAGTCTGGATCCAACCCAAGATTTTGACATTCAGGCTTTTGGTCCATAAGGCATCCTAAACTTTAAATGTTTAGATCTTTGAAGGCAAACACCAGCATTTCAAATTGTGCTTGGGAACAGACAGGCATATCTAACACTTAGCAACTTTGCAACTACGTTCTCCACCGCTCAGTTTCTGAAAAGTCTTCAAAGGCAGTCTCAGGTACAGGGCACTGCAGTAATCTAATCTGCATAGCCAGGACAACTAGGGCTGGATCTTATTTTTTCCAATAAATAAAAATTACTTTTAAAAATGTGTTTATCCTGCAGCTGATATGGATATAAAAATTCCCCAAGTGGAAAACTTGAGCTTTCCGGGAAAGTAACCCCCCCTCCCACAGAAGTTTCATAGATCTAAGAAAACAGATTTCATAGATCTAAGAAAACAGATCTAAATCAACAGCTATGTCTTTCCATCAGAATTGCTAAGATTTACCTCAAATGGAACGAATGGTTTTTCAGTCTACAAATGATACTACTAAAACATACCTCCTAGTATCACATACATTAATCTATTGCATATATATCTTTCACAACATTTCAAGAATATATTTCCAGATTTCCACATTATAAAAACTGAAGTTTCCTTAAGATTAAAGCATAACATAATTATATATGTTGACTGGATTTTTGATATTATTCTATTATATAGTAAATTCTCAACAAGGATGATCTTGTGAATCTAGTTATAGTCACTTCCAGCATATAAACAGGTGGGAATCTAATTAATACACGTTATACCACATCTTAAATTGTTTCTTAATGATGAGAAGCAAGCCTTGTTAATGTAACAATCACCATGTACTTTTATTCATTTACTTAGTCCCTTACTAACTTCTCCCACTAATTTAAAAACATAGAACTACCCATATAAATGAAATTAGCATTGTGAAATGAAAAAGGAGAAATCTTTTTTAAAGAGACCATAATCATATACAAAAAAGTAATTTTAAAAAGTATTCAGTCTTACGTAGCAAATGTATCCTCAATTTCCCATAAAATGTGTGGCAGAGCTCTCAACAAGAGCTCATAGAATATTCAAACTTACCCTTCTTAGGAGGTTTGAGGCTTCTTATACAGATGAGGAAGGATGATGACTTGGAATGGAAATTGGCTGATTCTACAGACAAGTTGCAATATCTATAGCAAACAAGTCTACTGAGGATTAATTGGACTTCTTCCCTATCAGTACCCTATCAACTTTTCCAAAGCTGCTGATTTCCAGCCGTCATATATAGGCAATTTTTGTTGCATTTAAAAAAAACACAGCAGTACGCCCATTGAACCAGAACTCTCAAAGGGAGACATAAGAAGTTTCTACAAGAGGCATGCACTCTTTACCAATCCCCCCACCACCACAATTTCAGTTTTGGTGCTGTTGCCTGTATCTTTAATGGGGATAGATCTGCCTCTTCCTACTGTACAGTAGTCAGCATATCATATGGAACTACGACCTTCATGCACTATATCAGGCAGTACCTGAATTTTTTCCCAGTGGGGCAAATAGCAGATCCACAGGGCCATTTGGGGTCAGGAGAATAGTGTGGTACAAAGGCTTAATCCCCTGTCTTCCACTTGTAAATAAGAAGGGGGGGGGTTATGGAACGCCCAGCATCTCACCTGTTTGAGCCTTAATTGTGGCTACAAGTCTTGCTTCTTAAAGGGGACTTAACCGTCTGAGTTTCCTTCTTTTGGGGATCTTTGGAGGGAAACATCAAAGACAGCCTTTCCTTCAAATAACACTGGCAGCTTTTGCTTATTAAGTTGTAGGATCTCTAACCATTCAATATTACAAAAGCCACCTATGTCAATGAATTGGTAATAAACCAATTTACATCAATCTAGTCAATTACTTGGTTAAAAGGCAGAAATGATTTTTGCTGTCCACTGTTTGAAGACACAGTGCTGAGCTAAGAGATTACTGACCTGAGCAATCTGAGCCAGCGCTCAAATCCTTAAGCTGCAGCAGCTTCTTTAGCAATTGGCTTGCTGCATTCTATAGTTTATCTATCTGCTAGATATAGCCCAAATAACACACAAATGACTGTACCAAAGCCAAGAGACAATCTAAGAACAAATGTTACGAACTCTTAGGCCATTGTAAATGTGCAAATAGTTTCATGCAAACACTGTAATCTGGCCACCCAGCAGTCAGTTATGAACGTATCATAGCAGGTACACACCCTCGTTTAGTGATTTAGGAGGAATCAGTGCCACATCATGGAAATGCATTCTTCCTCTCTCTACTATCTGCTTGGCGTTATCAAGGATGTGTCTCTACAAGCTGACTCACATCCATATCCTATCTCAGGCAGACACTGGGAGAGGCACTCAATTGCTATCAGGTTAATCAGAGAGAACATTGGGTCGGTATCATCCACATACTGATGAAACAACAAATCATATATCCTCGCTAAGTTGCTGACTGAGCACGAAACCGGTTGGATAATTTGGCATCCTATAACTGATTCCTCTTTGCCCCCAAGGCAATGGAGACTTTGCCATCAGGCATCCTGCCAACACAGGGACCGTGAAGGATCCGTCTTGCGCTTGTGAGTCAATGCATCAGCTGCTTTTCTCATTCCTCATAGGTTCAGTTCTCCACATTTCATTCTTGTGCCATCTACAAAGATTTCGTGGATGTAATTTTATCAGTAGGCCAACAAGTCCCTCCTTCCCCTCACGTCTAATTTTTCCAGCACTTACAAACATGCTAAATCTTGCAAGGAACATGTATGCTCCAATTCACAAGAAGCCTCCGGTGTGTCTAGCTGTCACCCATCCAATACATTTTGCAAAACTCGACTAAAGAAATGAAGGAGCGAAAACTTCTGCCAAGCATCTCATTCTGTACCCGCCAACAACTGGATCGTGTTTTCCAAGTGCTAGGAGAACATTTCTGTATTGCTTCACTTGTATCATCAATGGAGCAAAAACACGCAGCTATGGCTTCAGAGCATTGTCAATACTGGCTTAGGTTTTAGACTTGAACCAGATAGATTCTTTTAACCTGGAAGGTAAGGAGTTGTACAGATCAGTGGCATGCCTTTCAGAGAAGCCCCTCTGGGACTACTGGAGTTGCTTCTGTGGCAACTGGAAGTCAATCAGCTGCCACTTGAAGTGATGTCTTTGGCAGCAGCCTTTATGATAAAGATGCCAAGGGAAGCAATGGGCACTTGGAGAACAGCCAAAGCACCAAGCTGCTTGAGAGTGACCAGGAGGAGGTAAGAGCCTCAAGTACTTCATCTGTTGCCTCAAAGAAGTATAAGAACATTAAGAAAAGAATACCGGTAGCAAGCACTGCCTGGCAATGAAGAAAATCCCCACCAAAGACGGATGGGTCACTACAAGAGGATACGTGTGAAGTTGTAGCCCACTTAGCAGGACATTCAGACATCTCTGAGGCCTGCAATGAGGTAAGTCTATGCCTATTAGGGATGGATGGGTCTTGGGTATCTCACTATCTGCACGCCAAGGGCTAAGGCTGTATCCTCTGAGGCATCTAGGGGATGCAACTAGTGTTAAGATTCAGATTTCCCATAAAATCTCTTTTTATGACCTCAAAATACTGATAGTTGGAACACTTCGTTTCCTTTAAATAGGACAGAAAACAAGTTCAGTTGGGTCAGGCCATGAAATACACTGATTTTCAGTAGTACAACCAGGAAACCTTGGAGGAGGAGGAGGTAAAGCAACAAGTCCTTCTCCAGTTGTTAGTCCAGGATCAGCTGCCATTGAGATTCCCACCCCCCCCCCCCCCGAGCATTCTCTAACAATGTACCTAAATTTAATTTTTTTTCTTACATCCACTCATCCCTTTTACCTTTGGTGTCGGGTCTGCTAATTTTTATTCCGTCGTGACATCCGTTTATACATTATGCTGCATTTAGCAGAACATAAGGGCTTAACAAATCTAAGAACTGGTTGAATTTTACAATTCTTTCCCACTAATTTGGATCCCAAAATTTCTTTCTGCCAAGTTATCTGCTACTGAAGAAAGACTTTTTTGATGGCAGCTTTCTCCACTGGAGAAAGACTTGAGCCCTGTTCATAAGTTATAGTGGACCCAAGTACGATCAGTGTATAGTGTACACTTGAGGATTTTTTATATGTGCACGGAGTAATTTTCATGTTACATTAAATGCATGTACAGTTTGTTGTTACATTAAATGCATGATTGAAACCCCACATATATCCACCTACAGTTTCATTTGTAAAGTGAATACGCATTTGTTCTTTCTTTCAAGTGGGTATATGCCCATACATGTAGATGCAGGTATGTACTGTAACATGAACAGAGCTCCTGTGGAAGGGTGCTGTAGATTTATGTGGACATACTTCTCCCAACAGCAAACATATAGATTTGTTTATTTCAAACATTTATATTCTGCTCTCTCCATCCTAAAATGTTCCAAGATAGCATCTATAAAATAACAGATTGAAACAATAATATTCTAAGACAATGACCATAATAAACAACAACAACAAATATTCCTTCACCTCCTCAAGAAGATCTGGCTGCCTTAAAACTAGAAGCAAAGATAAAGTGAAGGATATTTACTTAACTCTTTTCCATGAAATAAATGGGACATTGGACTAGTTTACATAAACAGCAGAATCACATGATCTGATTTTCTTGGAATAACGAGTAAATTAATGTAGAGTCCGTGGTATAAATCCCCATAGAATCATGTGTGAAAATACTTTCAGACCAGAAAGGATAGAACAGTTTACAATCAAAGAACTGAAGCCAAGCAACTTCTTCCAAATAATTTGATAGGAATCGAATTATCATGCACTGTGTTGTTGTTTTTATACAATTTCTTATGTTTATTTCCAATTAGCATATATTTATCTTCCCCATTAAGTAAAGCTAAGTAAAAATATACACTGAAAAAATGCATCTACTTATATCAACAAAAATATGCCTCGGCATTTCAACCACTGAAGGAGGTCTGTTCATTTAAGCCGAAGATCAGTACATGACCTACATAAATAAATGTCTTCTTGACAAAGTATGTGTCTCTCTATTGAAGGAGAGGGTTGGGTTGTTCCATTGAAAACAAAATGTTTTATTATTTGGATGTAGTTAATTCTCCTGTGAGGCTGTGAAATAACAGATGAAAAGAGCCAAATCCCATTTTTGTGGGGGGGGGGGGGGTTTCCCAGTCGCTTATCTAACCAGTAACTTTTGAGCAACAGAAATAGCAACTAATATGCTCATTGACCACTGAAAATACTTTATAGTCCATACACTCCAGACAGGCTAGCCAACATTTTTCTGGTGCTGTATAAACTGTACCCACAGTTTGAAGGAAGGCAGACTGAAACATAAGAAAATTATGCACTGGAACATTATTAGAATTGTCCTTTTAATATATTAAATCCACGTCTCATTTTTCAGTTATGGAACATCTCTTTTATTTCTGAAATAAATAAGGAACATTCCCTTTAAGTAGGAAACAGGTGACACAAGCCTTGTATCTGCGGTCATTTGGGTCAGATGCGCTGAAAACTTTAGAATTGCTGTCTCTTTAAATCCTCAGGTACAGCAGTTGAGAGCACAGCTGTAGCTCCTCTTTCCCATTCTCTCCCCAGTCACAGTAACTAGTTCCTAGAGGAAGGGTTGCAGATGATTTTTTTTTTTTTTAGGAAGTGAGCAACAGCTGTGGTTGCCTTTGGTCTGATTTCAGGAAGATCTTTAAAGGTACAGTGATCAGAATAAGAGGTGGCAACTTTTCTTACCTCTGTGGCATGGCAGATGCACAGTAGTTTTATTCTGCTATCCTCTTCGTTTATACCTGTCCCTCTCCTCTTCTGTATCTTTTCTATTGCTTCCTAATGCCATCACTATATCCAATACTGAAGTGGATAGTCTCCTTGCCAATCATGAAAGCAGCAAAAACAGGTTACTTTCAGACAAGACAGGGGTCTATATTTATTCAGAGGACTCCCCAATCATGCGGCAAAATAGGACTTTGTAAATGAACGAAAGAAAAGAAACAAAATTGCAAACAACAGCTTGATGACTAAAAATGTCCTAGGAGGCATGGGGTTTTTATTTATTTTTAAAAAATTGCACCCAGCTTCTACAGCACACAAAGAAGCTTCCAAGAATAATAAAATGTAATAACAAAAAAACCTCAACAGAGAATCAAACCATCACAAGAGAATAATGATTACAACACAGTCACAGAAAGAGCTGCCCCTCAAAAAACACAACCCAATAAGAATAAATTTATTGGCCATTCAAGAAAACTGAAACAGCCAGAATACTGAAATAAATTATTAGGTTTAATTTCCAAAGGCTCATTAGAACAAAATGGCCTTACAAAGTTTTCTAAACCTTTGCCAGAAAAGGGGCCTCTTGTGAACCCCCAGTTTCTACACTCCCTTTTTTGGGGGGGATGTGCACCAAAATGTTGAATGATCCATAGCTTTATAGGCAGACTTCAGAGACTCAACATGTAGAAATGAGCAAATGAAACATTTCTTGGTATGATGTAGTAGAGAAAGCATCACTTGTGATAATTCTGAATAGCCAGTTGTTGTTAAAGGCAAAGGGAGCAGTAAAAAAGCTAGCAACCTTACCTCAAGAGCAGGGAGTCTGCATTATAATAAAGACCTTCTATAAAGGCTGTTTGCAGCTTTAGAGTTCAAATGTGACTCTTAGAGCCAAACTACAAGTGACGTCTTACACAGGTTGGACACTAGTCGGCTTCCCTCAAGTTTTGATGGGAAATGTAGGCGTCCTGGTCTTGCAGCTGTAATGGAGAGCCAAGCTGTAAAACCAGGACGCCTACATTTCCCATCAAAACTTGAGGGAAGCTGACAAGTGTCCAACCTGTGTAAGGCGTCACTTGTAGTTTGGCTCTTAGAGGTTCTCTAAACAAGACATCTTACGTGGGGATGCTCAAGTGTAGGGAGATGCAACGTTAGCCAGGAAGAGCAGTTTAAAAGGACAGAGGTGGTGGAGATCTCTCCTCAGAGGGTTTGTTAATTTCATTTTCACCTCCCTGAAGGCTCTGTCAATTTCACCTCCCCTTCTGGAGGCAAAGATGAAATTAACAAACCCTCTGAGCAATCTCCACTGGCTCTTTTTAAACTATGCTTCCCAGCTAACATTGTGTCTCCCTACACTTGAGCGACCCCTTGTAAAATGTCTTGTGTAGAAAGACTCTATGTGATAGCTGAGATACTTAACAATTCCTCCATATAATGTAATTACCATTGGTCCACAGCAATACAGACTGAAAGAAGTTGAAAAATGGATCACTACATTCATGCAAATTGTTGTTGGAAAGCCACAGATGCATCAGGCTATTAAATTCATTTTAAAGCATCAGAACTGATATCTGGGAACTTGGGGGAGATCTATTGCAAATTTAGAGTCTTGTTAACGAATTGACTTACTAGCATTTGTGTTGTTGCTTTCATATCTAGCCTGTCCTTATTGAGAATCAAGGTGGATTACAAAATTTTAAACTTATAGTTCACATTCTCTGCCAAAAATGGCATTGGAAGTGATATACAAAGACATCTACTCAGACAAAATAATCAGCAACCTAAAAGGCAGCCATATTTTTTGGTATCTACAGCACACAAAGAAGCTTCCAAGAATAGCCGGCTCAAGGTTGACTCAGCCTTCCATCCTTCCGAGGTCAGTAAAATGAGTACCCAGTTTCCTGGGGGTAAAGTGTAGATGACTGGGGAAGGCAATGGTAAACCACCCCACAACAAAAAGTCTGCCAAGAAAACGTTGTGATGCGACGTCCCCCCATGGGTCAGTAATGACTCGGTGCTTGCACCTTTAACTCAGTATTATGTATATAGTAAGCTAATGTGCTGTCATCAGACAGACAGATGAATGAATTACATTCACATGTCCAGATCTTTGGGGGTATGTAAATTGTTTCTGTCATTATCTTGAGGATAACAGGGAACTATTTTTATTTTTGTTCATGAGTGTTGTAATTACATTACAGTGTCTCAACGTGCAAAGTTGTTTCTGATCCACACCAACCCATATCAAATCAGAAGCTAGCTTGCTTTAATTAGACTATCCTTTAGTAAAATAAATAGACTTTGTACGTACGCACTCCTGAAAGACAGGCTCTCTTTGGTCTCAGTATGGCTGCAATGGTGCACGACGAACAGGAGGTACAAAAAGTTTTAACGTTCTATGAGGCACGCAGGAGGGAGAAATACAAAAGCTAAGCACTTTGGTCAGGGGAGGGTTCCTTTTGTCACTGGTGCATTCTGATAAAAATAAAGGTAAAGGCATTTTAAAAAAGGGCACTCTGATCTGTATCCCCATTTCCCATTGGTGTTAGGTGATCATTTAAACTGGTGGTGCACTGCAACTGCTGCGCTGTGGCTCAAAAACAATAGGAAAAAAAATGAGATGTTGACAGCTGAAATCTACCAATCGACTGATCTGCCTGCGGGGCAGGGCCTAGTAGGGAAACTAAAACGATGGTTTCATAAGACAAGTGATTGGGGAGAGGGGGTCTTGATTGATAATACATGCTGTATACTTGGTAGTACGATGCTGCACCTTTGCTATTGTCAGGCCTGATTGCCCAGTGTGATGAAATTGGCATAAAAATGTTAGGATTACCAAATGTCACGTCCAGCAAGAGGCTTGAAACAGCAGCATGAAGGGAGGATGATTGACAAGTCCCTTCCCCCTTCTGTGGCTAATCTGAGAGATCCCTAGCCCCATACTGGCCTCCCCACACCTACTTTGCCCCCTCCGCCCCTTCCACCCTTCACACCCCATCATACAAGTCATATCAGCACCAATAACTTTGCATACCCATAGCCAGGGATTTTTTCAGCTGGAATGTGGAGGAACGGAGTTCCGGAACCTCTTGAAATTGGTCACATGGCCGGTGGCCCCGCCCCCTGATCTCCAGACAGAGGGGAGTTTTGATTGCCCTCCACGCCACTCAGCGGCACGGAGGGCAATCTAAACTCCCCTCTGTCTGGAGATCAGGGGGCAGGGCCACCGGCCATGTGACCATTTTTGCCAAGGGCAATTTAAACTTTTAAAAACTCCCCCCTTGTTCCAGCTGACCCAAAGTGATGTCATTGGTCCTGGGAATGTGTGCGCACTTTGCGCGCGCACATGTGGTACCAGAGGCACCACCTCCCACCAAGAGTGGCCCCCTGTGCTGGCAACCCACTGAGTTCCACTACCTCTTTTCCCAGAAAAAAAGCCCTGCCCACAGCACTCACAGCTTCATATGTTTTGAGAGGAGAATTTTTACCTCAGAGTAGGGCAGCACAAATGTGAGTCGGCAAAGGGTTTGCGACACCCAGTTTCTCCTTACCTTGAGAGCACATAGAGTCAAGTTGCACTGAAAGTGTGCAGACTGAGGAGAACCACAAATCCCATCTGCTCACTCCCCAAAATGGACTAGGGCTGTGCTGCTAGAGGGTTCCCCGATGCCATTTTCCATATTTAAACCCTTCCTCATCCTCTCAGGGTCAATCTTTGCACGGTTCAAGCAAACACAGAGGTACCATATGGACTTGCTGCATCTATTTGTGTCCTGAAATAGTATAACTTCAGCGCATGATACACCATATATACAGCTTACCACCCCGAAGAGATTTTGTTTCTAGCCTACTGAGCTGTGGAAAAGGTTTCTGTGCAGAGAAGGAGCGGCAAGCAGGTGTATAGACTATACTGATCTATCCTTCAAGGTCTTTGTAAGCACTGTTAAGAAGTGTTTGAGCTTTTATGAAAATAAGGCTCAAGAAGAACATGAAGTGCTTTAAGCTTTTACAAAAATGTGGTTCCATAGAACCAGGGCTTTTTTTCCGGGAAAAGAGGTGGTCGAACTCAGTGGGTTGCCCTCGGAGAAAATGGTCACATGGCTGGTGGCCCCGCCCCCTGCTTTCCAGACAGAGGGGAGTTTAGATGGCCCTCTGCACTGCTGGAGCAGCGTGGAGGGCAATCTAAACTCCCCTCTGTCTGGAGATCAGGGGGCGGGGCCACCAGCCACGTGACCATTTTCAAGAGGTTCTGGAACTCTGTTCCACCACATTCCAGCTGAAAAAAAGCCCAAAATAGAACAATACAGCCCACAGAATGGTTTAGCCTGGGACATTGGGTCCTGGAAGGTGAATGTTTGACACTGCAGGAGAGATGATGGGGGAGAGGGGAGAAAGAAAAGTGCTGCCAAGAGTAAGGAACTATGGGGGCAAAATTCCCAAGGCCCAGGGAACCCAGGAGCCCATGGAATCAAGTAATTAATGTGATTTGTTTTCCTAAGATGTTTTGCCTGACTCTGAATGGTGTGAAGGATATTAGAAGGAGTCTTTTGTCTGGGGGCCCATGGTAGCTCTTGGCAGCCCTAGGAGTAAAAAAAAAAATTTTTTTAAACATTTCTCCCAGAGTGCCAAAGTACCTGAAGCCAAACCTGATCTTGGCTTTCTAGGAGGATGTGGACTGCAGCCAGGATGAAAAGTTTCTATCTGTGACTCATCATGATAAGAGCAAATCTCTGTGCTTCTGTGCCAGATGACATTTCTCATGGTCTAGGAGTGGATGATGAATGCTTCTGTTTTGGTGCTCTTGGATTCTGGAGAGCAATAAATTCTCCCGATCTCCACCAACATTTTCATGGCTTTGCAGAGAACCTCATTCATGAGAGATCATACGCCTGCACAGTGTTGCTGGAACAGACAGGTATCTTTCTGCTAGCTATCAGCGTGACAATAGCCACCCACCCCACAATGTTTTATACCAAAGAGTTTCCAACACTGTGCCACAATCTGCCTTTGAGCCTTGAAAAGACATGGAGGCTGCCGCATCCAGATACCAAAAAAGCTTCAGAGGACTTGTTTGGACACTTAAGAATGCAACATTTGTTTACCTAACCTCCTGGGATCTAGTTATAACTTTTCAGGATGGGGGGAAAACATATTGTTTTTAACCACATTTTTTGAAAACCCTTTTCAATCCCACTCTTTCTTAGCAACATTTTGTTTGCTATTTATTTGCATCCTGTATCTCTGGATGCTGTCCAAAGAAATTAATTAAACAAGGATATATTTGTTTCTTGTCTCAGTCTCTTTCTTGGGTTCCTGCTGTTGGGCGTTGCCCCTAATTAATCACATCTTCATTTGAAATCACATTCTTAATGATCTCTTTGCTTCTGCTCTTCACTAAGTTTTGCTTATTGCTTAAAAAGCTGATTAAAATGCAAGCATGTATCCTAAAATAGCAACTTTATTGGACAATGAAAACACTTACTTTTCTGCTGCTCCGCTGTTGGAGTTAATCACTCAATGGCTTCTATGTTTTCCTTGTGTGCGTGTGCCTGCGCATGCTTTACTTCCAGCTGTGCAACACACATCAAAACCAATCTGTAGTTCTCCAGCTTGGTAAACTATGCTACTTCTATTTTCATTTCAAAAAACAATTAGTCTTTGTTTTCTTTCAGAAAACTAAAGGAAATTACTATAATATTCTTTTCAGTTGTATCGAGATACAGGAAAATTGATTTCTTCTCCCCACTTCAAAAAGAATGTTGTTTTATTAAAAAAAGAAAAAGAAATCTTAAAAAATGCTTTAATGGAATTATATACTTTGTTATTGAAGTATAAAATGCGTTTTAAAAGATAAACAGTGTAAGATTTACAATTCTGCTAAAAGCTAAAATAGAAGCTAAGAGTGTAAAACTGTGAACTCAAAAGTTAAAAACTTGCTTTAGCTATGAACACAATATAGGCCATCAGCTATCTCTGTCTTGGCCCCACAAATGTGAAGACAATAATACTGACTTATTTTACAGTGTTGATAAATGGATAATTGACATTATGAATGTGAAAATCCTTAGACTGTTCAAAGTGCAATAAACTGTAAAGAGCCATATTGTCTCCCCCCGCCCCCCGCCAAACAAGAACAAAATCCATGTAATAGCTTTTATTAGTACAAACCACATTGACCCAAAACATTGTGCTAGCTTTTGAGCTCACCAGAACTCCTCATCAGGTTGGATGTTACAAAATTTTAAAAGATAGTGGGAGGAAGTAGATTTTTCAGGACAGGTCAGCAAGATCAGGTCATAACATCAAGACCTGAAAAAAACTGATTTTGTTCTTGCAGAGTAAAATATAAATGCTTAGTATAATTAAGTCTAAGAGGAAAATATATTGTTGTGAACACTTAGCTTAGAGCCAATTTAAATCCTACAGCCCTCGTGTTTTTGCTTGGTGTAGCTCCATAAAGCCTGCACAATACTGAGAGCTTCTTATCATGTGCACGGACTTGGCTGTGCCTTCATGTGAGCACAGATGCACACACAATGACTGGTGCTGACACAAAGTTGCTGCATATGATCATGCTAAAGCATTTAATCAGGAAACTTCAAATGTTATGCCAATGCACGATGCAATTCAGTCTTTGTTCTAAAGGAGAAATCAGCAACGGGAGGCCTCTGGGCTAAATGTAGGGTTGCCAGCCTCCAGGTGGGGCCTGGAGTTATCCTAGAATTCCAGGTGATCTCCAGACAACAGAGATCAGTTCCCCTGGAGAGAATGGCAGTTGCACAGGGTAGGTTCTGCAGTCCCACTGAGCCCTGCCTTCCCCCAAACTCCACCCTCTCCAGGCAATGCCCTAAATCTCCAGGAATTTCGCAGCTGAAGCTGGCAACCCTAGCCAAACATAAGCAGCCAAAGGAGAACTAAACACCCCTTGCCAACCCAGGGAAAACCAAAGGGTACAAAGTGAGTGACACTTCAAGCAATAGGACTTGTCAGCAGATTCCTTTGAGCTAGGAGCTGGAGGCCTTCCATGGCTGACTTCATTGTCAAAGCCCTCCAGGATATCTAATTGCTGATTAGGGAACATGAGCGGGGAAGGAATGATGGAAGAGTCCCAAATCCTTGCCAACTGAACTACACTACTTTTTAAATGTAGGTAGCACTGGATTACTGCAATTTTGGATATTTAATTGTTATGTCTCCCATGCAAATGATATTTATGAAATTCCACTGTCCTTCTGAGCAACCTTTTGCCGCTGGGAAAATTGTGACCTGGCTGTCAGCAATTGAAACATGTAAGTATATTTTCAGTTAAAAAACTGATTCATCCATCTGATTTAGAAAAATACAGCTTTCTTTGTTAACTCAGTGGCCAAATTATCTTCTCCCCTCTCCAGTTTCTTCAGTTGTCAGCCTATGCCATCATACCTTCCAGTTCAAAACTTGAACCAGCTTCTTCACCCAAGTTCTAGTGATTCCTGATAAGGAGAATCTATGCCAGGCATCTGGGCAAGTATACAGGAAATTAAAAAACTCAGTGGTCTGATCATTAATTAAACTCCTCCTCATCACAGATCAACACTTTTTTGAGGAGGAATTGGACAATTTAGTTTCCAGCATTTGGAAATATTTTCAAAGGGCAAGTCTTAAAGTAAAAGGGAGGAAGACAAGATATTTTATTGTCTATTACTGAACATTCTTGCTTATACTTGGATGTGTCTTCAAAAAAGGTAACCACTTTATTTTGAGGGGCTCAAAAATGCCAGCTAAAGTTAGGAGGATTTCTACACCAGTGCACTGAACATATGAAATAACTTTATGCTCAGTGGTGCAGTTAGAAAATTTTCGATATCAGGGCTTAATAGTCTTAGCTTCCCCCACACACACTTTTCTTCATTATTCTCTGGAGTTCCCAGAATGCACTGAGGGATTAGAAGTGGGGGAAAGCCAGGGTGACTACCCCATACTTCCCCCAAATCCAGGCCCTGCTGGTATCACAGCTTATGCTGAATCAAAGCTTTGTTCCCTCTAGCCCAATGCTCTAGAGTCTCTCTACACAAGACATCTGACATGTGTTCTTCAAGTGTCAGGAGACACAATATTAGCCAAGAAGCATAGTTTTGAAAGAGAGAGCCAGCGGAGATTGCCTCGAAGGGGATAGATTCTCTCACAACCCTCTGCTGCCTCTGGCATCTCCCCTTCCAGAGTCTTTGCCCTGCTTAGGCTTGGTTCATCAAAGTTTTAAGCAGCAAGGGTGGCAGGGTTTGGAAAGGCTCTGGAAAGCGAGAGAGTCTGGCATGCCAGAGGTGGCGGAGGGCTGTGAGAGAATCCGTCCCCTCTGGAGTGATCTCCGCCGGCTCTGTCTTTCAAAACTCCACTTCCCAGCTAACATTGTGTTTCCCAATACTTGATGAACACATGCCCAGGCATCTTGTGTAGAGACAGTCTAACTCTCCAAGGTCTCTAAACTAAGTACACAATACTGCCATGTGGGGTTGCCTGGCCTCACTTGGCAACAAGCCAGAAATTGGAGGAGGCTGTCAACAATGGCGTGATGTCAGTTCCGGGTTTTCTCTGGAAGTTGACACATCTCTCTAGGAATCTCAAGAAACAAGAGTTCCTGGCAATTTTTAGAGCAGCATGACACCTGCCAGGGATGGATGAAGATACACTGTGCAAGTCAAGTTTCAGAACCCCCATGGCATTACCAAATGTGGTAATTTAGTAATTTTTTAGGTTGGGTTTTTTATTATTATTATTTAGAGGCCCCTTATGACCTGAGGCCCTAAACTCTATTTATTTAGCTTGTGCATAAATCCAACTCTGGACACTGCTTGTAATTCAGATCTAAAATACTTTGTAAACGAACAGTCAGGAGAGGATATTTAGAATGAGAAGTAGTAAAGCAGGAGCACTATATTCTTTCTCCCCCACCCATTCCTCTGCTTTAATTCCCCCCCACAACCCGACTTTATCTTTACTACAGCAAACTACTTTTGGAAACCTGCAAGAAGAAATGTGATTGTGAGGGAATCCCAAAATTTAGAACAAAGAAACAGCAAAAAAGGAGGGAGGTATTAAGAACTCCCTCCCTCCCCTACAGCTTCACTGTTCTAAATTGCCACTTCTGAAGGAACTTGTCATTACAAAACCAGCATTGTGAAGGGCTCAGTTACATGTGCTTGGATATAACAGACAGGCCTTCTGATAGAAGTCTTTCCTCATCCTGCTACTTGATATCCATTTAACCATCCCAAGGAAACAGGGGTTATTTTGCCCCCAGAAGTCACAGGAAAAAATGGGTTTACCCATTTAAAACTTTCTACAGACACCAATCTCCTGTTATGCTTTCTCCTCAATGAACGCCAGTGCCCTGAATTCCCTCTCTTCCCTCCACACTTCCTTTCTTTTTTAAGTTTGAGGTTCATCAGAAGTGTAAATGGGGTCATTCTGGCCCCCAATAGACTTGGCTTGAAAGTGAAAGTACTTTGCATAATTGTAAATGGCAGTTCTAGTGACCCCGACAAATACTGAAAAATGATTTTAGCACTGTTTCCATGTATAAATAGATGGACCAACATGTATTATCTCCATTTTATAGGAAGGTGGAGCAAATAGTGAAAACTATAATTTCTCTCCATAATTTATATCCATAGACATTTGTTGTGTAAAAATATTACACTTTTGGCTTTGGGGTGCAAATGGGGTTTTTGCAAAGCACGGCTTCTGCTTGGCCATTGGAGAATTGGTTGGCTGTGCAGATTTAAAAAAAACATTGCTTTGGCAGAAACTGAAGGATCTTGACTGTGTGACTGAAGGTAAGCTGCAGCAGCCATTTTGTGGCTGGCTCTGTCTCCTGCAGCTGCATCCTGGGCAGGTTTCAAACAACCCGAATTAATATCTTTTCTGCAAACTAGTAAGGTCAATGGCTACTCATACCCAAGCATTCTCTATTGTGGCTCTCACCTTGTGGAATGGCTTGCCAGAAGGCTCCCACACTTTTATTGTTCTGCAGAATGTACAAAACTTTAATAAGTTATTTTAAATTTTAATTTCTGTGGAAATTTTCCAAATAGTTTTATGTGGTAGGATTTTTTATTGTACATAGTGGATTTTTATTGTATTTATGGTTTTATGTAGTGGTTAAGAGTGTGGGACTCTAATCTGGAGAACCTGGTTTGATTCCCCACTCCTCCACTTGAAGCCAGCTGGGTGACCTTGGGTTAGTCACAGCTTCTCGGAGCTCTCTCAGCCCCACCCACCTCACAGGGTGATTATTGTTGTGGGGATAATAATAATGTACTTTGTAAACCACTCTGAGTAGGCATTAAGTTGTCCTGAAGGGCGGTATATAAATTGAATGTTATGTTATTAATGTTATTTTATCAAGTTGACAGTTTTTAATTTTTATAATCCACATTGTTCAAGAACGATACCCTATAAATAAACAAATTTCTCTAGCCACTTCTCTCGACGAACTGTCATAAGCCACCCCATCACCTATGCATTCCCCCTTTCAGCGTTGCACATGATGAATAAATAAATGCTGTTTCCCTTATCATATCTAGCGTTGACCCTAATTAATGATATAAGGGCATTTTAAAACATACACACCAAAAGTCATAGACCTTGAAAATTATAAAGAAAATGAAAAATGTTGTGCCTTTGGATTAGACCAAGGAAATGTGTTAAACCTCTCAAAATACAGATTAATCAATTATGTATGCCAACGAGGGTCCTAGAATTAGCAGTGAAAAGCAGAAGCGAATTTCATAAGTACAATATATACCTCTGGGATCTTTCTGACTCAAATCCATCAGAAGGATGTAGTCTGCCTTCTTGTATGTCTATAAATCCCATGAATGTCAAAAGGACACTTTTAAATTACAGCCAATCCAAAACTTGGGCTTAGTGCAAAGGAAAAAAAGGGTTTTGGAAAATCCTAAACGTAACAGCAGTTTCCTTTTATCATTTTGTGATTTTAAATTCCAGTGAACATTCAAAGGCTTCTCTGGTGGCTGAAAGCCTAGCAGCATTGTGCCACTCGATAAAGCCATAAAAAATTCCCATATTAATGTCTGCAGCATTAGACTTCATCGGCCTAGACCCACAAAGGTGCAGGTGGTGATACTCTGGCCGTCGTGGCATCAGCTATCAATTTGTTTGCTGGACTTGATTTCTCATGGGTGAATCCATGACCTTTGCTTTTCTTCCCTCGCCTCCTTACTCAAAACCTGTAAGTAAACAGGCAGAGAATACAGGCCAGGATGCATTCACAAGTTGACAGCTACAGATCTAAAATCCTATGCACAAAGCCTTGTAGATGATGATGATGTCTCAGTGGTTGTGCACATGCAAACAGCTGCAGACATACATTAGAACAAAAGCTGCCCCCAAGTTCATATATAATGTGGTGAATGGGTGTGGTGATTTGGAGACCTCCCACCAACATCCCAATACCTCAACTGCTGCTTGTTATGGTGGAGAATTGGTGCATCCCTCCCTCAACATTGTATGTGAAACAGAACTGGCATCAACACACTGGGGCAATGCTCTAGCATTTGCCTGAAACCCTATGATAAAACCATAAAACCATAGAGTTTTGGGTGCATGCTAGAGCATCTCCCCAACTCATTGGCATCACTTCTGACATGAGCTAGAAGTGACATCATGATGCTGGGGGATACCATTTCCTCCAGTGCAACAGATCTCTGCATTCAGTTATAATTCCAGAAGAACTCCAGACTCCACCTGGAGGTTGGCAACTCTAATACAGATTAAATTGACAGTTTCCACCAATTCCTACTCCACACAGCAAACTCCCCTCATGATGTTCCTCAGGGTCCCTTATCCAGCAGGAGCAGCTTTTCACAGAAATTTGTAGTGAGAGGGGGAAGGAGCCCTGTGGTACAGAGTGGTAAGCTGCAGTACTGCAGCCCAAGCTCTGCTCACGACTTGAGTTCGATCCTGGTGGAAGCCAGGTTCAGGTAGCTGGCTCGAGGTTGACTCAGCCTTCCATTGTTCCAAAGTTGGTAAAATGAGTGCCCAATTTCCTGGGGGTAAAGTGTAGATGACTGAGGAAGGCAATGGCAAACCACCCCATAACAAAAAGTCTGCCAAGAAAATGTCGTGATGTGATGTCCTCCATGGGTCAGTAATGACTCAGTGCTTGCACACCTGGTGGAACATCTTTACCTTTTTAGTGAGAAAGGAGAGGTAGGGAAGTTATGTTACACTGCTCAGAAATTTAGTCTAGATTCATTCCTTGGTGTTTTCCAAAATGAGCAATGACCAACCATTTGGCAAATGTATCACAAGACAAGTCTGATGTGTGATGATGCACTACAGTACATGTAGGAGTGCGAAACCGTCTTTACGTCATATTGGTCTCGTAGGTGCTCCTGCTCTTGTCCATAAAATCGCCTTCGATGTCACTTTTGTTGGAGTGGGACCATGGCTCAGAAGTAGAGCATTTACTTTGCATTCAGAAGATCCATGGATTGATCCCTGGTGATTAAATCTAGTAACTGGTGATGTGAAATACCTCCACCTGAGACCCTGGAAAGCCCCAGTCAGTCTGAATAGACACTGCCAATCTGGATAAACCAAGGGCCTCACTCAGTATAAAGCAGCTTCATATGCTCACGTGGCAACCCATGCCACATGTTGGCCACTCATATCCTATATGCCCCTTCTTATGCACAAAAAACAAATGTAAGGAAACATTTAATTTATACGTTGTTTCAGATTTCTGCTTGTTTCAGATTTCTAGTCTTATTACTTTGCTGATTAGATGTCTCATGTTGATTGCATTGACTTATATTGTATGATTCACTTTAAGTCTCAGTGAGAAAGATGGACTAGAAATAACATTTATTTATTTATTTATTGTCTGCTCTGCCCACAAGCAGGCTCAGAGTGGATTCACATCATAAATACATAAAAAACAATTAAGAACAATTAAAAACACTGGTAGCAATCATGTAGGTACAGCATTAAACATAAAAGGCAGCTCATATTGCACCTTGCCTCTCAGCACCTCAAGCCCACAGGGCAGGATGATTAAAATGCAATCAGTATAGGGGTGGGCACATATTCTCCCCCCCCCCACTGGGAGGGTCTGGTTGGATGATTTGTCTGCCTCAACCCCAGGGGTGTAGACTTTCCAATTTCCCGGGGGGGGGGGCTGGGGCTGGGCCAGAGATATTGCTATATCTAGTCCTTAAAAGAACCGGGGCCCAGTGACATCATAGGGAGGAGCCAGTGACACCACAGGGAGGGGCTTCCATTGCCACCATCTATGGTGGTGGAGCCATGGGGGATATAGAGAGGGGCTCCCCATAAATTTATGGTGACCCGGGCACCCATAAGGACCCCCCCCCTAACAATTCCCCAGGGCTGGGCCAAACCTAGGAAAAGGTGGGAGTTGGCCAGTGGTTGTAGTGCTATCTCAGCGATCTCCTGCTGTATCCTACTTTTGAAATCAAGAGTCTCCATCAGAGTCTCTTAATTCTTCTGTAACATTTATTTGTAAATTGTTTATGTAAACTTCAACTTCTTTTTTAAAATTATAAATTCTTAATAAACCCAGAAATACGTAAGAGCAAAAAACAGGAACAAAGCCCCAAAGAATCATGGAAATTGTAATATGATCCAACAGGGAGGGTGGGAAGTCCTGTGCTTCACCTGCCATTATAACAGAGTCCCTCATATGAGTTTGTCACTGCTTGCCCCCCCCCAGCCAACTCTGAGGGGGCTTGAGCCCCTCAGCCCCCATGTAGTTCACTGGTTGCCTGGTGGGGGCTCAGCCCCCCTGGCCAAATCCAGGGGAGCTCAAGCCCCTCAGCCCCCCTGTTGTTTACACCTATGCTCAACCCCCATAAGCCTGGTGGAACATCTCTGTCTTGCAGGCCCGGTGAAATGATAACAGATATTTATCCCCCCCCTTTTCACCTTAATAGGAACCCAGTGACTTATATCATTCTCTTTTCCTCCATTTTAACCTCACAAGAATCCTGAGGTATGGTTGTTGTGGGTTTTCCGGGCTGTATAGCCGTGGTCTTGGCATTGTAGTTCCTGACGTTTCGCCAGCAGCTGTGGCTGGCATCTTCAGAGGTGTAGCACCAAAAGACAGAGATCTCTCAGTGTCACAGTGTGGAAAAGATGTTGGCAGGTCATTTGTATCTACTCAGGAGGGGTGGGGTTGAGCTGAGTCATCCTGTAAGAGTTTCCCAGGGTGTGGAATGCTAATGGCAGGAGGCTTCACTGTATCCTGAGGAGGTTCTTTTGCATACGGATTGGTGCTTGATGTGCTAATCTTCTCTGCAGGGCTATTGTCGAGTATAGAGTGTTTTGTTAGCCTGGTGTTTTTCAGAACTGGAAGCCATGCTCTGTTCATTCTTAAGGTTTCTTCTTTCCTGTTGAAGTTTTGCTTATGCTTGTGAATTTCAATGGCTTCCTTGTGCAGTCTGACAAAATAGTTGGAAGTGTTGTCCAGTATTTTGGTGTCCTGGAATAAGATACTGTGCCCTGTTTGAGTTAGGCTATGTTCAGCCACTGCTGATTTTTCAGGTTGTCCAAGTCTGCAGTGTCTTTCATGTTCTTTTATTCTTGTCTGGATGCTACGCTTTGTGGTCCCGATGTAAACTTGTCCACAGCTGCAGGGTATACGGTATACTCCTGCAGAGGTGAGGGGGTCTCTACTGTCTTTTGCTGATCGTAGCATCTGTTGTATTTTTCGGGTGGGTCTGAATACTGCTTGAAGGTTATGCTTTTTCATAAGCTTTCCCATCTGATCAGTAATTCCTTTGATATATGGCAAAAACACTTATCCTGTAGGAGACTGTTTTTCCTTGGTTGTTTGATTCATCCTGGGTTTGATTGCTCTTCGGATTTCATTTCTGGAGTAGCCATCTCAACAACATCCACCTGAACATACAATTCACAATGGAGAAAGAAATTGAGGGAAAACTCCCATTTCTGGATACCTTGGTCATCCGCAAAGCAAACTTCCAGTTAGGTCACAAGGTCTACAGGAAACCAACTCACACTGATCGGTACTTACACAAAAACTCCAATCACCCCCCCCCCCCCGACAGAAAAGAGGCATAATGAAAACATTAGTGGATTGTTTAAGACGGATATGTGAGCCGCACTTTCTCAATGAGGAAATTAATCATCTAAACCACGCACTTCAGGCAAATGGCTACTCCAGAAATGAAATCCGAAGAGCAATCAAACCCAGGATGAATCAAACAACCAAGGAAAAACAGTCTCCTACAGGAAAAGTGTTTTTGCCATATATCAAAGGAATTACTGATCAGATGGGAAAGCTTATGAAAAAGCATAACCTTCAAGCAGTATTCAGACCCACCCGAAAAATACAACAGATGCTACGATCAGCAAAAGACAGTAGAGACCCCCTCACCTCTGCAGGAGTATACCATATACCCTGCAGCTGTGGACAAGTTTACATCGGGACCACAAAGCGTAGCATCCAGACAAGAATAAAAGAACATGAAAGACACTGCAGACTTGGATAACCTGAAAAATCAGCAGTGGCTGAACATAGCCTAACTCAAACAGGGCACAGTATCTTATTCCAGGACACCAAAATACTGGACAACACTTCCAACTACTTTGTCAGACTGCACAGGGAAGCCATTGAAATTCACAAGCATAAGCAAAACTTCAACAGGAAAGAAGAAACCTTAAGAATGAACAGAGCATGGTTTCCAGTTCTGAAAAACACCAGGCTAACAAAACACTCCATACTCGACAATAGCCCTGCAGAGAAGATTAGCACATCAAGCACCAATCCGTATGTAAAAGAACCTCCTCAGGATACAGTGAAGCCTCCTGCCATTAGCATTCCACACCCTGGGAAACTCTTACAGGATGACTCAGCTCAACCCCACCCCTCCTGAGTAGATACAAATGACCTGCCAACACCTTTTCCACACTGTGACACTGAGAGATCTCTGTCTTTTGGTGCTACACCTCTGAAGATGCCAGCCACAGCTGCTGGCGAAACGTCAGGAACTACAATGCCAAGACCATGGCAATACAGCCCGGAAAACCCACAACAACCATCGTTCTCCGGCCATGAAAGCCTTCTACAATCCTGAGTTAGTTAGGCTGAGAGTGTGTGACTAATCCATCAAGCGTCCACGGCATTTGATCCTGGGTCTCCCACATCCTAGCCCAACATTCTAAACACTATAGCAAATCTATACTGCAGTTTTCCAGCAGGGGCTGGGCAATTTAGATCATGGAAATAGCAATGGGAAACAATTGAGCACCCCCTTCCCATGCCTCAGTCAAATTAACCCCGCCCTTGTCTTTAATATAAATAAACATACACACAGAGGAAGACCAATCATTTAGTCCTTAACCTCAGCCAGGGCCATTTCCACACGGCTTACCTTATTCTGCAAAATAACAAAATCTCACTCGAAATCTCGTGAGAAGATGCTGTTATCGCGTCTTCTTGCGCGATAACAGCGTCTTCTCGCATGATAACAGCATCTTCTCGTGAGATTTCGTGCAAGATTTCGTTATTTTGCAGAATAAGGTAAGACGTGTGGAAACGGCCCAGGTTCTGCCTTAAAGCCTTTACAAATTGTGGAATAACTACCTTTGCTGGATGGTCTTTAGTTGGGATGTGTGAGAGTCACAGTGTCACAGCCTGAAACTAAGCCAGAGGCTGGATCATACTTTATGTGGCAGGTCTATTAGGAGTCTAAGAGCATTCAAACTTCCCATGCGGTGATGTTTTCGGAGGGCCATGTGTGATAAAGTGTGTCCTCTGCCCATGATTGGAGCCATGGATATGATTAAATATGCAGCAAAGCCTCGGACCAATCTACAAGTAAAATAAACATAGACTATCAACCCAGCTGTAGTTGGTTCTGGCTTCCATAAATTAAACATGATGTGTAAATTAGATTACATATAATTGTCTATGCAAATTACTTGTAACCCTCTGGTTTATGTTATATTTCCAGTGTTGTTGCAGTTCCAGAAAACTTATAGTCTCCAGCGCAAAGGATAATAAACAGAGTTCCAGTATGCCTGATGGAGGCTGGCAGGACCATTTGCTAAGAGATTTGTACAATTTCCCAAAGAACCAAATACGAGTATTATGTACAAAGAAGCCAAGCATCAGTGACTGTCTTTTCACCAAATACTGGAAGTTAGAAAGTTTAAAAAATAGAGTAAGATTTGTAAACAGACAGTTCTTTTCACAGTAGTATTGCTTTAAGATGACAAAATATGCATTAAATTAAGATTTTGTAGGATGGTCATGCGTTTCACAAGCTGTAACATAATTATTGAAAACACATTTGAGGTTGAACAATAAAGCAGATACGTATATATGACACAGTTGTTAAACTTCACAGAAACAGCTCCAATCAGCCAGCAATTAGAAACATCTTTCAGTTCATGAGACAATATACATTTTCTCATTCTGAAGGATAAATCATTTCCAAAGATCAAATGCAACCAAAGTTAATAAAACTGAAGCCAATGATTAAAAAAATGACAGTGTTCACAGTGCCTGGAAGTAATGGGGGAAGATAGGAAGAAGGAGAATCATTCTGTTATATAGGGTACATCCTACTGCTGGAGAATAAATAATCTTTTACACATATCTTCTGCTATATGCAAGGATTATGTGCATGATTCTATATGAGCATAGGGGAAAGTACAGAATATGATTCCTGAAAATCTAACCTTTCATTTTTAAAAATAAAATGAACATATTTCTCCAACTCCAAATCCAAGCAAGCCTTTATTGGCATGTATATATTATAGTAATCAGTTAGACAGATTAAGAAAATTTTAGAAACAGAAACAAGTCCATACAGAGTAAGATTAAAATTACAGATAAGAGCAGAATAACAATGTAGCAGAACCTAATATAGGATTTTACTTGTCAAAGTGTATAGCCATAACACTGTAGAGAAAATTTGCTACTATTTCAGATCGTCTTCGTCCTTCTGTGCAGCCCCACATTGGGACTGCGCAGGCGCAGGCCAGCCGCGGAAAAGATTTTTCTAGCTCTAAGAGATGTGAGGGGGACGTTCGGATCCACCGCGCATGCGCGCCGGTGTTCCCGCCAATTTTGAATGCATATATATCCGAACGTCCCCGGCATTCCCTCAGTTCCTTTTTCGCCGCCGTCGAAAAGGTTCTTATTGTCTAGCGTTCGTTTCCAGCGTCTCTTCGGAGTTTTGGATCGTTTCTTCTGCTGGTCGGTATTTTCCCCTTGTCATCTGTCGGGAGATACCGTTCATTATGTCGCAGACATCTTTGTTTAAAAAGTGTCATAAATGCGGCACTAAGATGACCCATTCGGACGGCCATGAGCTCTGCCTCATCTGCCTGGGCGAGGGGCATGTTGTCGAGCGCTGCTCCATTTGTATGTCCTTCACTCCGAAGGCAAGGAGTGATCGGAAGGCCAGGCTCCGTGCCTTCTTGTGGGATGCCAACCTTCTCCCCCCCAAGCCATCGGGCTCTTCGGGAGATAGGCCGCGCTCCGCCGCTCCGTCACCGGCGCCGTCTCGTAAGTCGCCAGAGCCGCTCCCCTCGGAACCGACGGGGCAACCCGTTCCGGAGGCCCGACCTGATTCCGGTTCCGGGGATCGTCCTTCGAGCCGGAAGGCCAAGAAGCGTTCCGCTCCCAAGCCGAAGTCCTCCTCCAAGCCTTCGGTTCCGGAGGCTGTTTCGGAGCCCCCGTCCAAGAAGGCCAAGGCGAAGTCGAGGGCCAAGGGCCGTGCATTGTCCCCAGCTCCGACTGTGCTGCCTGGTTCTCCGGCCGAACCAGTCCTGATACCCGACGATGTGGTGAGTCTCCACACCCCGTCGCCTCCTTGCACGCCTCCTCCGTCGGTTCCCGAGGAATTTATGCCGTTTCCGCCTTTCCCGGAACCGTTCCAATCTTTTGAGCGCTCCCTGCCGTCCGCCCCGGCGCCTTCAGAGGCCTCCGTTCCACTGCCGTCTACCTCGTCGGTTCCGATGCCTCTTCGCTGGCCTGCCCCGGTGCCTGCTCCTCTGCCCCCTTGCCAACCGGTCGCGGGGGTTGGGAACATGACCTCCTGGCAGGATTTTGTGGCGTGGTTCCAGCAGTCGCTGCCCTTCCTGCAACATCCGTCGGTTCCGATGGTCTCCGTTCCGGCTCAGCCAGTCGGGCTCCCAGCACCCGCTCCTCCACCTCCGGGCTTGCCTCTGCGACCGCCGGTTCCTGCAACTTATCCGTCGGCCCCGACCGCTCACCGGTCTTCGGTTCCGACGCAAACCTCGCCGGAGTTTTCGGATTCCGAGGATGATGAAGGTCTGGCGTCACCGTCGGAGTGCTCTTCAGACGCGGCCTCGGATCCTTCCCCGGATGACACCGTGGGTGGGCCCCGCTCATCGTCCCCGAATGACGATTACAGGCTATTCTCCGAACAAATGGTGCGGATGGCCGCCGCGCTGGAGATAGACGTCTCCTCCACGACCTCCAAGCCCAAGAGTAAGCTGCTGGAGGCGCTGTATTCCGGGTCCCCCGCGTCGGTGGCGTTTCCCCCTGTGGAGGATTTTGTTGATAACGCTCTCGCGCTCTGGCAGACGCCGGCGTCCCTGTCCGCGACGGCAAAGAAGGTGGAACGGTACTACCGTTTAAAGCAAGATGATTGCCCGTACCTCTTCAATCACCCGAAACCCTCGTCGATCGTGGCTGAGGAGGGTCAGGCTCGGTTCCGTTCCGGTTCCTCGTCGGCCCCGGCGGACCGAGAAGGCAGAAAGCTGGATGGCGTGGGCAGGAAACTCTACTCATCCGCGTCTCTGGGATTCCGTATTGCCAACTTCCAGGCCATAATGGGATCCTATAATCTATTCCTGTGGAAGAGGCTGTCCTCTTACCTCTCCGACCTCCCGGAGGATCGCCGCCACCTGGTTAAGGCCCTCCAAGCCGAGGCCGTGAAGCTGTCAAAACAGCAAATGACAGCTGGCAAGGACGCCGCCGACTCTGCAGCGCGAGCGATGGCAACTTCGGTGGTCTTGCGTCGGCACGCCTGGCTCCGGTCCACGGCCCTGCCTCCAGAGAAGAAGGCGAAGGTGGAGGACTTCCCGTTCGAGGGGCCCCAGCTCTTCTCGGAGAAGACGGATGAGTCCCTCTCCCTGATGAAGAAGAATCAGCAGACGGCCAAGTCCCTCGGGGTCGCCCCCTCAGCCCAGTCGTCGGGTCCGAGGTATCGTTATGGTCGGTTCCGATCCTACCAGACCCCTTACCAGCCTTACCAGCAGCGTCAAGGGCGCTTCTTCTCGGGCCAGTCCTACGGTCACCGATCCTACTCTGCCCAGCAGCGTCACCCTTCCAGGCGCTCCGGCCGGTCCAAGGGCAGGCAACAGCCCTCTTTGCCCAAGCCTTCAACCTCGGCGCAGAAGCCCTCGGTCTTCTGACTACGCCTGGACGCTCCCCCGTTGGCCTCCGAGGGTGCTTCCTCTGCTGCCCAGTTTCTGGACAGGCTTCGACCTTTTTTGCCCTGTTGGCAACGTGTTACTTCTGACGCTTGGGTCCTGTCCATTGTGGCCCATGGTTACAAGTTAATGTTTACGGATGCACCCCCTCTCTCTCTCCCTCCCCGTTGTTCTCCATGTTGTGATGTTGTGTTACACAATAATGTTATGGAGTTGGTTACCAAAGGTGCTGTCCGGGTGGTCAATGTCTCTACTTCCCCATGGGGATTTTATTCCAGATACTTCCTTGTGGATAAGAAGGGTGGAGGTTCCCGGCCTATCTTAGACCTTCGAGGCCTCAATGGTTATTTGAAGGCTGAGAAGTTTCGCATGCTGACCCTGGCGCGAGTCATGGAACTCCTGGAAGTGGGCGTCTGGCTGGCCATTCTAGACCTGAAGGATGCCTACTTCCACATTTCTATATTTGAGGGCCACAGGAAATACCTGCGGTTTGTGTATGGGGATTCTGTGTATGAATATACAGTGTTGCCCTTCGGGCTAGCCTCTGCACCCAGAGTGTTCACAAAGTGCATGGCCACCGTAGTGGCATACCTGCGGTCCCAGGGTTGCTTTATCTACCCGTACCTGGATGACTGGCTCCTGGTGGGACCCTCACCTGACTCTCTCCAGGCCCATATTGCCCTCACTTTGTCCGTGCTGGCTAGGCTGGGCTTGGTGGTTAATGGGGATAAGTCTATCCTGACCCCAGGCATGGCCATTAGGTTTATTGGGGTCCATTTCAATTCCCTGCTGGGTAGAGCCTACCTGCCCCCAGACCGGTTGGCCAGGCTTTCCGCTTTGGCCCGGCATTTTATGCATTGCCGGTATCAGACTGCCCTTTTGGTTCAGACTCTGTTGGGCCTTATGGCCTCCACCACAGGGGTGGTTTTCTTTGCGCGCCTGCGTATGAGGCCTCTGCAAAACTGGTTTGTCCGGAGGTACAACCCCCTCACCATGGGTCAGCACCAGAGGTTTTCCATCCCCAGGGTGGTGCTGCGCTCTCTGGCCTGGTGGACTGTCCCTGGGAACCTGTCTGAAGGTTGTCCTTTCGGCCCCTTCCTACCTGAGGTCACGGTTTATACCGATGCCTCCAACTTGGGATGGGGGGGGCGCTGTGGACAGCTTTCGGCTCAGGGCATCTGGTCCCCATCTGAGGCATCCATGCATATCAACCTTCTTGAGCTTAGGGCGATCCGTTACTCCCTCGCTTCTTTTGCAGATGCCATTCGGAACAGGAGGGTTCAGGTCCTGTCGGACAATACCACGGCCTGCTACTACCTCAACAAGCAGGGAGGGACGGTCTCGCTCAAGCTCTGCAAGGAGGCAACGACTCTATGGAATTGGGCCATGGTCAACAACGTCCTTCCCAGAGCCGTGCACATTGCCGGGGATCTCAACACCTCGGCGGATGCGCTGAGCAGGGTGTTTTTGCCTCAGCACGAGTGGTCCCTAAACAGGGTTTACCTCGACCAGGTTTTCCGCACATGGGGCACGCCGTTGGTCGACCTCTTCGCCACTGCCCGCAACAAACAGGCCCCGCTGTTCTGCTCCCGGGCCGGCATTGGCCGCCACTCCCTAGGGGATGCCTTCCAAATACCTTGGTCCCCAGGGCTCTTTTATGCCTTCCCGCCCTTCCCGCTCCTGTACAAGGTTCTTTCCAGGGTCAGGGCCTTCCGAACCCACTGTATCCTCGTTGCCCCTCGGTGGCCTCGCCAGGATTGGTTCCCCCTTTTACTTTCCCTGTCCCAGGGGCGATGCCTCTCCCTGCCTCACGCCCCGGACCTCTTAACCAGGGACGGGGTGTGGCATCACGATGTGGCTGTACTGAATCTGACTGCCTGGCTTCTGGGCACCCGGGAGTGAGCCTCTCTTCTGGAGTGCTTGGGGTGATCTTGAATGCCCGGAAACCGTCCACCAGGTTGTCCTATCAGAGGAAGTGGTCACGTTTTTCCCGGTGGTTGGCCCTGAAGGGGGTTTCTCCCTTTAGTTGCCCGCTTCCTGTCATCCTGGACTACCTCCTGGAACTCTGCTCCCAGGGCCTTGCGTTTTCCAGTGTTAAGGTCCACATGGCTGCAATCTCTGCCTTCCATGAGCAGATTGATGGGAAGACAGTTTTTACTCACTGGCTTTCCAAGCAGTTCCTGAAGGGCCTGTTCAAGACCTTCCCTCCTAGGGCCCATCCCATTCCGCAATGGAGTCTCTCCCTGGTTCTCTCCCGGCTGATGCTCCAGCCCTTTGAGCCTCTATCTTCTTGTCCCCTACCTTTGCTCACTCAGAAGGTGGCTTTCCTGGTAGCAATCACGTCCTCTAGGCGTGTTGGGGAGCTGTCTGCCCTGCGGTGTGACCCTCCCTTCCTGCAGTTTTTCCCTGGTACTGTCATGCTCCACACTAGCATGGAGTTTCTGCCCAAGGTAGTCTCAAGGTTTCACCTACAGCAAAAGGTGTTCCTCCCTTCCTTTTTTCCAACACCTTCATCCCCAGGGGAACGAGCACTACACACATTGGATGTAAAGCGTGCTTTATTGTTTTATTTGCACCGCACCAAATGTTTCAGGAAGTCTCCTGCCCTGTTTGTGTGTTACTCTGGCCCTCGCAAGGGCTCACCTGCTTCTGCCCAGTCCATCTCTCGCTGGATTGTGTCTACGATTAAACTTTGCTATCAGCATGCTGGAGTCCAGTGTCCCTTGTTGGTTACCGCTCATTCCACTCGAGCGCAAGCTGCTTCTGCTGCCTTCCTACGAGGAGTGCCGCTCCGGGACGTCTGCCAAGCTGCGACATGGTCCACTGCAGACACTTTCATCAAGCACTATTCTGTGGATGTGCATGCACGACGTGACTCGGCTGTGGGCACAGCTGTCCTGCAGTCCTTGTTCAAGTAGACACTCACACCCGCCCCCATTGGTGAGATGCTAGTTACTCTCCCAATGTGGGGCTGCACAGAAGGACGAAGACGATAAACAGGGTTTCTCACCTGTAACTGTTGATCGTCGAGTCTCTTCTGTGCAGACACACATTCCCTCCCGCCTGCCCCGCTGTGAGTGCTTGGTTTCTTCCATTGTTTCTCCGGCGGCTCAGGTGAACTGAGGGAATGCCGGGGACGTTCGGATATATATGCATTCAAAATTGGCGGGAACACCGGCGCGCATGCGCGGTGGATCCGAACGTCCCCCTCACATCTCTTAGAGCTAGAAAAATCTTTTCCGCGGCTGGCCTGCGCCTGCGCAGTCCCAATGTGTGTCTGCACAGAAGAGACTCGACGATCAACAGTTACAGGTGAGAAACCCTGTTTTTATTTCCACATCTGGATTGTCAAGCAAAAAAAGAACCTTAAAATCATCAGAAAACTCTGACAGTTGGGCTAATATAGGATGTAGAAGATCCTGGCATGGTGCCAAATAAAAAGGATACTGGAGAAGGACACAGGAGACAGTTTCAACACAGTCCATCGAACAGGGACAACATCTGCTAGAATAAGGAATCCCATGGAATCTACCAGATAAAATGGCTGAAGAAAGAATATTAAATCTGGCTGAATATATTTCTAATTTTTATAGATCCAGAGGAATTAGCCGTGTTAGTCTGCAGTAGCAAAATAGCAAAGAGTCCAGTAGCAGCTTTAAGACTAACCAACTTTATTGTAGCATAAGCTTTTGAGAGCCACAGCTCTCTTCGTCAGATGCATCTGACAAAGAGAGCGGTGGCTCTCTAATTTGTATGACTGCAAAGAAATGCTTGGTGATGCCTGTTGTAAGATACTTGAGAAATGGTTGAATAAGATTTTCATTGGTTGAGAAAAGGGATTCAGTGCCCTTTTATCTATCAAAATCAGAATCATGTAAATTACCATAATAAAACAACACAAACGTACTCAGTTTGCATGATCTAACATTATTTGGTGCAGAATTTGGACTCAATGCATGGGGAATTTGAATTTTGTGTCATACAGAGTATGTCATCCTTCTCATATGAACCAGACAATATATGTACATATTCAAAAAGAACCTTATTCTGGTTATCATCGATGGTAGTCCTGAGTAGACATGGGCATGAACAGGTGTCTCCATTATATCTGCACCAACTACAACAGTGTCTGTTGCCGCTGTCCCCGCGAGATGAAGTATATGTCGCCAGAAAACCAGGCCCACTTTGAATATCACTGCTGGTTGCCGGTCTGGTACCTGTAAGAGGAGGACTGCTACCTCTGCTCACAAAAGGAGCGGGAGATGGAGGAAGAGGTGATGTGGAAACAGCACTCATGCAGCAAGTGGTGCTTCTGGCACCCGCATCATGCTAGCCACATCTCCTGAGCACCCACTTGCCCTCTCCATCAGGAAGGAAAAGGGGCACAAGAACAGGAAAAAACAAACAAACATGGTGTTCATTGTTCATTGCCATCCACGAACAACGAACAACAAACATTGACGAACATGATCCAATAGCTTGGCCCCAGAGCCTGGCAGCAGCCCTGGAACTTGAAGGGGTAGATCCCTACCACACCACTCCCAGAAACCCTACCTGAGCAGGCACCAGGAAAGGTACCAATAATAAATAATAGCTTGGCCCCAGAGCCTGGCAGCAGCCCTGGAAAGTGAAGGGGTAGATCCCTATCCCACCACACACAAAGAAAATTCAAGCTCCAGTGCACTCACCCTGTCTCTCTAATAGCAGCTGTCTCTCCCTGAAAGCCAGAGCTGGGAGCCCCCCACCCCCAGTCTTTTCCTCTTGTAACAAATTTGGAGCTCCAGTCCACACTTGGAAGGAAGACCTGCCTATCAAGCTAAATTGGGCTTACATTGGGGTTTCCAGGGCAACAGCAGGAGTTCAGACAGAGTTCAGACAATCCCTGCCTAAATTGCCAAGGGAATTGATTGCCAGTGCCAGACTGTCTGGCTTGACAAACAGGAAGTCGAACAGCAACGAACGAGGCTTGTAACGACCACCTGTTCATTTAGAATGGGGCCTCATGAACAGCTTGTTCGCGAACAGCAGATTGGGCTGTTCAGGGTTTTTTTTTAGTTCGTATTGCTGTTCGTGCCCATCTCTAGTCCTGAGCAAGGAATTGTCAGCTGCGGAATCTCCTCCTTATGCTATCCCTTCATTTTGGAATTTTAAACTTAATATAAACATTTCTGTTCCATTTTGATCGTTGACACTTTCATTTTTGCAGTTGGGAAGCAGGTTTTTTTCCTGCTCTCCTACTCTACACGAGCATAAAATACAGTTGCAGCAGTAGTTGCAGGTTAGTCAGTATGGACAGGAAATACTCTATGGATGTTGTTCAGAGCAAAGGAATCTTCTTTTCCTTTTAGCCCAGATCCTTGCAATACTCTTGAAGTCCGGAATTCCTAAATCAATGAACTTTTTTCAGGGAAATGAAGAACGCAGCAGAGAATTTGAGTTGCTGCCTGACTGCTGGATTTGAGTCCAGTGCCACCTGGACTCAACAAGATTTCTCCAGGTATACATTTTCAAAAGCCAAAGCTCCCTTCTTCAGATACAGGGAGGAGTGCAGATCCCTGAGCCTTTATATCCCAGTGAAGAGGTGGGAGGGTTGAAGCAAAAAACAGATATCAGGATGTAAAGGTACAATACGGTTTGATTATAGCAGAAATTACCACCTGTAGTGAGATAATTTCATGTAGGTAGCCATGTTGGTCTGTAGTAGAACAGCAGGATTTCAGTGGTACCTTAGGGACCAACAAGAATCTGAAGAAGAGCACTGTGGCTCTCAAAAGCTTATATACTAAAAATCTTGTTGTCACTAAGGTGCCAGTGAACTCAAATCCTGCTGTAGTTAAATAAGAATGCTACTCTATTCAGCCCTGGGGGTTCAATTGTTCTAAACTTGTAAATAAACTCAAGTTCAGCAATCTCACATTGTAGTCTGCCCTTGAAAGTTCATTGTTTGAGGACAGCCACGTTTAGGTCAGCAATGTTCTGGAAGATTTTAATGTTCTCCCACTGGTTTGGGGTATTGCGATTTTTAATGTCAGTTTTATGTCCATTTAGTCTTTCACATAGGGACTGGCCTGTTTGTCCAATGTAGAGAATGAAAGGCCATTGCTGACAACTGTCCGGACGTGCTCATTTTCTGTTGTGGCTCCCACCTTGTGAAATGGCCTGTCTGATGAGGTTAGGAGAGCTCCCACTCTCCTGGTTTTCTCCAAATAATGCTAAAAAGTAGTTAATCAATATTGACCTTGATCCAGCAATGGTTGCAAATAATCAGTTGTGCATGTCAATTTGTGGCCCTAGACAGGGATGCACATGGCCATTCACATCCCGTTTATTCAGAAAGGCTCAAACAAGCATCATGACACAATGAGAAGGTGTATTCAGATGTGCAGCTGCATTGATACTCACCAGAGACTGTTCACTCGAAGTTCCCATGTGAGCCTGCACAGAAGAACACTCGATGAACAATAGTTACAGGTAGGTACAATCCTGTTTTCATTGTTGTGTCTTCTGTGCAATCCCATATAGGAACTGCACATGTGCAGGCTGGCCTGTGCATACGCAGTTCCCATGTGTGCCTGCACAGAAGAACACTCAATGAACAACAGTTACAGGTAGGTGCAACCCTGTTTTCTCTCATGCTGGATAAGGTGAGTTGGATCAAAATAAAATGAATTCTGGACAGCATTCAGCTTTCAGTGTCCCAGCAAAGCCTCCTAGAGATCATATTTAGGCTATACACAGCTCCCATAAGTAGTCTCCCACATTCTAAGGTACTATTCATGGTTTGGGAAACTGGCTGTTGACATCATGGTCCAGCTAGCAATCAGTATACTTTGCCAATATACGTGACATATATTGGATACCATGGTCTAGATCCAGCTAGAGTTTTCCAGTCCCAGGGCAATCCTAAGTAGGCCTATTTAGAACCCTACTCAAGTTTATTCAGTGGGGTCCTAATCTCAGGAAAGAGTTCTTAGAATGGTACTGTCAATCTTGTCCAGTTCTTCACTTTAGTTCTTCCCCTGTTCAACATGGCTTTTGTACATGCAGGTCCCCACCGTGGGCTTTTGGGGTGATCAAAGGGGATCCCGTGCTTCCTTCCTGAAATAGCTGGTTCAATTCAACCTACCTGTTCCCCTTAACTGAGGAATCTTCTGTTGGAGGATGGACTCCCTCCACTGAAAAACAGCTGTAAACATGAGAGAACTGATCCTTTCAACACCGCAGTTATACTCATGTTACCATTCCCTAAAAGTTTTTCCAGGAAACTTTATTGGAACCTCCTAGCAGCACAGTTCAGTTACTTTACATTTCTTTCTAAGGACTCTGAGAGTGAGCGTCTCCATCCTTTATCCTCAAATTATTTTTGGAGAAAGACAAGAGGGCAAATTTTCCCATGAAGGTACAATGAAAGGCCATGTGAGCTTTAAACAACAGGATGCAATTTGGTAGGGAATTGCAAAGCTACACATTGATTATTTAGCCCATTTATAGATTCCAATGTGAAATCCAGGAGATTTGTGGTATTTCTTGAAAAGCTCTGTGCCTGTAAACCACTCCGTGGATTACAGCTGCCCACAGAGCTGCCCTTATTCCCCCCTGTGGTTTATAATGTGGATTACCTCCTGACAGTAATAAGCAAAGTAATCCATGTGTAATTCAATGCAAGTTACTAATGTCTGTTTCATATATTCTTCATTTTACAGAGAGGTTCCAATAAGAAACTTTAAAAAACACAGCAGAGTAGATTTAGAAGCCTAGTGAAATTTCACCTGATTGAATAAATCAATTAAGCCTGCATACTTTTGCATATTAAGGAAAACAATGCTTCTAAAGAAAAAAAAGTACCAGCAGCTTTTAGCTAATGCACTGAGATGTCACCCCGACACTGTTTTAGCAAAGGAGTCAGGAGAACGTGTTTCCCAAGAAAGTAATAGAGAGAATCCTTCTATTAAAAATAATTTAAATTGAAAAAGACTACACTGCCTATTTTAGATTTATCTTTATCATCATGAAAACGCTTTTTTAGCCAACCAATCTAACTGCTTATCTAAACATTGCTTCCCTAGGGGCTGGCTCAGAGTTCTTTATCATCCCCAGCAAGGTATAATTTTGCAGTGGCTAAACTCCAGGTATGGCCGGGAGTTCTCTGGGAATTACAACTGATCTCAAGACTGCAGACATCAGTTCCCCTGGAGTCTCCTAATTCATTGCAAGGTCTGCGTTCTTTTATCTTCGTCAGGCCTGGCAACTAGTTGCAGTGATCCATGTAACAGTCACCTCCAGGTTGTATTACTGCAATTGGCTCTACGCTGGGCTGCCAAAACAGCCCGGATTGGGCTGCTATTGGGCAAGGGAGTGCTCTCCCATGCTGCAGCAGCCCGTTCCAGGCCAATTCTGGGCCAATTTAGGCCAGATTCAGCTTGATTTGGCCTGTCTGATGACATCACTTCCTGGAAGTGATGTCATTGAGCAGGCTTGGGGACTGAGCAACCCAGAAGGTAGGTGCTGGGACCCCCACCTCCTGCCAGGAGTACAGAGGGACCTGACAACCCTACTGTGGGGCCACCTCTCACCACATGATCCCTGGAGCCTGTTTTGTTCAGCAGACAAACATCTACTGATGGTCCCCAGCCCCAAGGAGGTTTGCCTTGCCCCAACCAGAGCCACAGCCTTCTTGGCCCTGGCACCAACCTGGTGGAACTCTCTGTCTGCGGCAACCCAGGCTCGTTTGGATTTGCTGTCTTTCAGTCAGGCCTTCAAGATGGAGATGTTCCACTAGGCATATGGTGATTGAGGCAGGTGAACCATCCAAACCATCCTCCTGCCATAGGGAGCGTGCCCCCCCCCCTCTCGACTCTTTATCCATCTGTAACTGGCCACTCTGCCCCACAGGCTCGTTTAGGCTGAACGGGCAGTGCTGTATGTGCCTGGCTGTTTTAAAGACTGTATTCCTGTTTGATGATGTTATATTTTATGTTGCCAAGTTTTATTATTGTATTTATTATACTGTTGTGAACTGCTCTGAGCCCGCTTGTGGGGAGAGCAGAATATAAATTTAATTAAATAACTTCATGGTCAAATGCATTTTAATGGATGTTAAGTATTGCTCCCCTTTCCTTATAAACAAAAGGAATTTCTGTAGCACTTCAACCATTGACTGTAACAGAAATACTTGCTGAATTTGAATGTAACAGGAAATTTGATTGTATTAAGCATTACTTAGACAGATACAGTTACAGTGGTGGTGAATGGTGGTGGTGCTTACAAAGTGTACATCTTATATTTTACAGCCTTTGAACCTCTTTCACAATTTCCCCCCTCTGTACACATTTGTGAGCACATCTACTGTGTACCCATATCTACTGGCTCGGGATTAACTTCATATACTTTAGGGTTTCCAAGCCCAAAAACCTACTGACTCTACACCAGACTCCTACAGAGAGGCTGTGTAGCAGGTGGTCTTTACTTGCAGCTCTCTGTGCTAATCTGGTTCAAAACTGTTTCTCCCTTTGTGCAGCTTTTCACGGGTGTTAGATTCCATGCCAGAAGGAAAATCATCCCCTAGTTAAGGACTATTAAAGACCTTCCGTTAAAGTCACTGGACAGTCATTCATAGGCCAAACCAGGGCTTTTTTTGGGGGGGGGGGGGTAAAAGAGGTGGTGGAACTCAGTGGGTTGCCAGCACAGGGGGCAACTCTTGGTGGGAGGTGGTGCCCCTGGAAAAGTGCACACATGCTCCCAGGGCCAATGACATCACTTTGGGTCAGCTGGAACAAGGGGGGAGTTTTTAAAAGTTTAAATCGCCCTTGGCAAAAATGATCACATGGCTGGTGGCCCCACCCCTTGATCTCCAGACAGAGGGGAGTTTAGATTGCCCTAAACTCTCCTCTGTCTGGAGATCAGAGGGTGGGGCCAACAGCCACATGACCATTTTCAAGAGGTTCTAGAACTCCATTCTACTGCATTCCAGCTGAAAAAAAGCCCTGGGCCAAACTCACAACGATACTTAGATTCCCAGTGAAAAATCCTGAAAATAATTTCAAAGACTTCACAACAAGCCCCACTTGAAACAGCTGCTTCATCTCCAGCCCTCTTGAAGAAATACAGGGAAAACAGGCACACGCCAAGGTTCTGGGTACAACTGAGGCCATCACACATTTGCATTTTTAATATACTCATGGAAAACTCTGTGCTGTGTTCGTAGAAAAGGCTAGTCTGCCTGTTCCAATTTGGGCAGTAAGCATGAGAGACATGGCAGGCAAATAATAAATAAGCAAGTTTTACATATTCATAGGTGCAAGTCAGACACTGATTGTATTTTCCAGAAACACAGCTTTTCACAGGAACATTGGGTAAATTCAGTTTAAACTTTTTTGGCTCAAGGGAGAAAGAAAGAGAAGGATGTTTTTATTCAATGAAAGAAAGGCATAATTGAGAGGCCTCTCTTTCTTTAAGGGACTATGTTTCCCTCTGCTTTTTTCAATCAGAAAGCATTTAGATTGCTCACCGAATGTCTCTTCCCCTTCTCCCTGGTATCTTGTTTCCAACATTAGGGTTTTTTTTTAAATGGAGGAGCATTCAGTAATGTGCGCCTTCATCTGCACGTTGTCTACAGTTGTAAAACTGTGCTACAGTTCTACAGGTTTTAGCCCACTCTCCTGACCAATAAAGCGTCAGGAAGTAGAACCGGGTGGAACATTGTAGCACACATCTGTTGGAAAGCATAGAAAAAGACACCACATGCCACTACATTGCTTCCCGTCCATCCCTCCTGTCCAGGTAAGTAAAAGCGGCTGATTGTGTTTGAGCTGCAGCTATTGTAAAACAAGTACTCCTGATCAATTGTGAATTGGGCTTCTTCCTCTTCTTCTAAGAAAACTGATGTTTCCACACAGTCTTAAGTATAGCACGAATCTCGCGCATACTATTGCTGTTCTACCACTAAAACCCAAGAATACCTGTCTTATCCCGCTTCTGTTTATTCTGCTTCATTCCGCTTTATAAGCATTTCGTGGGAACTTCCAAAGACGATTCTTAACTGTTTGGAACGTTCTACCATTGGGGAAGCCCATCCCCCTTTTCCTTTTGTGTGCCGGCAGGCAGTCCAAACAAATATATATATTTTTTTTAAAAAGATGGCTTTTGCGCAATTACGAAGTTTCAGTGGGGGTGGCCAGTTCAGCATGTAATCCAATACATTGTGTGAATTATGCATTGAGACAGATTTTTGGACTGAAAGAGCAGCTCGTTTTTCTTTAGTTACCGTGGGTGCCCGGCAAATGGCTGAGTTCCACCTGTCTGTGTCGGCTGGCCGGCCATGTTTGTTGTTTTTTTAAAATAAGAAGCGCTTTGAGCCGTTACGCTGTTTCCACGGAGTTGCCAGTTTCAGATGCGATTCTGATTTGATTCTGATGTGATTCTGATGTGATTAAAGCACCAAGATAGGCTCCCTGCTCTAGAGAGTTTCCCTGGTAGCTTGCTTTTGATTTCAAAGCCAGTGCAGGACGCTTTGCCCAGTTTTCCTAGTAACTGAATCCAGGTACAGCGAGCGGCGAAGCAATAGCTTTTTTCAGACTATCACATGGGGAAGGGGAAGGGCTCTTTCCAGGACTATTTTTTCCTTTGACAGAGGTCTCATTGAAGCCAGGCCTGGCAGCAACCAGGCACAGCTGCTCACTACTATTCCACAGCAGCCATAGCATGAAAGCTAGTGTAGTATAGTGGTTAGAGTTTCAGATTAGGACGTGAGAGACCCAAGTTTGAATCGCCTTTCTGCTGTGGAAGCTCACTGGGCCAGTCACCCACTGTCAGCTTAACCTATCTCACAGGTTTCTCATGAGGATAAAAGAGAATACAGGAGAACAACGTAAGCGGCTTCCAGTCCCCATTGGGGATAAAGGCCAGGTATAAATGCAGTTAGTAAATATAGTTGATGGGTAGCAGATAAAATGTAGGTGGTTTTGTAGGTGGGAAGTAGAGAAGGAAGCAGGAAAGGGAACAGGCTGTGGGGGCTGCTATGAGGGAACAGTGGAAGAAATAGAGGAAATAGTGGGGGGATACTGGGGGAAATGAGGTGCCTCCCACAAGTCCTCGAGGTTTCCTCCCTTGTATAATGTAATTCTTCAAATATAGTGTTAATTACCAAGTACTCTACAGACTATCAATTGTATACGTGGAAATATTATATTACGTTGATGTCAAATATTAAATTGTCAGCAAATCATCACTTTTTCTATATAATGCAACAGTGATTGCCAGCTTAACTTTCCAAAATTCAACCTGCTTACAGTGCTTTAATGCTGTGAATTTCACCATTTTAATTATATCGAGAGCCCTTCTTAACTTCCTGCTTTGCTAGGCTCATGTTTTGACTTCCAATACTTTGTCAAAAGTTAACCTTGCCACTGTAAAGATGTTTAACAATACCTCTTGTATAGACTGATGAGCCATTTTTACACAATCCAGTAGAAAGGTGTGGCTTTGTGGAACAAGTTATTTGCATTCAGAAGATCCCAGTTGTATCCCTCCTGTCTCCATTTAAAAGACTGCATGTGTTGGAAGAAATCTCCCTCTGTCTGGAGAGCTATTGCCAGTGAAAGTAAATACTAAGAGCAAAACTACAAGTGATGCCTGACACAAGTTGGACACTTGTCATCTTCCCTCAAGTCTTGATGGGAAATGTAGGCAACTTGGTGGAATGTTGGACTAGTGACAGTTGAAAAGTCCATTGGACAGCAGTCGGCAAGCCACTCTGCAAGACCAGGATGCCTACATTTCCCATCAAAACTTGAGGGAAGCTGACAAGTGTCCAACCTGTGCCAGGCATCACTTGTAGTTTGGCTCTAAGCTAGATAGACCAATGATCTTTGGTCTGAAGGGAGGTCATATGCCTTGAATGGCAGAGGGTGCTGCCGTTCTTGTTGGGGGAACACTTTTAATCAAACCAAGAATTCAAAGAGTGTTGTTGCAGTATTTCTAAATAATGTACTTACCAGTTCTTGACATCTTTGCTCTATCAATGGTCTTTCGCTTAAGATAATGTCACACCTACCAACTCAGCCCCATTCATGCTAAGCCACAGGGCTGACCTACAGAAAGAAAGAATATGCAGTCAGTAAATCCAAAAGACCCAATCTCAGTTTCAGGCTGGGAAAATACTTACTTTCTGTTCAAGCTTCTTCCTGGAAACCTTCCAGAAGCAGAAGAAAGCTCCAAAAAGCTCTTATAGGCAGGGTCTAACTAGGGTTACTGAGTTCAGTTTCTTTCTGATTTCCAGGTCTGTATGCTTAAGACTGTAACCTTAAAAAGTAGGCTAGGTTTCAACACGCTGGTAGACTATCTGGCTGTAATGCTGCAAAATCATTGGAGGAAGCAATCATAGCTTGAGTTGCAGTATTACTATCCTGCACAAGACTGAGAGATCAAGGCAACAGTATCACATATATGTTGTTTCAGTAAAGGCTATGGGTGAACTGAGGCTTAATATACCACTGCCAGGAGGTACAGATACAGGCCCCTCCCCTCCAGGAGCAGGTGACTGGTATGTGCCTGATTCTGGTGGTGAGTGCTGTGACATGGCTAAGGTGTTTTTATCTGCTTGTTTTTGATTTTTATTCTGCCCTCCCCACACAGGCAGGCTCAGGGCAGATTACACTCAATAAAAACATTACAATATAATTTACACTTTTAAATAATTCAAAATAACAATAGCAAACTGTCCAATATAAATATTTAAAAGAAATATCAGCAGCACTCAACCAATAGGAGGTAATCAATCTACTGCCTACTACCACTTAAAAAGGCTAGATGGTGGATGCCTCTAATGGGGAGGGCTCTCCTCTCCTCTCCTCTCCTCTCCTCTCCTCTCCTCTGTTCTGTTCTGTTCTGCTGGTGGAGGCTTAGCCTAGCCTCTGCCATATGCCTGGCGGAACATCTCCATTTTACAGACCCGGTGGAAGGATAGTAGATCCTGCTGGGCCCTCGTCTCATCAGACAGAGAGTTCCACCAGAGACCACATATGAGTTTGAAGGCAGAGCAGTCGCCCAGGGCAAGCAGGCTGACTCAGGCCCTTGGGGCTCCTCCTGCACATCAGAGGGGGCTCCTGGAGGTGCCTTGTTCTAGGGTGGTATTAGGTGGCCAGCCCCCTCCTCCTCTAACTCTTTAGCCTCCTCATCGGAAGAGGAGGAGTCTGTGCATTGGTTCATGACAATTACCTCCTTGTTCTGATCCCCCTTCCCCCTCCATTATCTTTTCCTCTGGCTCTGATCTTGATGTAGTCTCAGGATTTTCTCTGAGATTTCACTCAAATTAAAGTATTTTCTGGCCAGGCTGCCCTGCCTAATATGTCCCTGCATGCAGCTAGGCAAGAAGGTGAGACTCCTATGCCTTCAAAATGAATATAACCAAAACGAGAAAAGAGCCTATGCCGGAACGAGAAGAGCAAGTAGGAAATCAATGGCAGGACTTCCAGGAATCCACTGATAGACATCTACATGATTATCACTTTATCTCTGGAAGTCCATCACACACATTGTTTTTTAAACTGCTTCCACTGTAAATGACTGAATTTGACATGACTTTTGGTTATTTGAAAGCTGTGTGTTATTTGCCTACTGCAGAGAAGCAACACTTAAATTCACACCTTTAGTAGAAAGTATCTAATTTGTACTCTTTTGATGTTCAGAAGTTAGCTTTAACTTGTTCCTTCGGGTCAAACAAACCAGACACCTAGAACAGTGCAGAAGTTAACATTCAGGCATGTGCACTTTTAGCATGAGTGCAGGAATAAATAAATGGTGAGCATGCAAAGGTGAACATTTTGCTTTTTGTGAAGTAGTTATTTACCATATTTATCGGAATGGCCCTGAATGCAAATAAGGCTACACACACAAAAAACATTTTATTACCCCATATAACTTGTATATGAATTTAAGACGGCCACCTTATTTTTCTTAATGATACTCCTAGAGGGGGGGGGGGAATCTAGGCTTCCTTTCAGGTAAATAAGGTAGCTGGTTGGTTTTTATACATGTAGATCACTGCAAATCCTATAACTTAATCATGTGTGTACACATGTATGATTCTATGTATCTTACCTCCTCATCCAGTAACATAGCTAAACTTGCTGTAAGTCACTGAAAAGCTTTTAAGCCTTTGAAGTTCATCCACTGTCCTTTAGATTTTGTTCATTGTTGTATACACATAAATTCCCCCATTCTTCTTTTTTAAATCGCAGTACTCTGGAAGGTGTACTCTGCCACAGCAACTGCCACCATCCTCCCCCATCCTATTTCCAGGCCTTAATGAAACAACCAGGATCTAGGGCATCTTTAGTTATGCCTAACCGGGTTCATTTCCTAATGAGTCCCTCTAAATCTGCCATCAGAAGATTTTATTGACTCTAGGATCATAATTAAGCATTTCACTTTCTGGTTTGAAGTCCCCACACTCCTCAGCCCATGGATTTCAGATGACATTTAATAATCAGTAATTGGGCAGCGCCTGGCTGGGCTTTTAATGTCTGCAAGAAATCACCCCAACGTGTGAAAAGTCCAGACAGCAACACTCTTGAAACTTCCCAGAGTCCCTTGACACTTCAGCCCGTGCACTAACAAACAGGAAATCTACAGGAAATCTACACGCTCGGTGGTTAATTGACACATTGGAAGATTTAATTGCTTCCCGATTAGGTAAGGTGCTATAGCACTCCGTCACCGCTGGAACAAGTAACATATGTGAGTACATCAAAATGTAGCTGCTTTCAATTGTTTAAAAACCTTTGATTTAGTGTGTGTTTTTTCAGATGCATAGTTAATTTTGTGCCAGTTTTTTTTAAAAAAAAAACAAGCATCATGCCAATACAAAATCCTATATAACATACGAGTGATAGATGATATTACAAGGAAAAGTCCGCACAGCAATCTAATAAGGAATAGGTTTGGTGGAGAGCATTAATGCGCCACCAAGCAACCTAAATCTGAACCATCCAGGAAATGTTACAGCAGCCCAAATGTAATATGAATATGCATTCAGTAGTAAAAATTCACTATAGGGACATTGGATTCTTATCTCCTTACAGATGCTAATTTTCTGCATTTTCCCCACGCTATAATCAAACTGATTACATTTTGCATTGTATCTTTGCATCCTGACTCCCTCTCTTTGCATCAACAGCCCCACCTTCTAACTGGGATATAAGGCCTTCGGGATCTCCATTCGTATTTGTATCTGACAAAGGGATCTTGTCTTGACTATCAAAAATTTATACCCTGGAAATCTTATTGGTCTTTAAGGTGGACCCGAATCTTGTTGGTTTATTGTTGTTTCATCAATATCTTTAATGTTTCAGCTATGCATATTATTGCTAAAATGCTAGTTTTTCCAAACTCAGATCTGAATATCCATTTGATAAATCCTTGATTTGGAATTCACAGTTCAGAATCATTTGTTAAATTTCATGTATTGTTCACGCATTTAGTCATTAGATTAACATTATTTTCTCAAAGAAGATTGACTGGTTTTCCTTTCCTACATACACATTTTTTAAATGTAAATTCTCACATTAATTTTATCAGTAAGTAAATGTCATTTAAATATCACAATCTCATTTTACTAATAATTGAATAGACCCATTGACAGCAGTGGGGCTAAAATTTTACCTAGGCAGGTTAAATGCTTTGGAAATTGAGTGAATTTTGTAGTTTCTTTCCCACTCAAGATTTGTAGAATTCTCATATTGTTAGGGAAAGCACATGTGAGCACACACACACACATTTAGCTTGTGCAATCCTTGGGGTGTTAGCTTAGTACTGTTCCTAATAATATCCTCCCATAAATATCCTCTCATAAATAGCACCTTTTTGAAGAACATCTGGAATCAGTATGGACGCTACTCCATTGCCCCCAGTTGAGCCCTTTTCTTTGTTCCATGCCACTGACATAAAGGAAGAGAATTTGATTTTATATAATGCCATTCACTCTCTGAGTACACTTTACAAAGCACTGAATGAGATACTAGTAACACCATGACCGCCTTTACGACCACTTTCACTTCAATGGCATTCATTGTTGTGTCCTGTAGACATCCCAGGATGCCATGAAAGGAACATTTAATTAAATGCAGCTGGGTCAAAACAATTTGAAAAAGAACTTATCTAGGCATTTTATTTACTGAGAAAGAAACGGAGAAGGGGGACATTAAGAAAATGGATGACAGTGTCTAAAGAGGAACAGGTTCTGGCTAGCAAGAGAGTGAATACATCTGACCAAGTTACAATGTTCCACAGGGGGCATAATGCAATACGGGGAGCCAATATAGCGAAGATTGTTTTACCACACATCCACACCTGAGAAAATTTAGCTGCAGTAGCATTTCCTTATTCCTCTGTTTCCCAACATTTCTGATTTCTGCTAAAATTCTTACCACCTGGCTTCCTTCTGCTGGCATATACCTATACAGCAGAGGAGGACACTGAACTGATTAAGAGTAACAAAAGCTTTATTAACAGAACTAACAAACTGGATAGGAAAAAAGAAGTAAATCTGTCTTGCTAGTTGAGAGCATTTGAGAGAGGTCTCACAAGAAGGAGAGATTACCCTGAGAGTAGCATTCTGCAGATGGACGAGGAGAAAACCCCTTCTTAGAAAGAAGGTGCTTCCCCCTCCACAGCCCTGTCTACCTAGAGCTCGTTGTCTCCTGTAGGATCTTCTTCTCCTGTTCTTTGTACACAAAGCTGCCATACTGCAACACCTACATACTTCCATGCTCAGTATCGCAAAGCACAGCTTTATAAGTGATTGCATTTATTCAAATACTTCATCAGGGTATAGCGAGAGGTGTAGGCATACTCTCATACAAAGTGATCTTTCCCACTCACTCAAGATTTAAAGTTAGGTGAGGAATCAGTTGCTGAAGATTTCTACTAGAGTTACCAGCCTCCAGGTACTGGCTGGAGATCTCCCGGAATTACAACTGGTCTCCAGGCCACAGAGATCAGCTCACCTGGAGAACATGGCTACTTTTGGGGTGCACTCTATGGAATTATGCCATGCCAAGGTCCTTTCCCTCCCCAAACCCCTCTTTTTCCAGGTTTCTCCAGGTTTCACCCCCCAGATCTCCAGGAATTTCCCTCATTGAAGCTGGCAATCCTAATTTCTACTGTCTTCTCATGAAAAGGTAAGTAAGGGCTAGCATGGACATTTCCGTTACCTTTTCCCAAAGAACACAGGAAGGTATAAAAAGTGATCCAAGTACTGTTGCTATCCCCTCCCAAGTCAAGAGAGGACTTGATGAACATCCCTACTTTTGACAACAAGGGGCTGTTGTTAAGTTGCATTGATTAGTCGGAAGAGTCGAGTCACTGTCATGCTTTCCAGCTTTTGACTTCCACCCAACTCCCTGTGGAGAGAGGCTTATGAGGTTTGCACTCCTGCATGTATCAGCACGTAGTTTTGGTTGGTCTTCTCTGCTCCAAATAGCCAAGGGATTACGATTGTTAAACAGAGTTCTCTTAATTCCTCTTTGCCGAATTTCTCCTTGAAATCTGGCAATCTGTTTCTATTCATCTTTTTAGGAATTTGAGCCATTTACAAATCAACTCCTCTTTCAGGAAGAGGAAGATTCGACTAGATTTCAAAGAAGCAATGTACTCTAACCACTATACAACACTGTCTCTGATAGCTCAGGGAAGCCCCCTCCCCAGTTATGTAATGGGATATTTTCTACCTTCCTTCTAACTGCTGCCTTTCCCTTCAGTAGATTATATCTATATCTTCTTTATTTTATCCTCACAACAACCCTGTTAGGCTGAGCGTGCATGAGTGGCCCAAGGTCACCTAAGAAGTTTCCATGGCAAAGGTAGGAGTCAATTCAGCTCAATATCCTAACCACTATGCAACACTGTTTCCATTTGTATCCTCACATCAACTTTGTGAGACAGTAAGGCTGAAACAGCTGAAGTTACAAAAGGGCTCATAGAGTACCATTGTGTGGTATAAACAGAAACGACACTATCACATGGTTAAAAAACCAAAAAATCTCAATGAGAAATTAATGAGAAATCAAAGAGAATTACACTTTTGTAAAAGGAAAAGAGAATAAGAAGGAACCAATTGCTATATCTAAAAAAAAGAGAGAAAATTTTGGGGGGAAAGGAATTCCATGCCCACCCCCATAACAACCCTACATGGGAGCATTGGCCAACTGACATCATACTTAGGAATAACCAAGCTTAAGAATACCTAACTATTTACTTTTATTCATTTGTTGTTACCATGGTCTCTTTTTCTCCTCTGGTTTCTTGTCCATTGCCAGCTTTAGATTGGGGGCAGAGACTTGCTGTTTTTGCTTATGAAGCTTAGTAAAGCAGAATGTACATTGACGAGGACTTAAAATATTTGCATACAGCTTTTCCCCCAAAAGGTGGCTCACAAAAGGTATGCCAACTGACATCATCAACAAGTGAAACAATCCACATTAAAAATTAATAACAAGACAATAAAATTCCAAACTAACCAGCCCAAATCACAAGAACTTAAAGCAGTCCTCATCTGCATTAACAATTCCAAGGCATCAATAGAATCTCCTCTTAAATAGAACACCTTTACATTTCTTCTGGAAAATGGAGAGAGTGCTGTCCTGACTTCTGCAGGCAGGCCATTCCACATGATTGGTCCATGCCCAAAAAAGCCCAAGCAGGTCTGCAAGCTCTCAGGGGATGGTACTGACAGCAGAAGTCGGTGGTAAAAGAGGTAAAGGTGCAAGCATCGAGTCATTACTGACCCATGGGAGGACATCGCATCATGACGTTTTCTTGGCAGACTTTTTGTGGGGTGGTTTGCCATTGCCTTCCCCAGTTATCTACACTTTACTAGAGATGGGCACGAACCAAAATATGAACCAAAATTAAGCACGAACCAGGCCGGTTCGTGGTTCGCGAACCGCGGTTCGTCAGATCCCATTTCTGACGAACCACCATGAACTTTAGGCTGGTTCGTTTGGTTCGTGGCTGGTTCGTTTGGTTCATGACTGCAGACACCTGGTGCCAATCAATCAGTTTCCTAGGCAACAGGGGATGGACTTCCTGCAGACCTTCTGCTGACCCAGAAGTGACCTTCTGCTGACCTGGGAGTGAGCTTCTGCTGGCCCGGAAGTGACGGTTTTCTGGCCCGGATGTGCCATTTTCATGAACCAAATGAACTGGTTCGTGAACCAGGGGCAGGTTGAATGAATGGATTTATTTGTGGTCAGAGACCATAACAATGACAATACATCCTTATCAATCAATAAAATAATTAAATCCAGCATAAAAATGTAAAGGACATAAAAAAATACATTTAGCATTTAAAATCTTATCTTAAAATGTATATAGTTCTCTGGGAACTGCAGGAATTCTAATATTTAAAACACTGACATTAAAATAGTTAAAATCGTAAAAAGAGCAGGAGACTATGTATGGCTATTCTTTTTATTATGGAATTTAACCAAATAAGAGACAGAATTTGCCTGGAGATAGTTGGATTTGCATCAATTAGGAGTTTCTCCAGGCAGGCCTTATTTGCCTCTGTAATTGGTCTGTCTAGGAGTGGGGAAATAAACTTGTCCCTATAGACTTGATGGAAAGGACAACGAAAGAACATATGAATAAGTGATTCCACTTTACCAATGGAGCAACGGCAGCATCTATCCTCATATGGGATCTTTCTATATTTCACATCGGGCCAGGGTGAAAAGCTCTTCTATAAGATGGGACACATCAGGCCAGGGTGAAAGCTCTTCTATAAGATGGGACATCCAAATTAGTGAGATATCTGGCCATACCCATAACATATCTAGATTCCCTAGGGGACATAAAATGAGGAGATTGAGCTAAATCTCATTGGCGCTCTATGTCTCTCACCCTTTGTTTAACAATACTTTTTGCCTGGTCACTGCCCTGAGTCAGTAGGTCGGCAGACAAGAGTCCCACTCTTTCTAGGTTGCTTTTAACCATCCGCATCCACCTAGGCTGGTAAGGATCTTGGTTTATTAGAGGGAGAAGGCCTTTTTGATTATTATATATCTTGAGCCACTGATAAACAGAAGATAGCAATATTCTGGCTTCAATTCTCATTTGGCCTGTTTCTAGCCGTAGGAGGGCATTTGGCAATCCTGGGGGTACCTGTAAGATGGCACGGATAAATTTGGATTGAATCTTCTCAAGAATTCGCAAATTATCAGTGGATATGCCCAACTTAATACCATATAGGAGTTGCGCAAGGGCTTTAGCTTGATACAGCTTCAGTGCTGCCGGGACATATAAGCCCCCCTTAGATCGAAAAAATCTCAAGATAGCATGCACCACCCTTTCAGCTCTCTCTGTCATCAGAGTCATGAAAGTTCATGGTTCGTGGTTCATGAAATGTGATGAACCATGAACCGCATGGTTTGGTTTTTTTCTGGTTCATGCCCATCTCTATACTTTACCTCCCAGAAACTGGGTACTCATTTTACCGACCTCGGAAGGATGGAAGGCTGAGTTAATTTTTAGCTGGCTTCCACCAGGATCAAACTCAGGTTGTGAGCAGAGCTTGGGCAGAGCAGAGCTTGGAACTGCAGCTTACCACTCTGTGCCATGGGGCTCTTAGAAGTCGGTGAGAGGTGCACAATCAGTGCACATTTTCATATATGCAGAAGCAGATCTTCAGATATGCAAGTCCCTGATCATGTAAAGGTCAGAACTATAACCCTAAGCCTGAGCCTGGAAACAAACAGGCAAATTACTATTGATGATTAAAATGATGTCAGCGAGTTCAGTACACATGGCTATTGATGGCCATGTGTTGCCATTTGCTTTGAAAAAAATCCAGAGTAAACATTAACCATCACCCCAAGCTCACAATTTAGATTTTGGTGAAAACAGCGCGGGCAGAAAAAGGGAGAGGTGAGGATAATAAGGAACGAATGTGAGCAAGTATACTGACATGCAGTTTAAAAGTGCATAGCTGTGGCTGGATCATGTCCAGTGTTTTAAAAATTGTATTGGTTATGATGCATGACGTTAATTCTTGTTCCAACATGTTATGCCAGCCAAAAGACAGCTGAGAACCTCATAACAGGAAGACTGCAAGAAGCTCTGGGAGTGTCAGCCACATTTATCTGGAACTTAGAACAGATGCTTCTGCTTAGTTCTCTCTCTTTTTTTCAGCGTTGTCAACGGCAGTCTCATTTCAAACTGTAAGGGTTTATTCAGCAGATTCTTTTGGGTAGCATGCAGCCACATCTGCTTAGGGAATGAACAGGTTGTGTTTCTAGGGGGCTGTGGGTAGAGATTGGGGATAGAAGGTAATTAGATGTTCTCAGTGTTTCTCAGAAGATACAAATTCTTAAGCTATTCTTAAGTTACCAGAGGAGCTAGCAGACAGTTTGTAAAGCCGCCTGGGTTCTACATATCTATTAAAATTTTATATTGCCTTCTTCCAAGGAGTTGGAGTGATGTACATGATTCTCCCCTTCTATACTTGATCTTCACAACAAACCTGTGATAGATCAGGTAAAGAGTGATTGGCTTAAGATCATCCAGTAAGCTTTATAGCTGATGTCAACTCAGGGCTCCCAAGTTGCACATTTAACCATTATACAAAATAGGCTTTCCTTTCCATTCCCTGCAGTTCTGTACAAGCACAGGCCCAGTGTGATATTTGGGAATGAGTTTAGAATTCAGCATATTGAGAATCTCAGCTCTCACCTTTAAATATTATGAATCTAACCAGGGCTTTTTTTCAGCTGGAACGCGGTGGAACGGAGTTCCGTCACCTCTTGAAAATGGTCACTTGGCTGGTGGCCCCGCCCCCTGATCTCCAGACAGAGGGGAGTTTACATTGCCCTCTGTGCCAATCTAAACTCCCCTCTGTCTGGAGATTAGGGAGGCGGGGCCACCGGCCATGTGACCATTTTCACTGAGGGTGATTTAAACTTTAAAAAACTCCCCCTTGTTCCAGCTGACCCAAAGTGATGTCATTCTACGGTCCTGAGTTCCACCACCTCTTTCCCCAGAAAAAAAGCCCTGAATCTAACTATAACATTGAAAGTGTGAAGATAAGCCCTGATGAAATCTCAGAAACCAGAATGGTGCTTCAGAAAGAACCTCTGTGACAGACAGAAGTGGGATACAGGTGCAAGTGCAGGGGGGGGGAGTTTCCACACTACTACATATCTAATCCTGAGCAGAGCCCCACAGAGTGCCCCTCAAACTAGGAACTATGGAGGGAAATTTTCTAGGAACCCAGGAGAACACCCAGGCTTTCAGAAACCTGGGCGAGGGAGCTGATTTTTAAAAAAATGAAATCCACACATACACTGCAACTTTAAAAAAAATGCCAACCCAAATCTCCTGAGATTATGGTTAGTATTCTGCGGTTGCTCAGTAACCTCCTACAAGAGGGCACTTTTGAAAAAAGGAATGCCAAAGTAATCGAGAGAGTAAGGCAATATAAAATTGCAGTAAGGAAAGGAGCAAGGAGCTAAAGAAGAAGATGGTAGGCAGCAATGGTGACGGAAGGGCAGAAGGAACGCAAGGCATTAGTGGTAGCAACTATGGGAGGTAAAGAAGCAGCAGGAAGGAAGAAGAGAGAAAGAGACGGCACCATCAGTGACTGGAGGAGCAGGGAGTGGAAGTGATGGCAATGGCAAGTGATGACTGAAGAAGGGAAGGCAGCAGTACAGAGACGAAGCAGGGACTGACATGTCCCCCATGCTTTCATTTGAACCCTGCCCCCCCAATCAGCTGGCTGGTCATAGCAAAGGAAGGGGGAACAGAGTAGAAAGCACACTGAATAGCCTTTTGGTCCCTAGTCTCCCTCCAGCAGCCCCAGCTGATTAGGGGTCTGGGCTGGGGACACAAAGGTCACCAGAAGTACATTCCCCTCCAAGCCCTGACTCCAATAGGCTTGCAGTGGAAAGAGCATCCCCTGCTGTGTTCTTTCTGCTTCCAGCCTTCCCTCCTTGCTAGCAGCCAGCCAGCTGATCAGGGGAGAAACTGAAAGAGAGCCCTGGCGGCTTTCCTGGGTGGAGTCCCACCCAAAGTGAGCAATAACAGGGCAGCTTCTAAACTGTTTGGCAGTCGCTCGAGTTGTTCGATGTGGATCCAAACAGATCCAGGATTGGCTCACGTCTGATCAGCTATATGTTTGGCTGCCAAACACATTCACCGTGAAATATGCAGCACCCTAATTGGGGGCACAGGTGCCCACATTAGTGTGTAAGATGTGTATCCCTGACCTTTGCTTGAGGTTTACCACGTGCATAGGTGAGGAGTGAGTGTTTGTGTTTTGAATACATTCATATGAATGGCCTTCACAAAGATTGCAACCGTGTCCTTGCTACCAATGGGGGTGACAAAATATGATTGTGTGAATTCATCTACATCTCCCTGATGTAGAGGAAAATTATCAAAACTAGAGGTGATCATACCAAGTGAAAATCAGCAAAAAGTTCCCACTGGGTATGAATTTGTATGAAGTGAACTCTCATTTATGAAAGCATATGATGGAATGAAATGTGTTAATCTTTAAGGTGCCACAAAACTTATTTTTAATTTAGCTGCACCAGACTACCCCACTGGATCTACATTTATTTTCTTCCAAGGATGTTTGCTGGTCTTATTTTAAAAAGGGAGAAACCATAAGAAATAATACATCTTACAGAACGGAGAAGATACAGTATTAACTCCTACTGATTGTAAATAAACCCACAATGACTAGTGGTATCACTGCAAGTTTGCTCCAGAAAAAAAGGATGCCATTATATTTCAAATTTATTGGCTAAATTATTTCCATTTCTAATATTTCTCTATATTTGTTAATTCAACTGTCTCTGCTGCATTTCACATTCTCTGCATGAATTCTGTTTTGGCTTGGGCACAGGCACAAACATTAGATGCTGCAATGTGGAAACAATACTTTATCCATTGCTGGCACCCTAAGGATGAGATTAAAATAGTCTGAAGATCAGTAATTGTTCTTAAAACAAATATAATCTGATAGAGTTTATGTAATGATTTACTGTTGGTTTTTAAACCTTTTAAAACTTTTTGTCATATATGCCTGTCTGCATATCTGCCATGAATGTATCTTGTCTGCATATCTGCCATGAATCTATTCTGTGTTCTGTACTGGTCCTCTGAGGGCATGAGAAGTTTCTTATTGATGTTAAGGCAGTGGTTATCTCACAAGTATTTACTTTCTCTTTCCCCGCCCGCTGTCTCCAGAAGTGTCCTTGAAGGCTGGTTGCTGCCAGCTCGAAATGTATCTTTCTTGGGAACTGAGATGATTTCATTCATTGTTCTGTCTAGTCAAAACCTAGCTCTTCCCTGACAACCCCCCTGGCTCTTTCATGCCCCCAAACTTTTACGGTCCTTATCCTGATGGCGGGAGTGTTCCCTATAACTAACCTCACCAACGTCACTTCTGCCAATGCACTTGTCTGAACACCTTGAACTTGCTGAACCTCTAATAAAGTTACTTCAACCAATACACCTGTGTGTTTGCTGTGGAGAACTGGGGGATTCTGCCTGCCTGACATTTTTGCCTTTGGACCCTTAATTCAGCTCCTCCTTATATTAACTTTTACCTCAGGAAGGCCCTGGTCACAACCAACACTCTTTTTATTTGTACTCAGGTATTCTCTACTTTACCTAAGCTGTTAGTCATAGAGAGTAATTTTCCACACGGATCTTCATTAACAGAAAAAACTCTCTTCTCATCCAGATGGACATAAATTCACTCAGGCCTTTTCACACAGCTTGCCTGACCTGAATAAATTAATCCCTCTCTTGGATATATAAGTCAAATAAAATATGGTTGTTGTGGATTTTCCGGGCTGTATAACCGTGGTCTTGGCATTGTAGTTCCTGACGTTTCGCCAGCAGCTGTGGCTGGCATCTTCAGAGGTGTAGCACCAAAAGACAGAGATCTCTCTTTTGGTGCTACACCTCTGAAGATGCCAGCCACAGCTGCTGGCGAAACGTCAGGAACTACAATGCCAAGATCACGGCTATACAGCCCGGAAAATCCACAACAACCATCGTTCTCCAGCCGTGAAAGCCTTAGACAATATATCAAATAAAATAAATAAATATATACAGACTGATGCAGGTGCACACAGTTTGCCTGATTTAGCCAGAATCCTTTCTCTGAGACACCCAAAGACTAACTTAACTAGAATCTCCTGGCTGGTTAACTTTCTTTCAGAAACACAGAGCCACAGAGTCTCTCTCAGGTGCCACATATTTTGCCTGACTTAACTAGAATAAACACTGCAAATTGACTAAAAACTGCAATTCACTCCACTGCTAGGGTATAGCTACCATCCAATCAGATTTCGCTCCACTCACCCATCCAGCCCTACTCCTTCTTTCCTCAAAAACCTGCATGTAAACTCACAGTAACATTTTTTAAAAACCTCACATTAGCAAGCAGCAATAAAATCCAAATTAAATACATTACATGGAAAACATTATAGTTTACCTCTGGACCCCATGATACTCTTGCTGTGGTATTTCAAAGACCAGGTATTTGCTGAAGATTTAGACTTAATGTCTAACAACTTAACACTAGCTAGAATAGAAATAGCTTAGGATATCCCGCTTAGGCAGGTCAAAGAATTGTGTGGAGTACCTAAGGCATTTATGAATTTGTTGTGCATACAGATGAATAATTAAAGGGTTGTATGAAGGATGAAAGCTACCATGAGAATGTTGCATATTAAGAGCCGGCCACTATTGGAGCTGATTAAAATTCTACCTAAATTGTTGGCACCAGTAAGAACAAACTGATCTGCATCATACAGGGTCATTTGTTCTTTTTCTCCGGCCTGATTCCTAATTAAATCTGGCTTCAGAGATTGGCATAAGGGGAGGCGCTTCAGGCATATCATTGCTGTAATATATTCAAGCCATACATCAAAGGGATTCTGAACTATTAGCCTTGAAGAAAAGATCTCAACTACAATGATTAACAGTCCAGCTTCCTAGCTCTAGGTTCCTGCCTGATGCTATCACATTGTCAACTTCCTTTGTGTTTGGATCCGTCCCATCAACATTGTCACCTGGAGCTGCCCAGCTAATGCTCCCAAACCATGGCCAGAACTCTGCCCAGGTCCTTCACAGCAAAATGTAACCTTATGTGTCCTTGCTTCCCTTGATCTCTTACCTACATGATGCTTCTATTGGCCAGCTGACTTAGTCACATGAAGCTCCTGTAGTTATCCTCAGGGCAAAGGAGTAATCAACATCTTCATGAACCCACTGGGAGAAATTGTCTGTGGATCTGGAGTGAGGGAATACCAGTATGAGATTCTGAGATTAGGTGGGTGGCAAACTTGGAGAGAGGGCCTCCTTGGTTGAGGCACCAAAAATCTAGAATTCTATCCCCAGGGAGATTTGTTTGTTCCCTTCTCTTGCTATTTTCTGTTGCCATATAACGGTGGGTGAAGACTTTTTTGTTTCATTTGGCATTTTCTCAGTGATTCCTTCTTTGTGTCCAATGTTTCAATTGTTTTAAATATTTAAATTTTTTTTTTATGTCTTTGTATATTTTGGCTCAGGTTTTAGCTGTTCAAATGATGTGTTGTTGTCATTTTGGTTAGTTGTAATCATTTTAAAATGTGATTTTATCATGCATGTTTTAATTTGTTAGCCACTTTGGTGGTCCTTATGAGTACAGATGGGCACAAACTGGGGAAAAAATGAACCATGAGGTTCGTGGTTCATTGCATTTCATGACCCATGAACCATGATCTTTCACGAACCTGCCCCGTTCGTGAACCAGTTTCTTTAGTTCATGAAAATGTCATATCCAGGTCAGCAAATCGTTACTTCCGGATCAGCAGAAGGTCACTTCCGGGCCAGCAGAAGGTCTGCAGGAAGTCCATCCCCTGTTGCCTATGAAACTGATTGATCGACGCCAGGCTGTCTGCAGTAAAGAACCCCAAAATGAACCAGCCTAAAGTTTGTGGTGGTTTGTCAGAAATGGGTTCTGACGAACCGCCGGTTCATGAACCACGAACCAGCCTGGTTCGTCACAGACTTTGGTTCGTATTTTGGTTTGTGCCCATCTCTACTTATGAGGACAGAAAGTCAGGATGTAGCTGCTGTACCATATGGTTAAGTGGTTAGTCTGCAAATCAGTTCTCTACCGGTTTGAATCCCACTAGTGCCATGCATTCTGCAGATGGCCTTGGATAAGCCAACCCCATCCCAGCTCCCCAACCATATAGTGGGAATAATAATAACACTGACTTTGTTTACCACTCTGTGTGGGGCACTAATATTTCTAGAAGCACAGAATATAAATGCAGTGATGGTGGTGGTGGTGGTTAAAATTTTGTTAAATAAATAAAATAATAAAAATATGAGAATGACACCCAATTCTATTTTTTCCAATTTGCTGGGTCAGGTGAGTCTGAGAACCTGTCTGGAAAAGGTAATGGAAGGGATGAAGTTCTGTCCAAACAAGTCTGAAGTATTACTTAATGACAAAGTGACTTGAGAACTGAAGAGTCAGCCTGTCCTGGAGGGGATTATACTTCCCTTGAAAGAGGAGGTTCATAGCTTAGGGGTGATGCTGAGTCCTGGACTATAGCTGGAGGCTCCACAACATGTAATGCCTTTTATTAGCTTCAGTTGATATGCCCACTATTTTAAAAGAGGGTTGGAACAGACAAGGAGGGTTAGCTAGTCTGATACCTGGTAAGAGATAAAGGCAGTAGTAAGAGTGTATGACAAGGGGAGGGAGGGCAGCTGACCTCATCTCATCACATCTTAGAAGCTACGCAGGGGAAGTACTTGAATGGGGAAACCACCAAGAAAGACATGGAGAGAAAGGCAATGGAAAACCATCTCTGCTTCTTACTTGGCTTGAAAGCTTCTTGCTGTGGTTGCCATAAATCGGTTACAATCTGATGGTACATATGTATGTATGTAAGAGATTGTGTAGAAGGGATGTTAGAACATTTAGGGGGCAAGCAGCAGGCAGCTCGCATGGGCTCTGCTTCCAAGCAGCAAAATGTCTTGAGCCAGAACTGCTCATCTGTTACTCTCTTGAAAAGACTCAATCTTTGGCAAGAATATCATAATTAAAGGGCAGCAGTATCTCTAACAGCCCAATCCTGTACATGCTTGAAAGCAAGTCCCATTGACTGTGGATAAAGACTTCAGCACTTTAGACTCATGGAAATTTGCAAAGAGAAGCAACTCAACAATGAATAAGCAACAGAGAGAAAAATCCCTTTTAGAACCAGCTGCATAGAGTCCTGTTGGAAGGTGTCTCAGCAAGGAACAGAAATAGCTTTTGACTGGCATTGGCTGAGATTTCTCCTCCCCATATGGAGCATGTTTCCAGCTTATGGAAGATAGAAGATCCTGCTTTGCTTATGGATGTGCGTGTAGCATCTGTTTCAAGCAGTGCATTTCACCAAATTCAGTTAATATGCCAGCTGCATCCTCTTCTTGAAAAAGTTGACCTTGCACAGTAATCCAGGCTTTGATAATGTCCAGGCTTGATTACTACCGTCATTACACATAGAGCTGCCTTTGAAATGTTCTTGAAAACTGCTACCGATCTACAATATGGCTACCAGATTGTAAAGTGGGACTCACCATGGTGAATATATTTCTCGTATACTTAAAGGTCTTAACTGGCTCTTGGTTCATTTCCAAGCACCACTGAAATGGCTAGCTTTAACCTATAAAGTTCTAAAACATCTGGAACCAAGGTATCTAAAGGATCACCCTCTCTCATATGATCCTGCCCATCAGAGGCTTTCATTTACATGCCTCACATTCAGTTGATTGTATACCAGAGAGAGACTGCTCGGTGGTAGCACACAGGTCAATGGCTCCCTCTATTGTGGACCTCCAGCACCTGCAGTCTGGAGGTAAATTGCCCCTGAAAATCAGCAATCTCTAGCAGATGCATACAATTGCAGAAAAGATTTGCAACTGTTACACTTTCATAAATGCAAGTATAATATTTTGTGACAGAAAGGTAATATCATATATGAGGGCTATATATGTTGTCCGGGGTCAGCAGCCCAGCCCCCGGACTTGCTGGCAGACAGCGGCAGGGGGCAGCCGGGAGACAGCAGTTCAGCTGCTCTGTCTGGCAAACAGAGCCAGACCCTGCCTACTCCAGGGGGAAGGGGCAAAAGGCCAAAGCCTCAGAAGGCTGGAGGGAGCAGGGAGAAGCCAGCTAGTCCCACCCACCATGGGGGAGAAAGGGGGCTAAGCAGGCTAGAGGAAAAGGGCCAAGGCAAGGGGAACAGGGACACAGCAACAGCCCAGACAGAGCCCTTACCTTCCAAGGAGGAGAAGCAGCCACCACAGCCCAGAGCCACACCCTGGCTAGAGGACAGCAGCCTGGCTCAGGAGGTGCTAGGAGCCAAGCCCCTCCAGGTGGAGCTGCCACAGGCATTCTGGGGGAGGAGATGGGTAGCCCCTCCCAGCATCAATGAACAGGCAGCACAGAAGCTGGCCAGGGCAGCTCCTCGCGAGCAAGGCCAGACAGGCTCAGCAGCACAAAAGCTGGCCAGGGCAGCTCCTCGCGAGCAAGGCCAGGCAGGCTCAGCAGCACAGAAGCCGGCTGGGGCAGCTCCTCGTGAGCAAGGCCAAGGAGACCTCAGCTGGGGATGGCTCGCATTCAACCCCACCCTGCCAGCAAGGCAAGGAAGCCAAGAAGGGATTAGTGGTAGGAGGGAAACACCTGAGAGAAGGCACAGCTGGGCCAAGTCAGGAGAGGGAACAAGCCTAGAAGGAGGGCAGGGCGGGGAAAGGAAGCCCTATATAAGGTGGCTAGGAAGAGCTCTGAGGTGGTGGGTGTGAGTGAGGAGTGATGATGTGGAGTGAGAGCAGTAGGATGCAAGGGTGGTGGCTTGGAGGAGAGTTCTGGAAGGAGGAGATGAAGGAGGATGCAGAGGGTAAGCAGGCCAGGTTGAGCAGGCCAGCGAGTGGACTGAGAGGGAGTCTGGGTGAGGTATACCGCCCCTCCTTCCACAGAGCAGGGTCCTGCAGAGTCCCTGGCCCCCCTGTGACATCAGGAGCAGACTGCCCAGTGCCACACCCAGTGGCAGCCGCAGCAAGCCCTGACATATGTGATTACCTTTCAGGATGTAAAAAGCATACCCTTTCCTTAACTAAGAAAAATGACAAAAAATAACTTGGTTTACATCCATGAACTTCAAGGGAAGGAAATCTTCATTTGAACTCTACTTCTAACTGAAATAAAATGTCTGAAAGCTACTAATTAAGATGAAAGAAAGATGTATCATTTCTTGCTGACATTTCCTTTTTATCAGCCAAAGATATGATTGAGTGGGGGAGGGGCGTTCACACTGGAGATCCGGGCCACATTGTCATGGTCAGGGCTTTTTTTCTGGGAAAAGAGGTGGTGGAACTCAGTGGTGGAACTCAGGACCGCACAATGACGTTGCTTTGGTTCAGCTGGAACAAGGGGGGAGTTTTTTAAAGTTTAAATCACCCTCGGCAAAAATGGTCACATGGCTGGTGGCCCTGCCCTCTGATCTCCAGACAGAGGGGAGTTTAGATTGTCCTCCGTGCTGCTCGGCGGTGCGGAGGTCAATCTAAACTCCCCTCTGTCTGGAGATCAGGGGGCAGGGCCACCGGCCATGTGACCATTTTCAAGAGGTGCCGGAACTCCATTCCACTGCGTTCCCACTGAAAAAAAGCCCTGGTCATGGCGAATAACTTGAAAACATCAGCCTGAGAAGAAAGCTCTTAAGGGATTTGTACATAGACAGCCTTCAATATGGAAACCTCCTGGATTGGTTTCTTTGTGCTTGTTTCAGCTGCTTGGGCTATCTTTTATATGCCCAAGTTCAACAGTGCAGTCCTCAACAGAGTTATACCCTTCTAAGTCCATTGACATCAATGGTCATAGAAGAGTTTGACTCTGTGTAGGACTGCAGTGCAAATCATTAAACATTGCCTTTTAGTTCTTTTCCTGTATAATATCAGGGGCTCCATGGCAAGTGTTATATGATGCAGAAACCAGCCCCGTAGCTCCCTTTACTCTCCCACTGTGAGATATCAAATAATGGCACAACCAAAGCATTGCATGAATACCGCACATGACTTTTGCACAGACTTCAAAATTCTCTACAGATCCCCGGCGTTCTTCTCTAGTAGACATCAGGAATCCTTCAATAGATAAATCAACATGGAAGATTCTATCTAGAAGGATAAAGTTTGAATTCACAGAAGTGATTTGTCCAAGAAAGACCACATTAAAGCAACAATTTGGAAAGAGTTTCGGAAAGGTTATCATTCCCGTTCTTCACTTGGAAAGCCAGTAACAGCAAAGGGATGAATGAAGTATTATGATCTTCAACGAGGGACAAGCCAGTATCCCCTTCACTTACACCTTTGATTAAAAAAATATAGTGTCACAGACTTAAGAATTTGCTATATTTCACATTTACATCTTGTTTATATGTTTAGAAGATTTTTTTTAAAAAAAAAATTCAGACCAACCATCAGATATACGAAAACAGGTACATTTGAGTTCTGGTGGTGTACAAGAAAGCATGGCTTCTTAGCAACATTAAGATCGTACAAGACTACCATGATGATATTATTTCAAAATATTCCCCTACCCACATATACACATTCAATTGCAGTCTCTGTTCTCCCACCTTTAAAGACAATCCATACTGTCAGAGTGTCAGTTTGCTAGTCAGTTCTCAAGCCAAAGATACGCCATATTCTTATGTTATAATCTGTAGTTGTTTAGTTCTCTCCCTCCAGGCCCAGGTGTTGCCCAAGCCGCGTATATCCATGGGAGCGAAGAATTCTTATCACTCCGTTCCGACCGACCTTTATGTCCTCGCCTTCCCAGGCCTTCTAGTCAGGACTAAGGGGAGAGGCTGGGAATGGGTGTTTGAAGTGTTGTTACTTTCACTTTGTGTGTCATTCTCAGCGAAGCTTTGGTTCAGCCAAGGGCCTCAAGTCCTTGGATCGTGGACCCCTGTATCCTGAGCATAATCTTCCAATAAACCTTTTGAAACCAAGAGACCTTGTGCTTCTTGCAGAAGGGGGGAGACGAACTCTAGATAACTGGGATTCCACAGTCTGACACACACAGGAAGATTTTATGTAGGAAAGCATTCACAGGCTGTTCCACCCCTGCAATAGTTAACAGTATATGCACACACATGTGTGTGTAATATATATCTCAATATATACTAAGTAAATTGACCTGTATCATTCATAAAAATGGGAAAACCCAGCCCCTCACAAGTAAGGAAGGAACATCAACATGAGCTCAGTAGGTGGCCTTGGGTAAGCCACTCCTCTCAGCCCCAGCTGTATTGTGAGGATAATAATAACACTAACTTGTTCACCACTCTGGGTGAGGCACTAATCCGTCTAGAAGAGTGGTATAGAAATGCACTTATTATTGTTGTTGTTGTTGTTATTATTTTACTTTATAAATTAACTGAGAGAGACCCAAACAAGAACATAAGACGAGCCCTACTGGATCAGATCAATGGCCCATGTAGTCCCACACACTGTTTCACAGCCAACTAGTAGTCCTTAAGGGCCAAACAAACAAAGCATAGAAGCCAAGGCATTACCCCTTCTCCATGAATTGGTCTATGCCTCTTTTAAAGCTGTCTATGCTCAGGGCCATAACTGCCTCCACTGGCAGCAAATTCCACAGTTCAATTTATTCATTGAACTAAACAAGTACTTCTTTTTGTCTGTCCTGAACCTATTTTCCAACTTCATTGGGTGCCCCTGTATTCTAATATTATGGGAGAAGGAGGAGAAACCCTACCCCTGAGAGTGTATAGAATCTTGGATGGAGAGATTTTGGGGGAATGAACGGATTTTCAAACTACCTTGCCTACTGCAATCCCTTACTGTATCTAGGGTTGCTAGCCAAAGGCAGTGACTGAAGAGCTCTTGGAAATACAACTGATCTTCAGGCAACAGAGAAAATGGCTCCCCCTTTTCCCCTTGAGAAAATGGCTTCTTTGGAGCATTGACTCTTTGACATTATACCCTGTTGAGGTCCGTCCCCTCCACAAATCCTGCCATCCTTAGGCTCCCCCCCCCACACACACAAAATCTCCAGGAATTTTCCAACCCAGAACTGGCAATGCTAACAGTATCCCACTTTGTATATACGTGTGTCTATAAGTACACATCTGCGTCCCCAGCACAACAAACCTAGTAGATGAGGAGATTAACATATTTTTCAACTGTCTTTGTCGGACTGCAGGTAGTGTGTGGCTTAACCCTTCTCTCCTGACAGTTTTCTATTTAGATGTATTATTTTTGTGACTGGCTCCCATCTGCCCAATAATGTGATTGGTTGGTAAACTCACTATTTTAATACCTTCCTTCCCTGTTTCTACCCCATGATTGCCCTCCTGACCCTTCTCACTCTGCTGGGCCATCTTGTTGGGCTGGCTGAATGGCCAAAGGGGTTCCTGCCAGAGCCAGAACACAACCACCTAGTGAGGAAATTGGCTGCCCCCCCTGCAAGTGGCCGAGCTCTGCCCCGAGTGGGAGTTGGGGGTATCCCCAGCCCCATATGGAGGAGCATTCTGTCACATGAGCTCTCAACTTACAGCCCAAAGCAATGCAGTCTAAAAAATATCTATCTCTTCTCTGGGTCTTCATAAAAATGAGGCCTAAAAAACAGAACACAGGGCAGGGCTGTGCAGACAGGAGCTGCTTTAGTTCTTTGGGGTTTCCATTGAGTTCTATGGAACAATGTAATGCTTCGCCTGAGAATCCATCCTTAATGGAGAGGAGAATAGGGAAGAGATTGGGATTCTCCATCCCTCCCCCTTCACCTGCTTGTCAAATTTAATGGGCCTTCAGCTACAACTATAATCATAGTCATGAACTAGGTCAGCAGTTGGTTACAACCTCATTAAAAGATGAACTGTAGCTAGAAGGGCAGAGGTCAAAAGGCACATAAGGGTTCTACCCCAGAGTATATAATACAGGAATTCTGCTAGCCAGAAATGTCAGTTCAGTAGTTCATTAGTAAAGTTTAAGCTGAAATGGAAGTCAACAAAACAGTCTCTCCCTTTGCCTTCCCTTGATACGGAAGATGCAAATCCCCCACTCATTGCCTTCCTTAGATCACTCCCTGATTCATATGTTTAGAATAACTTTTTAAAAGCTATCTTTTCCTTTTAACCTATCACTTCCAGCTGCAGATTCCCACCCAAGTCCTGTTTTGAATTATGATTTAATAAATATACTTCAAATTGAAATCATCTTTCCCTTTTGTCCTCCTCAAGTACAGTTTCCCACACCCATCTCTCCTTCCAGCCATGATGAATACATAATTTATGTCTGAAATCAAAATCAGCTCTTTTTCCTGTGTTACCCTTTCCAGTTTCAGATTCCCACTGCCAGCTCCAGATTGCCACATAATTGAAACATAGGTTTAAAATTTGTTTTATATAATATAATTTCTAGCCTCTGCTCATCGCTAATGTCTTATTTTTACTTCCAACCAGTACTTAATTTCTTAAATAAAGGAGCCAAGGCTCAAGCATGCCTAGAAGTCATGATTTGTGACTTTGAAGTTCTTACCCGTTTGTATGTAGTATGGAGCCTGGTTGTGATCTGTTAGTGGTGGAAGCTTTCTACATATAGTCTTTATTATTATTTTTATAATTTCACATTCTCCAGATCAGAGTCTTGGCACTAAAACATGTTCCCTCAAGTTTTGATGGGAAATGTAGGCGTCCTGGTCTTGCAGCTTGGCTCTCCGACTGCTGTCCAATGGACTTTTCAACTGTCACTTGTCCAACATTCCGCCAAGCTGCCTACAGTTCCCATAAAAACTTGAAGGAAGCTGACAAGTGTCCAACCTGAGTCATTTGTCACTTGTAGTTTGGCCCTGAGAGTTGGTTTAAATTAGCGTGGGATACATTGATGATAAGATTATCCATTCTGTCTGTAAAACTAATTTGGAGCTACATGTTGTATCTAACATGGGACTGCATTTATTTATTTATCTGTTTGTTTGGGTTATTTATCGGCAGCCTTTCTCACTTTTTCACTGTATCCCTGTGTACTACTAGAAAGTCACAGGAGTGTATCATATTGATAATGTTGGAAAGATGCTTAACCGCATCTTTGGTGGCACACTTAACTCCTTCTATTCTGAACACAGGGTAAAGTTTTTGTATAGATTCAATCTAGATTTCTACCCCTTCCCCAGAATTCAAGGTGCAAACATGACAACCTGAGCTCTACACACTACTGTTGCAACACAGTTTTCGTGAGCCTTTAGGAGGAAAATTATGAGCCATTAAAGAGCTATTAAGTTCCATTCAGTCTCTTCTAGAAGGGGGGCTATGGGGCCACCAGTAGTCTCATGGCTAGTATGGGAGAAGGTACTGATTGAATGGACTACAGACTCCATGTGAAGGCTGTATAATGCATATCTCCTAAACACGTTTGAAGGAGAAGGTAAAGGTTGGAGGCTGCTGAGGAGAAAAATGCTAGTTTCCTGCTGTTTATATTGATGCCAGACAAAATGGGAATGGTTTCCATGTGTTGAATATGAAGATTATTTTATATACTCCTTAGACAGTAGTTTTTTTGTGTGTTTGTGATCTCATGGACTTCTGTAATGAGAAATGAAGTTATTATAGTAAGATGGTGTGATTCAAAAATTCTAAGACATTATTAAAATATTTAGCAAGAGTCATTTTTTGTTTTTGTGGTGTTGGCATGAACACAGACAAATGCTGAATGCATTTGAAAATAATTATTTTGGCTTAAAACAACATTTACTGACTGTAACGGGTACAAAGAGAAGAACAGGCCAATAGCAAGCCCGTGACAATATTTATGGAGTTTGTATTGATATGACTGCAAAGGCATGTGTGAGCAATCCAATTTACCTCAAAGGAATATCAACAAAAACTTTGATAGAAAGGGTGATTATATCACGTACTTTGTTCCTGGGACACATAGGGGTTGGAGGGAGGGCGAGAGTCATCAAACATTTTTTCCTAGGTATTTAAATCTTAGAATTTTAAATCTTATAAATACCAAGGCTGTAATCCTAAACACATTTACTTGGAAGAAAGTTCCACTGAATATAGAATATTGGGTTCAATAACATCTTCCCCCTGAATGAGAAGTCTTCCCCTTATAAAGCAAGCTTTCCTCTGGCACCCTTGTGTGGCTTCATCACAAAACCAAAGGAAATAAGTTTTGTCCTTCAATGTACAGCTTGGAGGATGGAGCTTTATGTATCTTTTTATGTTACAGGGGTCTTATACCTAGTTCCTTTTCATTTGCTATGAAATTATGGTGAACTGTGAGACACAAGAGTATAGAAAAATGTAGCTGGAACACAAAGAAAGGGTTCATCTGAGAACTTCTATCCAATCTTCGCCCTAGCCCTACGAGCAGGAGATCAATGCTGTGAGATATTTTCCTCATGAGAATTCTTTTGTTCTACAGTTGTACTATTGGGATCTGCCCCCAGTGAGCCCAGATCCCTCCTTCCAGCTGCTCCCTACAACTGCTCCTACTCTTGAATATTCCATAAGAACACAGACCCACAAGGACATCAGTAGGCAACCTTCTGGAGTAATCACAGTTCTCTGGATTGGCGCCAATGTCTGATTATAGCCAATACATATTTGTTAAAGATAATGAAACTGAAAATGAAAGAAGAAGAAAAAAAGATCCTAAGTGACTAGAAATATGATCTACAAAATAAGTCAAACGAACTGGGGATATTTTCCCTCCTCAGTCATAAGAAGATTTAAGAAAACGGTAGTGGATTTGTGGTCAGAGGAACAACTGGACTAAAGAGCAAAGGATGAGTTCAGGTCATCAGGAGAAACATAGTTAAATGCAGGGCTTTTTTTCAGCGGGAACATGGTGGAACTGAGTTCCGGCACCTCTTGAAAATGGTCACATGGCCAGTGGCCCCGCCTCCTGATCTCCAGACAGAGGGGAGTTTAGATTGCCCTCTGCGCCACTGGCATGGCGCCACTGGCCATGTGACCATTTTCGCTTAGGGCACTTTAAACTTTAAAGAACTCCCCCCCCCTTGTTCCAGCTGACCCAAAGTGATGTCATTGTGTGGTCCTGAGTTCCACCACTGAGAGCAGAACCACAAGTGACAAAAGGCACAGATTGGACACTTGTCAGCTTCCCTCAAGTTTTGATGGGAAATGTAGGCAGCTTGGCGGAATGTTGGACAAGTGACAGTTGAAAAGTCCATTGGACAGCAGTCAGAGAGCCAGGCTGCAAGACCAGGATGCCTACATTTCCCATCAAAACTTGAGGGAAGCTGACAAGTGTCCAATCTGTGCCATTTGTCACTTGTGGTTCTGCTCTGAGTTCCACCACCTCTTTTCCCAGAAAAAAAGCCCTGGTTAAATGTAAGAAAAGTTATTCTGTAGAACAAGTTCCAGTATGAAGTGACAGACTCTCTTCCTGTGAGAGCAGCGAGCATTACAAAAAGTCACAAAGGAAATGCTTAATTACAGAGAAATTTAATTTTTCATTTCCATACTCATGGAGTACGTTTTCTTCACACTAAGAAATGTCCAATAGTATCCCTGAAATGTATATTTGTTTATATGTCAGGCTATGGGGTTGGATGTTTTAACTTGATTTTACTGTGTACACACACCCCACTGCTTTTCATTTTGCAAATTTATGGTGCACACAATCACATCTGTTTATCTTGCCTTTCCTCCAAGGAGTTTATGGTAATGGTTCTGCCTTTCTCATTTTAACTTCATAGCGAATATGTGGTAGGTTAGGCTGAGAGACAGTGAACGGCCCATCACCACGATCACCCAGCAAGCTTTCATGGTAGAACAGGAATTTGAACCTGAGACTTTCAGATCCTAGTTCACCTCAATAAGCACATCACACTGGCTCTCACACTGGTACATGCAGACAATGGAAGAACTACTAAAAGCAAAAACCTATCTAACAAACTCTTGTAGAGGGAGGCTTGCCGGGTCTCCCGCTTTAGCAGGAGTGTCTCCTGTCCCCTGCTGCCCTTCCCATTGCTGATTAGCTGGGAGAAAAAGAGGGAGTAGCCACTGGCAGTGTCGGGGCTGCAGTCATGTCTCTTCCAGGATGATTGGAAATGACATCATCATGGCACCGGGGACACGTAGCATTTGGCCAAAACTCTATGGTAAATCATAGCATTTTGGCTGAATGCTAGTGTCCTCCAGGTGCTGTGATGACATCACTTCTGGTCACCCTGGAAGTGACATCATTGTGGCACCAACAATGTTACTACATTGCTGGCAAGACCCCACTAGAGCGGGTCAGTTGTGCCGGCAACCCTATGTAGAGAATGTGTATAGATAAACTACATTATATACAGTGAACTTCCCATCCAACCTTCTACTTCTGGACACAGAAAAAGAAGTAGAAATAAAATGCTGAAGTTATACACAAACAAGCAGGTACAGTTAACACCGTCACAACTATCAAACAAGTCAGTAACTAGTGGCGGAGCAACAGAGCCATTGGATATATTACAGAAAGTCAGAGAGCTGGATCCAAAGATCATTTTTCACCTATGGAAAATAGAAGCAGTTTTCACCAATATGTCTACAGATCTCCATTTTGCCTTTCCTGCTATTTCTGAGGTGCCCCTGTATGCCAGGAGCAACAATTTGGGGGCTCAGTGGCATGCAGGAACAGGGGGAGACAGAAAAGCCCCATTCCACTGATAGAAGTGCCTTCTATTAATGGGATCGAAACCAAGATTAGGATCCAAGCCAAGCTCATCTGGACTGCAGGAACTTTGCATACATTCAAGGATGGAAGAACCTTTTGCACATTTCCTATACATAAAGCTGGTTGACTGTAGTCACCCTCTGACATGGAAAAAATGTCAGCTACTGTTGAGGAGACATTTCAAAATGTTTTACTTTGTCATGGGTTCAAAGATATGTGATTACTAGGGAACTGGGTACATTTTGGGTATCATAGCGATTCTTAAATACTTTGAAAGCATGCAGGTGTGGTTTGCAAACTTTTGGACAAACTCCCAATTTTAAAATTTATGGCACTGTTGTGATCTTTGTTTGGAACTGGTTGTAAGTGACACAGTATATGAACTGACAGCTGCAAACCATATGAAAATATCTTTTGACAATCTGTAGTCTGTATTGCCTTCCCTAAAAAAGTGACTCTCATGTCTTTCAGTTGACTGGTAGACTAAATTCATTATTTGGGGAACTCACTGGGTGCACCTTCTACGAAATCTAAGAAAAAGGACAAAGGATTTTATTGTCATTTTGATAAAGCAAAGCAGCAGAGTGCACAGAACCTAGAAAACATGGTATGATTTTTGCATAGAATATGGGTCAGAAGAACTTGAACATCTCTCACTGAACACACAGGGCTGCACTTAGGGTTCCAAACACTGTCTCATCAAATGCTGGGAGATTTTGGAAGCAGTAACTGGGTAGGGCGGAGTTTGGAAAGGATGTGATGTCACTTCTGTAGGTTGTGATGCTGTAGGTTGCCTCCCCACTCTCCAAGGAAATTCCTAGAACATCACTATGCAGAGGCCATTTTTTCTCCCACTCTTTTGTTCTTTGGAGGTAGGGAATTGGGGCTGGGGCTGGTAATTCCTCACCCCAGGTGGGTAAATGGGAGGCCTAGCTCTGCAGCTGAAGGTTCATCACAGAAAGTGCCATATTTCCAAATCACGGGCATATAATCCAGGCAATTCTATGAAGCAGCAAAAAAACAACAACAGCGTATACAAACAGATTTCAAGAGATTCAACAGGAGAAACACCCAACTTTAATTTGTTTGGGGTACTTGTATCCTACTTTCCCTCTGAATAATAGCGCCCATGGTCACTGACAGAAATATACACCCAGTAAAAGAAAAAAAAACGCAAAACCAACTCATAAAAATGCACACAATAAAGCACTATCAAAACATGAATTAAAAGCATAGATTTTAAAAACTCTATTAATTCTCACATGCAGCATCACCATGAAGTTTTCAATATATCAAAATGGCCTAAAGAACTTAATCTGTGTTTTGAAGATAAGCCCATTCATAGGTAGGGTCCCCAGTTGCCTGGCACTGACTGTGGGAGTGCTCCTGAACTTCATGGGGGGCAATTTTGACCACAAATGGGCTGAATCGGTCCTGTGTGAAGCACAGGAGCACGCCCACTGCCAGTATGATGATGTCACTTCCTGAAGTGATGCTATCATGTTGGACATTAATATTATCGTTATTGTGCGCACTTTGCACACTCACGTAGGTCATCATCCTGGTAGATACTAGGTCGGCAACCCTATTCATACGGGAGATAAACCACTAAACATACGCGGACACAACCGTGCTTACTGCAAGAAAACGTTAAAAGGAAGTTAATCATGTGATCCCAAACACTTGCTGAACTCAGTAGGCTGTCATGAGAAATAAATAGCCCAAAGAAGAAGATTCTGGCCACAGATAGGAGTGTGCGGCATAAAAAATAAATCAATCCAGGATTCCTAAAATCCAGGAAAGATTCTCTGATCCGGCTAAGCCATTATTCACTATGGGGAAAAATATCTGGGGGCTATCAAGGGAACTGGGGGGGATATTTTTAAATAAAACTCCACAGAATTTTCAGGGTATCTACTGCTGACTGTCCTCTAAATACTCCCCAAGTTTCATGAAGATTGGACAATGGAGTCCAAGTGTGTGGGCCCCTGAAGAAGGTGCCTCAGCCATTCTCCATTATTCTCTTTCCATTATTCTCTGCTGGAGGGAAGTTCTTCACACACACAAAAAACCTCTACCAAATTTTCAGGGACCCTTCTCCTGACGGTCCTCTACAGACCACACAACTTTCAGGAAGATTGAACCCTGGGGTCCAATTCTATGGGCTTCAACCACTCTCCAATTGTTTCCTACAAGGGAAACATTTCCCAAGTAGACTCTTGGGCAGAAACACACAGGGGCAAGGCTTCCAGTGAGCAAAGGCACACTCCCATTGCAAGAGAAAATTCAACAGAACCAAAGTGAATCAAAGAGACCAATATCAAACCAGAAGATTGTGTCAAAGCAGAGAATTTCACCCAAACCAAACTGAAGCAAGGGACACTGTTGCAACTTAGCCCAACTGAACCAGTGTCACTCACAGAAGCCAGACAGACAAGGAGAGCTCCTGCATGGATTGGCCATTCACTTCCCACTCCCTGCATCACTACTCCTCCCTCCCGCCTCTGCCTCTCTCCCCCCTCTCCTCCTCTCTTGGAAAAAAAGTGAGAGAAGCCCAGAAAGGAGTCAGTCTGAGGCAGGAGCCATGTTTCCTGGATTTACCAGGATTTATCCAGGGGTCTAGAATTTGGTTCCTGGATCAGATCCAAGATTTTCTGATTTGATTCGGGAAAGCCGAATCTGGGTTTTCCCCAATCCCAGATCTGGATTGCACACCCCTAGCCACATCACTGCAGGATTTAATTCTCTGGCCTTATCTCCTTTCAGTCATTCTCCATTGAGGAAGGGCAAGTAATTCTGTCACATCTCAGAATACTATGAGGCCATACTGCAGATTCCAGATGCAGCAAAACTACCCATCGTCAGAGGAGGCCTGCCCAGAAGAGTGACTTATACCAGAGTACAGAGGATGAATGACTTCCTCAAAATAACAGGTTATTTCAGACAGTCAAACATTTTTGAAACAAATCTTCTATGAATGTAAGTTGGGAGAATGCCTTCAATGTTAATTTAGAAAAAAGAAAAAGTATCAGCAATCAGAACGTTGGGTAATGCGGCTTTAATTAATGCTAATCTGTAGTGAAAAGATGATAATAGCTGTTTGTGAAACTTGCAATATCTTTCAAGTCCTTTGCTTGTGATGAATAGTTCTGCAAAAGCAATGCTTCCCCAGCTCATTCAAAAAACCGCCATGATGTATACCAGAGCGCGTGCCGCTTGCCAGGCAGGTATGTGAAAAACAAGATGCTAAGGGAATATATTTTTTCTCTTGATTAGATAATGGCTTGGTTGAAAATCCCCCCAGCTTCAGTGAAACAGAAGTTAGCAATTCCAGCTCTATCAGATGATGCATCAATATTCTGTAAACAGAAGCCTCTGCAACCCACTTCGTTGAAAAGCCTCGAATGCAGCCCTAGATAGGATCTGTCAATTTGAGAAGCAGTTCCATGAAATAAGACGTTTGCATGCAAAATCTCCCAGATTTCCAATGGAAATGTAAAACAAAGGAAAGCGAGTTCCCTTGGGGATGGCACCTATCTTGGATTAGATCGCCTCTGATGTTCTTGCATCATATTATATCGATGGCTTTAGGGGAATGAAACAGCAGTTTTCTTTCACAAGAACAAAGGCTTCCAGAGGTTTTAAAATGATAATATATTTAAAGTACTTTTGGGGCATGCTTGAAGGCTTCTGCAAGAAAAATAATGTTATTATATTCTTTTATTTGTCTCTTTTAATTATTTTTTATTTTGTATGAATCAGTTGGAATGATCGTACAAAAGCTAGTGGTCTGTTTATACCATCAGGGTATTAAGTAGGCTTTTCAAATTCCAGGCGAGGTCTGGAGATCTCCCAGAATTACAACTGATCACCAGACTACAGAGATCCATTCCCCTGGAGAAAACGGCTACTTTACCCACAGAAGTCCATCTCTTTTATTATATTTATTTATTATATTAGATTTTTAGTCCGCCCTCCCCACCAGGTGGGCTCAGGGCGGAGTACAACATTTCAATTTACATAAATACAGTTAAAAACAAATAAAACAGTATACAAATGACATTAAAACAACTTTATACAATACAGCTTCTCTTCAGATGGCGATGATAAAATTCTGCTTTTCAAGCCCTGGCTCACATGTAGGGTGGTGGACAGATCTTTAGTGTGGGCAGTGGGGGCCCAACCTAGCCTCCACCATATGCCTGGCGAAACATCTCTGTCTTACAGGCCAGGCGGAAAGATAATAAATCCTGCCGGGCCTTGGTTTCCTCAGACAGAGAGTTCCACTAGGTTGGTGCCAGGACCGAGAAGGCCCTGGCTCTAGTTGAGGCCAGGTGGGCCTCCCTTGGGCCAGGAACCACCAACAGTTGTTTATTTGTTGAACAAAGCATCCTCTGGGGTACATATGGGGAGAGGCGGTTCTGCAGATATACTGGGCCCGGGCTTTATAGGTCAACACCAAAACCTTGAACCAGACCCGGTACTCAACTGGTAACCAGTGCAGCTGGTGTAGTATAGGTGTTATATGTTCCTTGATTGGGACCCTTGCAATTACTTGTGCAGCTGCATTTTGGACCAGCTGTAGCGTCCGGATCAGGCCCAGGGGAAGCCCTGCGTAGAGTGAGTTGCAGTAGTCTAATCTAGAGGTGACCATTGCTTGGATCACTGCAGTTAAGTCATGGGTTGATAGGTAGGGGACAAGCTGCCAGGCCTGTCTTAGATAGAAAAATGAAGACTGGGCAACCGCTATGACCTGTGCCTCCATAGTCAGGGAGGCATCCAGGATCACCCCCAGGCTCCTAACTCTCAAAACCGGCACAAGTAGTGCTCCATCAAGAGCGGGGAGCCAGAGTCCCGTGCCCATGGCCCCCAGACCCACATGCAGGACCTCCGTCTTTGTGGGATTTAATTTCAACTGACTCTGCTTCAACCATCCAGTTGAAGTTGCACTCCCTTTCTCAAGTTGCACCCCCAAATTTCCAGGAATGTCCCAATCGGGACTGGGGTTAGCAACCCTGTCAGGGATGCCACATCATTTGAGTTAGGTTGATCAAATGCACATTTCACATTTATCTTATTTCTTAAAACTTGTTTTTACTAGCAATCTTTGGACTGTGTAAGCATATTTAATAATTTGGAATGCTGTTTATTCTTGCAGCTAATGAAGGGCAGGGTATTTGGGGCTCTCATTTAAGGTCTAGATATGCCAGATCTGTTGCATCAGTTTCCCGCAGGACTTCCTGGTTAAGAACCCTGCTGTGCTGAAGTAGAACTCTCTATTTCCAATCAACGCCAGCCTAGATTCTCCCAGCCACATCCTCTTCGTTTTGAGCAGATGAGAGGTATACTGCACATGGACATGGAGGTTCTGTTTATAACAAAATCACACACACTCAATCCAGGAAGAAAGATCTGAATTAAGAACCTTCCACCTCTATAAGCACAGTGAGGCTTCACTAGCCATTAAGGGCTGCATAACACACAGGCCCTGCTTCAACTTCCATTGGCAGAAGACACGTGACGTGAGTCACTGTGACGGGAAGCCGGTCCTTTTTGGTTGTGGCGCTCCTCCTGACTCTGAAGGGCTCTCTCCTTACTTTTCACTTAGTGCTGCATCTCGGAGTTGTGACCTTTTGTTAACCTAGGCCTTTTGCTAAGACTGGGCAATCTGAGCAGTTCTGTTTGGTTCTCTGCTGCCTGTTTTCTAAATTCCTTTGATGTTAATCTTAATTTGGTATTGTATGGACTACTTTGTTGTTGTTGAGATGGTGTTAGGGCTTTTGATATTTTTCTTGTATGTGTTATATTTTATTGCAATTGAATGCTTTTTATATCGCTTGTATTTTAGTATGTTGTAAGTCTTCGTGCTGAGGAACAGGATATACATTTTTTTCAATAAATAAAATAACCTATACATGAGGAAAGTTGTACTACCTGAATGGATTACAGTGTGCATTCAACACACCAGCGAGTGTGTGAACCAGCTCTTATGATTCCTAACGCATTTCAAATTGTACCATAGGGCATTTTTCCTACATACCAAATGACAAAAATTAGCTTTTGCTTTTTTCTGTGTAGGAGCCTCTCCCCTCATCCCCTCCCTGACTTTAAACCATACCGGTCCGGGATACCCTTCCAACAGAAGAAAGGAATGTGCTGATTGCTGAAAGTTTCAAGTGAAATAGGATGCCGGCTTTGAAGGAGACGCTTTGTTCCCCTCTTCTCAATGGATCAAGTCCAAACAGAACAGCTTCCCCATCTTTGCAAAATTAACCTCCAGTAGACACGATGCTAATGAGGCACAGAATGGGTTGTTTTCAGGGCAACCAAAGAGCCAAATGTTTGTGTGCCTGTAGGTGAAGGGTTAATGACAGGGGTAGGAATGAAGGCTAATAGGAAAGTCTGAGCTTTTGGCTGTGGAGAAGACAGAAAAGTGGAGCATAATAGCACTGAAAGCATCCCTCCCTCCGCTTGACATGGAATGAAGTAATTGCTAAGGGCACAACCAGCTCCTGAGGTCATACCCTCTGTTGTTAAAGATGTCTTTGGGACATGGCAGCCTCGCCATTTCCACCTTCCAATTCAAAGACCAGCTAGGAGTGGGGTGAGAGATAGAAGGCAACAGATTTCAGTTCATGAAAACCTCTTATTTACATTTCCTTATTCATTCACCCAGAGTATTAAATCTGGCCTACCACTTCAGAGGTGTGACTAGTACTTAGAGTGGTGTGAGGGGGGACAGTTCAGTCCATGCCTGGCCTAATCAGCAGCAGGGCACCTAAGCAAAGAAATTCACTACTGCTGAAGAAGAAACAGGGGCTGCTGTGTTTTCTCAGTCTAAAGAACAGAGCCACTTTACAGAGTTAAGCTTACAAAGAATGCCTCTCAGAGTGGGGTACAGAGAAAGGGGGAGGAATATCACAGATTAAGGCTTCTGTTTGTATTGCTGCCACCATACAGGGGCAATAATACCTGGAAGTTGTTCAGATGTTTAATTTTTTGGCCTGAAAGCAGGAAAAAGTTTTTTTAAAAAATCAGGATAGTCACATGTATATAACGTCCAAAAGAGGTGACAAATGTCTAACACAGAACATGTCAAGTTCCAGTGGTAAATCCTCCAGTTCTGTTCTTTATGACATTCTATGCTAGGTCTTGTTTGAGCAAATAAGGAGAAAGGAACATTCCACATTGCTAGATTCCAAGAATGTAAAGATTTCTTTTGAAAAAACAACAACAACACAATAGTGTATCTCAGACAAAGCATCAGATAAGCTCCTGCAGAGTATCCGACTGATTATAGGCACAATTTTTACAGGCAGTTATTTGACCTAAAGCTCTTGCTCGCTCCAAAACAAACCTGGGCCGATTTGGTTTGGGCAAAGTTAAAGAAAACGCATTGCACAAACCTTAGTCATTCGGAATTCCATAACAACGGCAATAAAAAATTCTTGCCAATCTATCTCCACATTTTGAGATGTTTTTGTATGAATGATCCAAAAACATAGCCAGATTACTTAACAACAGAAAGATATCCATGCCATTCCTCAAGTTTGTAACATTTTCCCAACTAGTTCACAAAGATGAAACTGTTATAAAGTCTTTCTAAAAAGAGAAATTCCTAGACTTGATTTAATGGTTGGGTATCTTCTCTAAATTTGAGTTGCACTTTTAAGATCCTGATTTCTATGGGTCGATTTATGTATGTTAGGCATATTCATAAAAACCAGGCACTGTCCTCCAAATACAGTTTTTTCAACCAGCACAGGATTTGAAAAAGAACGGTGTGCATAAACCGATGTCGTAGAAATGAAATCCCATACAGCAATCCACCCAGATCAATCCATTAAGTATACAAAGCTGCATAATTTATTCAGGTCATAAATTCAGCTTTATTCAGAATTTAGGACACTTTGGCAGTGAATGAGAGCCAGTTTGGTGTAGTGGTTAAGAGCAGCAGGATGCTAATCTGGAGTAGAGGTGGACATGAATCACAATACAAACAAAAAAACACATGAATCGGGCTGGTTTGTAGTTCGTTAAAACGCGGCTTGTGGGGCTGTGTGTTAACAAACCCCACAGCTTTTTAGGCCCAAGTTCGTGCATTTTGTGAGCAGTTGGTGAGCCCACATAGGCTGGCACCACTAAGGAGTGTGTGAAACTGACAGCCCCATTCTCCTGCTGCCAGCGAATGGCAGGAGAAGCAGGCTGTCAGTTTCACACTCCCCACAGCAGGTTCAGCCCATGGGCAGAAGTTGGTGTGGGGTGTGTGAAACTGACAGTTCCCGTCTCCTGCTGCTGGGGAGCGGCAGGCAAATGGGGTTGTCAGTTTCACACATGCTGCACCAGGTTCAGCCCAGGGGCTGAAGCTGGCACGGGGTCTATGAAACTGACAGCCCCCATTCTATTTCCGCCGAAGCAGCAGGAAAATAGGGGCTGTTAGTTTGACAGACCCCACACTGGCTTCAGCCCATGGGCTGAACCCAGCACAGGGTCTGTGAAACTGGCAGCCCCCGTTCTCTTTCTATCCAGTGTGGCAGGAAAATGGGGGCTGTCAGTTTGACAGGGTGAGTGAAGCTCTCAGCACCCATTCTCCTTCTGCCCTGGGTTTCAGCTGATAGGCTGAAGCTAGATTGGGATGTGTGATAGTGAAATTCCATGAACCACGAACCCGATTCATGAACTGGAAAGGGGTCATGAAGTTCCTGGTTCAGGGAAATGCAACAAACCACAAATCACGTGGTTCATTTTTTTTCCTGTTTGTGCCCATGTCTAATCTGGAGAACCAGGTTTGATTCCCCACTCCTCCACTTGAAGCCAGCTTGGTGATCTTGGGTCAGTCACAGCTTCTTGGCGCTCTCTCAGCCCCACCCACCTCACAGGGTGTTTGTCGTGAGGATAATAACAACATACTTTGTAAACTACTCTGAGTGGGCATTAAGTTGTCCTGAAGGGCGGAATATAAATTGAACGTTATTATTATTATTTTAAGACAGCAGACATAAAACCTTCAGAATAGGGTGGGCAGTAGTATAGCATCTATTACTCTCTAGCCTGAAAGCCATGAGTTTAAAAGAGCATTCATAAGAACAACAACAACAAAAAGCTTTGCTTGATCACACCAACAGTCTAGCCAGTTCAGCATCCTGTTTCACAAAGTGGACAAACAGTTGCCCTGGGGGGCAAATGACAAGGCATAGAGGCCAAGGCCTTTCCCTGATGTTGCCACCTAGCACCGGTATTCTGAGGTAACCTGCCTCTGAACATGGAGGTTTCCTTTAGTCAACATAGGTAGTAGCCACCGATGGACCTCTCCTCAATGAATCAGTCTTATTCTCTTTTAAAGTCACCTGTGCGGATGGTCAGAGCACGATGTTCCCTTTACTGGCAGTGAATTTCATACTTTAGTAACTTGTGAAATCTGTCCTGAATGTATCATCCACCAGCTACACCGGGTGTCCTTTATTTTTGTATTTTGGGGAAAGGAAAATAAAGGTCTCTCAATCCAACTTTCTCAACCCCAGGCATTGTTTTACAAGCCTCTATCATCACCACTCCCAGTTGCCTTTCCAAATCTTGCTTTGGGCATGGATTCATTCTGTGATCTGAGGCGAGCCTCTATCAGCCATTGTTTGTTTGCTTGTTTGTTTATGTACAATATTTTCACCCCACCCTTCCACCCACACACATCCATCAAGGTGGCTTGCAAATTAAAAACGTTACAAATCTTAAAAACCATTAAAATCAGCACACAGATGCATCATTAAAACAATTTAAAACTAGAGCTTACAACGAATACAAAAGATAAAAAACAACAGTTAAAATGTCCCTGGGGAGACCGTTCCAGAGTGTCTGTTGTGGAGTATCTGAAAGGTTTGTGGGAACTTGTTGAGCAGGCCAAGCAGGGTTTACAGTTGACAGGGCTCAGTTTAAGGGGGAATGCACAGGAATGCAGTTCCGGCAGTGCCCCAAAGAGGTCACATGACAGGCGGCCCCGCCCACCGGACTATCAGCCATTTTGGGCCCATTTTGGCCTGGATTGGGGCCAAAACAGCCCAGATCCAGCCTCTGACGGGTGGTGGATCACTCTCCCGCTGAGCAGCGGCCCGATCTTGTCCATTTTGGGCCCCTTTTCAGCCCTTTTCAGCCCCTTTTTGCCATTTTGGGCCCAATTTCAGCCCTAAATGGCCAGGATTGGGTCCAAAACAGACAGGATAGGAGATGTCAGGGGGTGTGGCATATGCAAATCAGTTATGCTAATAACACACTTCTGGTGCTGGCAAGGGGCCTGAGCCCGCTGATGCGGGGAGGGCGGAATATAAATGTAATAAATTATTAAATTAAGGGGCGTGGCATATGCTAATGAGGTATGCTAATGAGTTCCTCCAGCTCTTTTTCTACAAAATGACCCCTGATAGTTGGAAATGGGTAACGAGGGGATCCAATGATCCACTGGTCAGGAAGGCGATCCAGTGACATACATCAGTTTTAGCATGGTGGCCAGAGAGCTTGGTAAGAAAGATAGTTATGTTGTTCTGACTCAGTACCCCATTTCTCAAAGTGACGGGGAGTTTCCATTTCCTTGAGCTCTTGCATCTCTACTGCGTTGCTTCTTGCCAGCCAGCTGCAAGAACTCAGGCTTCTGTCTCCTTTACTAGCTACATCCAAGTTCCAAAAGGTTTTCTGCAGCACTACAAACCAAAGAAATCAGTCTTCATTTAACCAAACATCTAGCTACCAGTGCTTGGACCATCAGTGCCAGTACTGATCAGCTACATAAAAGGATATTCTTGCTTCTCTTGATAGTAAGAAAGAGCCAGGTTGGGGGCTAGTATTAGATTACCATCCTGCCATAAAGTGTACTGGGTGATCTTGGGTTGGTTACCCCATCTCAGTTTCACCTACCTCACAGGGTGGTTGTGAGGATAAAAGAGGGCAAGAACAACCATGTATACACCACACCAAGCTCTTTGGAAGAAGGGTGGGATGAAAATAAGTCTTTTCAGATATTACATTTAAAAAAAAAATGAGAAGAGGCTGCACCAATACAGATTCCAAGATGGGAAGAAAATACAAAAGGTCAGTGAGAAAAGATGTTTTATTTGTATTTGTAGATCCCTAGGCGTTTCTCATGCTGCTTTGGGAACATGCTGAGAGACGGCTGCTTTACAGATCTGCTGATAAAGCAGCATGCAAAACATGCCGGGATTTACAAATACATATAAAATATCCATTCCCACTGTACTTTTGTTTTTTCTTCTCTTCTTGGACAGATATTACCATCAGACATACCAGGAGGCTACCGACCTCTTATAACAGGAGTATTTGCTACCCACAATCCTCTCAATGTGCATGGTTGTCAACGTGGGGGACATATGTACAGCCATAGCTTTTTATAGTATTTATGATATTTACATGTACAACTCTGTTTTATGCAAACTGACGGCTGGATTTTTCAGGTTTGCATTCACACATGCTGAGGCTCAGTGTGTGTAGAAAATATGTATGCTGTCCTTGTTCACACAATATGGTGATATTGGAAGGATTGCAGGTACAGCACATTACTGCTCGGTGGGCTTGGTCAGCTCTGTGGGTATCCATGATTGTAATGTCTGAAAGGGACTATAGACTGACATCACATAACAGTATTTATGTGAGAGCCAGTTTGGTATAGTGGTTAAGAACGGCAGGACTCTAATCTGGAGAACCGGGTTTGATTCCCCACTTCTGCGCTTGAAGCCAGCTGGGTGACCTGGGGACAGTCACAGCTTCTCAGAGCTTTCTCAGCCCCACACACCTCACAGGTTGAATATCATGAGGATAATAATAACACACTTTTTAAACCGCTCTGAGTGGGTGTTCTCCTGAAGGGTGGTATATAAATTAAATGTTATTTTTTATTAGACATGGGCACGAACCACATTACAAATGCAAAAAACTCACAAACTGCCTGATCGTCTGTTCGCGATCTGGCAGTTCATGAGTGTCCAAGGCCAACGAACCAGCATTCGTAAGAAGCCCAGTTCGTTGCATCCGTATGTGGTTCGTGAAGCCAGACAGTCAGGCGCCAGCAATCAATTCCCTTGGAAACAGAGCCAGGGGAATGCCTGAACTCTGTCTGCACTCCTTCTGTTGCCCTGGAAACCCGAATGGAAGCGCAGCTTACCTTGATCAGCAGGTCTTCCTTCCAACCATGGAGCTGCAAAGTGGTTACAACTTGGGAGAAGACACCCGAGGGAGGGGGGGTGTTCTGTAGCCAGTGGCACTCCAATCTCATCCCTACAAACCCTTCGAGTACACCCCTTGTACACGGGGCCAACATCAACTGGTGGCTCTAATTGTATTGAGTGTGAGTTTCCTGGGGGCCTTGGATCAGAGAGGGTATAACTCCAAGATCCCTATTGCAATCTTGACCAAACTGGGGTGCTGGCTGGAGGAGAGCCTGCTAAACACTCCCTATGAATATGGACTCTTTAAGTCCAACGGGGGCCATTCTGACCCTCACGAACCATGAACCCCGAACAGGTTCATCAGCGGGAAATGTTCGTTGTGGTTCATTCGTTCGGTTTCGTCGGCAACACCAAACCACAAACCACGGGTTTGTTATCTTTTTCCGGTTCATGCCCATGTCTAATTATTATTACTATTATTTTTCAGTTTTCATGAGCTGGGCAACAGAGCTGGAGCTTCTGAAAATGCATCAGAAAATGTTACTTGGCAAATCAAACATTTCTGCAGGCAAGGGGCCTGACTGGCCAATGGTGGACTGGGTCTTTGAAAACAAGTTCTACTTCTAAATCCATTCCCAGGTGTCAATATGTCCTGCTAAACAAGTGGAACTCCTTGTTATACTTGAAAAGTGAAGTATGATGGCAGGCAGATTTCACTTCAAACTCAACATTACCCCCAGAGGCATCCTGGGGCGTGTCGCCTCCATGGGTTATCAGCATCTCCTCTTTCATAGTGTTCCCCTTTGAAATAGATGGCATTTTAAAGAAGCGCATGATGGAAATGCGGTTTTAAAACCTGCACAGCTAAGTGGAATGGACTCAAAATGCATGAGATCACGTATGGTTTTTGAAAGAATGATGGAAAGGGAATGCTTTTTTCAAGCATCTGTTAGCTATGATTTTTTTAAAAAAGAAAGAAAGAAAGCTGTGGATATGACCTCATCTCAGGTGGTTTGAGAAATCCCCCCTGAAATGTAATTAGGCAAGAAAAACACACATATTAAAACAGAAGGAATTGGAAGCCTGGCTTGAATTTGTAGGAAAGGATGCTTGGAAGAGGGGGGTGGGCGGTTATCGTGTTCTCAATCAGCATAGAATGAGGCATTCTCTAAACAGGGGGCCGCTGAACAACATCTACGGATTTCAAAGACAGCTGCCAATTTTCATTCTGTCTCAGAAATGAACCCTTGCAAAGATGATCAAGACATTATGCCTGTTCTTTGTGGACTATTCACAAATAGTTCAGATGGATTTAAAAAAAAAAACTATAGAGGGCAATAAACAGCCCCCGCAATGATATCATTGGATATTTGGATCAGGCACAACATGCCTATGAAGTACCTTGAATTATAGCTTTTGGCTTTGTTAAAGTTAACTCTTTACATACACACTGTTGTCTTAACTGGAGCAGAAATGAAAAAGCACCCTTTCTAAATTACATTCTTCTGAAGTTTTTGAGGATAAACGCTCAATTTCACACAGTAGAAAATGATAACACTTAACTGATTTGTAGAGATACACAACTGTTCTGAGATATTTGATAAGTACTCTTATCAACACTGTCATTGCTGTCCTCAGACATTTCAGCTATAAAAAAAAGGACCCTATATAGTCTCCTTAAAATTTTGCTTTAGGCTACCCAGCAGGAGTCGCCGTAAGTCAGCTGACTTGAGGGCACTCTCCACCACCACCACTCTATTATATTCTGTTTGAAACTGTACGGGTTAAGACTGCAAGAAGATGGAGAAATTTGACATGAGCTATTTGGTCCCTTCATTTCCTGGGCAAAGGGCCAGAGGGGTGTTACTTTTGCTATGGAGATACCACAAACCATGGTGTCGCCATGACAAGAGGTCACCCTCTCTATCATCATGTTTGGAAATATTCATCATGTGGATGGGGACATATATTTTTATTTCCTCCACTGAAGCAAACTGGGAATAAGGGCATGGTGACACAAAAATGATGGCCACAACTGATGCAGCAAGTATTTCCCAAAGGTACAACAGACAGTGGGAAACAGTTGGTACTGTGTGAATTCCTGCGGCAAAGGTACTTTGTGTTTTGATCCTTAAGTCACCTCCTCTTGAGTGGCCGTGTGCAAGGACACTCTGCAAAGCCTGAGATGAGGGAGGATTGTGTCATGTATAGCAGTTATGCTCCGCTTTGCTAACTACTACCAATCCTTACAAGGGCTCAAGCAGATACAGTGAAAATCATACATTTCTGTGTGTCTGTAATAAGCAAATTGGAGGTTTGTGCAGCCTCAGTTTGCCTTGGAGCTGTGTGGGGAAGAAAGAGGATTAACCCTTCAGCCTCCATTTGGTTTCATTAATCAAAACAGGGCTTCTTGCTTTGTTATCAGCATTTTCAAGGAAAATAAAAAACAAAACAAAAAAATCCATGTTTTTAAAAGGAAAGGAAGTTGAAGGCTTAAACCTCTTTTTTCTCTCCCATATAGCTCCAAGGCAAATTAAGAGCGCACAGGCAATTTGCATTTTATAAACAGAGTTGTATGATCATCTTTTTCTCTGCTTGAGGCCTAACCGTGGTTCCACAGGGACTCAGACAGCTTCTACTATTCTTTTAATAGGAAACTTCCAGGATTGAATTTAGGAAGTGCTTTGGTTTTGTAAAAAAAAGAAAAAGGTTCTAGTACTCATATATAAGACTGCCCCAATTTCTACCAGTTTTCCCCCTCAGGAGTTGGGAGAGTCTCCCCAAAGTGTGCCATACCATCACAAGAAACCCTTGAACTTAGGAATGTAAACATAACTACTGCTGTACCTCAGTCCCTCCCTATGAAATGTCCATCATGAGGCATGTCTGATATGCAGTTCATCCTATATTTGTCTTCATTTTTTTAATTTTATACATGACAGTAATCACAATTTGAAACCTGAACGGCCCCCATTGTACAATCACAGACATATATCATAGCTGTCCTAGAAAGAATCTCAGCCCCCAAAATTCTGTCAGTGATAGAAAGTACTTTTGAGATCTCAAAAATGAATTTCATTATACTTGCTAAAAGAAGACAGCCATAAGAAGCATATGGAGAAGATATATAGACAACAAACTTACATTGCTTGGTCTTTCATCACCAGTGCTCAAGAATATAAACTCCAGTGAAGCAATGAATCTGACTAGGTCGAGGGTGTTCAATCTAGACCAGGCCAGCACTCTAGCACATGCGAGATGAATATGCTCTACCCTTTCACTTCGGATCCCTCTTTCTATGGCTTTTCCTTTGTATGTGAGTTCTCTTTCAATCCCTAACCACAGGCATGCTTTTACACTTGCTAGACTAAACTCCTTCCCAAGCTGAAGGGGTGTTCTGCCAAAACTCCATATTCAGATCATTTATGTGATTGAGCGACAGGTGCAATAGAGATGCTGGACCACCTTATATTATTCTACCACCAATGTGAAGCCCCTAGGTCCCGTTGGATTATTCCTGCATTACTCAAGTATCAACTTCCCTTGGAATCATGGGTAACAGCCCCACTGTTGGCAGATTCTGACCCAGAGTTAACATGTTATGCGGCAAAGTTTGGTGTAGTGTAGTGGTGTAGTGGTTAAGAGCACGGGACTCTAATCTGGAGAGCCGGGTTTGATTCCCCACTCCTCCACAAAGCCAGCTGGGTGACCTTGGGCGAGTCACAGTTCTCTTGAGCTCTCTTAGCCCCACCCACCTCACAGGGTGATTGTTGTGGGGTAATAATAACACATTGTAAACCGCTCTGAGTGGGCATTAAGTTGTCCTGAAGGGCGGTATATAAATCGAATGTTATTATTATTATTATTATTAAAATATCTAACAATAGTAAATTTACTTTAAAAACACTGAGATGTTATTTGCATTACTAAGAAATGAATAGGAGAAGCCTGTATTTATATTTTCTTACTCTGTTTTATACATATTCAATGCATTGGTTTTAAAATTCCTATATATTTATATATTTTATTCTGAATATATATTTTATGTAATTTATATATTATCTTTGTAATTATACCCGATTAAGATGATGATTTATGATGATTTTGCTGTAGTGACTCTGTATGTATGTACTGCTGTAGGTTGTTTTGTACTGTGGATATGTTTTTTATAAGTTCTGAGCTTGAGACCTTTGGTCAAATGAGCCAACAAATAAAGGTAATGGGAATTTCAAATGTTTGCGCAATCCTCAGAGGTCCACAGCAAAACCCACCAGGGAAATTGTGATGCCAGGTGTAGTTTCATGCCTGCTCCTTAAGCAATACTCATCAATTTAAAAGTCTGTCCTCAAAGCTACCTCACTAAAGGCAACAAAAGATGCTTTTTAAAAAAACTGACAGGAGCCTTATCCAATAGGAAGTCTTGGCTATCATTATAACCTTTGTTACCCTCTCTAAACCTCCTGCCCTGCATTTCCTTTTCTTCCTCAGTGTGGTTTATATTAAAGATCTATATCAGAGGTCATTTTCACACTGCTTACAAGCCACGGAACATTGCGGCAAGCTCTCGAAACGACAGCATCTTCCTGGCGCGATTTCACACGAGAACTGCAATTCTCGCACGAAATCGTGCCAGGAAGATGCTGTCGTTCCAGGAGCTTGGCGCAATGTTCCATGGCCGGTAAGCAGTGTGAAAACAGCCAGAGTCTTCAAAGTGTATTTCCAAGGACAGAACCAGTTCAAGATATTTTGTTGCCCCAACTAAGACATTCATCCCCTCCTGGACCCACGCTGAGTCAGACCTGGACAGCAGTGGTGCAGATCCAAGAGAGAATGTCTTTCACCTCCCACGCTGCTAATGGCTGGTGAGCTGAGCCCTACAGTGCATTGGTACCTGCCTATTTGTGCCACCTCCTATAGTCACTTGTGTGGCTCAGTTGGAGAACCAGCCCTGGTTCCTTATTTATTTATCTATTTGATTTGATTTATACCCCGCTTTCCCCACAGCTGGGCTCAGGGAGGCTAACAACATTAAAAAAATACATTAAAAGTCACAAAAACATAAAATCAATAATAATTTTATAGAGTGAGTTTTTTAAAAGTCATTAAAATAGACCAGGAGCAGGCTATTTAAACAAATATTGGGAGTCCGTATATGGGCATAGCTGATGGCTGAGGGCAGCTCCAGAAGAAGTGGTGGTCTTAGATGGAAGAAGGAGGACACCCACTGGCACTCAGCCTCCACGCCACACAGAGGGCTATCTAAACTCCCCTCTGTCTGGAGATCAGGGGGTGGGGCCACCAGCCATGTAACCATTTTCATCAAGGGTGATTTAAACTTTTAAAAACTCCCCCCCCTTGTTCCAGCTGACCCCAAGTGACATAATTGGCCCTGGAAGCATGCATGCACTTTGCGCGCACACATGTGGTACCAGGGGCACCACCTCCCGCCAAGAGTTGCCCCCTGTGCTGGCAACCCACTGAGTTCCACCACCTCTTTTCCCAGGAAAAAAGCGCTGGGTGTGCTTGCAAAGGAAGTCCTTATGAGATTGCATGCAAGCATCAAAGGCCGTGCTGTTTCTGCAATCATTTGCTCCGAAAGGAATTACCTAGGCTTTTCCTCATGGCCCTTTTCTTTCCAGCAATGCCACATATTTCCTCCCATCAACCTCCTTGGGTCTACAGTAAGTATCCAAGGTCAACCAGGTGGGGAATATGAGAGACCGTACTCCCTTAAGCAGCTGAATGACAGATCTAATAATTAGACTCTGTCCTGTGCATAGCAATGTGACCGCCTGAAACTTACTGCAAGAGAAGAGGGTGGCAGGTAGAGGTCTCTTAAAACAATGAGCAACATGGCTAAATTTGCTTTAGTGCTGCAGTTAATGACCCCAAATGTATAACTAAAATGAGATTGTGTTGACAGATTCGTTTCTTGCCGTCAAATATGCTGCCTTGCTTTCTTTCTGCCTCTCTGTTTTGTTGCAAGAGGTAACAGCAAAGACGCAAAGTCTGGCAGCTTTTGCCCCCTGCACTAACTGGAAACTCTGTAATGGAAGATTCCATCAATCCTGCCGGGACAAAATTACAGTAATCCCGGGTAGATGAAATGAAGTCATAAAATAAGATGGCACTTAGGTCTGATTTCAGGATAGGAGTGGATTTGAGTATTTGGAGAAGAGTGTTAAATATTAAAATCAAACGGGGAAAGTTGAAACGCTAAACCAGATTTAGAGCTGAATGGATTTTTTTCCTTGAGTGAAAAGGGCAGGTTGTGTTCTCCAGAATGCACGTAAAGGTATAATTCAATTAACAGGCATTGATCGCTCTTGGATTACATTGGCGTAACCAGGGCTTTTTTTCAGGGAAAAGAGGTGGTGGAACTTAGTGGGTTGCCCTTGGAGAAAATGGTCACATGGCTGGTGGCCCCGCCCCCTGATCTCCAGACAGAGCGGCGTTTAGATTGCCCTCTGCGCCGTGGTGCGGAGGGCAATCTAAACTCCCCTCTGTCTGGAGATCAGGAGGCGGGGCCACCAGCCATGTGACCATTTTCAAGAGGTTCCGGAACTCTGTTCCACCGCGTTCCAGCTGAAAAAAAGCCCTGGGAGTAACCAAGATTTTTAGATCACGATCCTTTAAAAAGTCCAGCTGCATCAGACCAAAAAACAGCCCATCTAGTTCATCATCCTCTTTCCAACTAGATGCCCCAAAGAAGCCCCAGAAGCGGAGCATGAAGCTGACAACCAACCCACATTGTGAGTCCCTCAGACCCGGTATTCCAAGAATCTGAAAGTGTGCAGAAAACATTTCTACTGCATGAGGCAAGATGCACAACAAAATCGCCAAACCAGCATTTTTTTAAAAAGGAAATTACGGTGTTGTGCAGCAGTATGTGATTGTAATTCATATGAAAAGCATTTGTTGCTACTATAATACCTCTGTGCATTTTCCATGCGTGCACCTGGGAATTTGACAGCACTCAGGCAGAAGTCCGGAAGGTTTGGGCTGCACAAATATACAGAAATGCACTTTCTTTCTGGCTGCACATTAAAGGAAGCCCTGCTCCAAACTATTTAAACCAGCTAATTTGGATATGAGCCATCTTCCTGCCATGGAAATCAATGGGGCTGGCACCCTGTCTTTTGCTATTGGCCCCAGCTTGTCTGCCTAAGAATGTGAAGTAATGTCTTTTTGTGATGTTGTGGCATCACTCTAGACATTTATTTTCTTGCACAGGAAATGATAAGGGATTTTCTTCTAACACATGAATTAATCCTCATACAAGAGCCTCATAACTTGTGAAGTGTCCTGCACTGTTGTGTTTTCAGTACGAGCACTTGAGCTGCTGGATTCAGCAGCTTTCTCATAGGTGATATTTCTGGAGGTAAAAAAAAGAAAGGGGGAGGAGAAATTTCGGAGAAAGCTGATTTTACATGGGTTTAAGAGTCACTCTATTTTACTGGAATGGGTATGGGATCTCTGACCAGATTACGATTCCCAGGAAACTTTGAGGGAAGCCGTAACAGTTAAACTGATATAAACCCAGTAGAAAAGAGCAAGAGTCCAGTAGCACCTATAAGACTAACAATATTTGTGGTTGGGTATGAGTTTCAGATACCTGAAGAAGTGAGCTGTGTCTCATGAAAGCTCATTCCCTACCACAAATTTTGTTAGTCTTATAGGTGCTACTGGACTCTTGCTCTTTTCTACTGCTACAGACAGACTAACACAGCTACCAAATGATATAACTTTTAGTACAAATGTACACTTTTGTATGAAAAAGTAGATGAGTTTTTTCATTCTGAATTACACTCATGTTAATTTCAGAATAGCTGTTTAAGCAACTTTAGCAAAACCTTGATTTGTTAAGGGACTACATCTTCACAACTTTACTTTCAAAATGCAAATGGTTAAACAGAGTTTTTGGAGATGTTTGAGGAGCTGGTTAAGATTCATGAATATTATAAAATCAATAGATAAAGTGGATATCTCAGCAGAAAAGAACACAGTCCCACTCCCTCCCAAATGTCTTAGATTATATCACCATGGAAATCCCAGATACAAGACATTTCAAAGGTTCCTTGGCTGATCCTTAACTGTTCTTGTGGCATAGTTAGAGCCTGCACTCTTTAAAAGATTGTTATTGGGATTCTGCTACTAATTAGAGTCTCTGATCTCCACTTCATAGAATATGTCACGTATAGTTTGAGTGGAGACTGAAGTCTGGACAACTAAGGTGGATGTGTATTTTTTAACAAGCTAAGAGTCGTAAGAAAGTCACCATTACCTACAAATTAATTTTTACTTCCTCACTATTGCCTTGGTCAGTTTTTGCAGGTTTTAATGCTTCTAAGGTCTAGCTAGACAAGTTATAACTAGACATGGGCATGAACAGCATTATGAACAGAAAAAAAACCACGAACAGCCTAATCTGCTGTTCTCGAACAAGCTGTTTGTGAGGCCCCATCCTAAACGAAGGCTTTCACAGCTGGAGAACGATGGTTGTTGTGGGTTTTCCGGGCTGTATTGCCGGAAATGTGACACTGAGAGAGCTGTGACACTGAGAGATCTCTGTCTTTTGGTGCTACACCTCTGAAGATGCCAGCCACAGCTGCTGGCGAAACGTCAGGAACTACAATGCCAAGACCACGGCAATACAGCCCGGAAAACCCACAACAACCATCGAACAGGTGGTCATTGCAAGCCTCGTTTGTTGCCTTCGCGGCAGCTGTTCAGCAAGCCAGACAGTCTGGTACATGCAATCAATCCCCTTGGCAACCGGAGGCAGGGAGGGACTGAACTCTGTCTGAACTCCTTCTGGCTTTAACCCTTCAAAGTACTTCCAGCAGAGAGTCCCGTTTTTGCCACTGTGAAGAGAAAATGACAGCCAACGGGGAGACCCATGGATCATGGGTCCCATGGATGTCTTTCCTGGGGCGCAATCTCTCTGAAACTTGGGGGGTCTTCAGAGGACAGTGAGGACTATGTCCCCTGCAAATTTGGTGGGTATTGGACATTGGGAAGGTCACTTTTGTAACCCCTCAAACTAGCTGCCAGCAGACACTGCTGTTTTTGCCAGGACAGGGCCCTTTAAACTATTAGCTGGCAGGTGGCAGGGGGGAATCCCCCCCCCCCGCCGCCTGCCAGCTGATAGTTTAAAGGGCTCTTTAAAGGGCCAGGTAAGTGGGTTTGAGGGGAGGGGGGCTAAGTGGTGGGGGTTGGTGGGGGGGTTCTGGCCCCCACGAACGAAGAACAACAAACATGTCCGGGAACAGTTCATGTTCGTCCATGTTTATTGTTTGTTGTTCGTGGATGGCAACAAACGACGAACAGGGTGTTTGGGTTTTTTCCCCATTCGTGCCCATGTCTAGTCCTAACCTTTGGTGATAACAGGGATGCCGCTGAAAGTGGAAGGTTGCCAGTGCAATCCTAAAATGAGCTATACATCCCTAAGCCCACAGACTTCAATGGACTTTTAGATGGATTTAACTTTGCTTAAGATTGCACTGTACATTTGGCTATCCTGGCTAATAGCCATTGACAACTGCCTGCCATTGATGAGCCTAATCCTTTGTTGTCTGCTAAGGTAGAAGCCATCAGCATGTAACAATGAATGCCATAAAGCAATTATCTGTTCATGACAAAAAACAATTCTATTGTTTACTCGGAATCTCTAGCCCATCCATTATATTGGATGTGTTTTAAGACAGAGAAAGTATCTTTTTTGCCTTATGTACTATCTGTGGTTTTAAATATGTGCTCCTATGAGCTACCTGTGCTTCACGTTGTCTAATGTCAGCCCTAGAATTGCTTATGTTCTGTTTCAGCATTTCTTCAACTCTGTATTGGATTCTTGCTAAGGCTGTGTCTTTGTAAACTTGTGTTTATCTACCCTATGGCATTGTTTATGGAAATGTCCTTGATATTGATTGTACTCTGAAATCCACCTTGAGTCTCAGGTCACTTCCACATGCTCCAAATTTTTCGGGTTTTCCCTGTCCCAAAGCCACATCTTCCCAATCTGCTTCGAGAACTCTCCTTTTACATGCATCGTCCTCATGCGTGTTTTCTGGGGTGTTTGTTGCAGGAAAAAATGGTCCCAAAACAGAAAATGTGTTCTTTATCTGCACCTCGTCACAAATGACATTGGCACATTCCCGCCCAACTTTCCTTTTTTTTTTTAGCGCAAGCGGGATTGCGCTATACCATTGTCCTGACTTTCAGCTTCTGTAGAAACTGGGCATGCATAGTACAGCATTCTCTACCTTTGATTTTCCATTCAAAATTTTAAATGCAAAAGTGTTTCATAAATATGCAAACAGTAGAGAAGCGCAATCGCACGATTCCATATCCTACTATATAAAAGGCAAACTGGCCACTCACTCCTTATCCCATATAGGCATAGTACACAGGGAAAAGAAGCGAGTGGAGGGCAAAATGGTTTGCCTCCCCGCTGCCTCCTTGGGCTTCCAGAGACATGGAAAGGCTCAGCTCAGTGGCGAGGCCCTTCCAAGATCCTGCAGCAGCCAGGGGCGGGGACCTCTGCCACCTCTGCAGGGCCTTGGGAGGGCCGTGCACAAGCCGAGCAGCGGCCAAGGGGCCAGAGGAAGAGGAGCCTCTGATCTCTTCCCTGATCCCCCCTTAGACTGATGCTGCTGGGGGAGGTGTGTGTGTGGGGTAGTTCTGCTAAGGTCCGTTGTAATTGACAGTCCAATTATTAAGTGAGCCAATGTAGCAAGCACTGCAGTATGATTCCCTTTATCGTAATAGCACAAGGACTGTTTTAAAAAGTTTAAAAGGGGGGAAGGGGGTTATACGATTGCACATGTGAGCCAGACACTCACAAGCATCTGGGGGTAGGAGGGGTAAGGGCGAGAGGAGGGGTTGGAGATTTGTGGGAGGTCTCTTCTGAGGCGAAAGAAAAGCCTCCAGATGCATTGATACGGTAGATAATTGCACGAAAAAAGTGGCATCGAAAATGAAAACAGAACAAAACAAGTTTCACAAAAAACGCTTAAAAAACAGGATCATCGCGACTAGCTCATGCCTGGGAAACGATGGCATACGTAATGAGTGAAATAACCTGCCAAAGTTCTGTTAGCAGGCCATCCCATTAAGGTCATGTGGAAACGACCTCAGTGAGAAAAGCGGACTATAAATGACATAAACAAACAAACAAACAAATCTCATGCACTTACACTCCACACTCCTATCCCCAAACCCTCTATAAAATATCCCTCCTTGATTATCTTTTTCTTGAGGAAGTTCAAAGGAGCTTAAGTTAGGGCCTTACCATGAAATCCTTACACCAGTCTAAGCCCATTGAAGTCAATGGGGGTTTAGACTGGAGTTACCTTGTTTAGGATCGCACTGTTAGTCTCCCATCTCGGTCTTCGCCAGGATCAGGCCCACTTAGCCATGGAACTACATAACCTTCTTCTCACCATTCCCTTGGGCAGGAATTAAGGAAAGAATAGGAATTAAGTATGTCAGGATGTTCGCTGAAGCAGGGGGAAAAAGGAGATATTCTAGTTTAGTTTAAAACAACAACAGTGAAGTAAATCAAAAGTAATCTTTACCCTCCAGTTTTGAGGAAAGCCAGATGGCCAAGTTGGAATAGTTAACAATATAAAATGCGATCATCCCAAGAATTCATTGTTTCTTAAATGAGGATCTGGAAGCTCAGGCACCACACATAAGAATGTAGTGCAGTGCTAATGAAAAGTATAGAAGCCAGTTCCCAACATCCCATCCCATTCTAGCTTGAACAAAAAGCAGACCTTGGAACTGTTCAGATAGACACACAATCAGCATTCTCAATGCCTGGGATAACCAGATGCAGAGAGGCTGATTTACTGTGCTGTATCCCAGTGGCATTTCTATACGCACCCCTTTAATTGCTCCCATGTACGTAAATGGCTGCCCTGACCTGGACGGTCCTGGTGAACCTGATTCCATGAGATATTGGAAGCTCATCACGGTTGGTTCTGGTTAGTACTTGGATGGGAAACCCCCAAGGAAGACTAGCGGAGGCAGGCAATGGCAAACCACGTCTGATAGTAGCTGCAATTTGATGGGACTTCACACACACACAACTGAATGGCTTCCTCTCATTACTAACTTTTCTATCAGTTCACTGTAGATCCTGGAACAGAATAGACAAAATTTAGGGGCTTGATCTACCCTGCTGAGATGACCTTCTCTCTCCCACAGCTGCGTGCTAATGCAGGCAGCCACCTTTCTGCAAGCTGTTTTTAGCTCACCTCTGAGGGTCTCACCACACAAGACAAAATACACTCAGATTACATGGGTAATTCAAGTGTATTTTGTAATTCGATGTATTTGAGTGTAATTCAAGTGTATCTTGTCTCATGTGGTTTGACCCTGAGACTCAGTATGTTTACATCTGGGGTTAGTAAAACAAGCTGTGGTTGTCTGGGAATAACAGCAATGATGAGTTTTTAAGACCCGTGTCTTTAAAATTATTAAGGGTTTTAGACATGGGCTGCTTCCACACACGTTGGATAATCCACTTTCAATACTCTTTAGTGAACATTTGGAACTGCTTTTCCATCGCTGATTCCGCACACGTTGGATAATGCACTTTCAATGCACTTTATCAATCGTTTGAGGTGGATTTTTTGTTCTGCACACAACAAAATCCATTCCAAATGATCTGTAAAGAGGATTGGAAGTGCGTTATCCAACGTGTGTGGAATCACTCCATGTGTTGTACAAAAAATCCACTTCTAAAGGATTGCTAAAGTGCATTGAAAGTGCATTATTCAATGTGTGTGGAAATGGCCATGGTTCTCTTAATTCAGTAAATCAGGTGATATTGAGATTTTGAGTATGATTCTGTCCCATCCTGATGATATAGAGACTCTAATAAGGGTTAACTGTCAATTACATCTGCTATCCCTATCTCATATTCTCTATGGCAAAAGCATCCCAAATGTTAATACAAAGTCTCTGCAGAGCTTCAAAAATAATATCCATGCACTGAATGATGTAGTTTGACAAGGAGTGAAATATGAAGAGACTTTGGTGCATGTTCTCACAAATGTATTGAATTCAGAGGAGATCTCTGAATAAAAGTGATGGTTAACTGCCATTATATTAAAGAGTCTTTAGGAATGCACTAGGAAATTTAATGCAGGTCTGCTTGACAGGAGTTGTGTGAGCAAAGCCCTTTGAAATTATTTTAAGATTCAAATGGGAGAACATTTGGAACAGCAGGGCTTGATGGAAAAGGGTGAGAACTCAGTTCCAGGAAGGGAAGGTCATCACACCTCACTAACTCTGTGGAATTCTTCTTGCATTTTTTCAGCTATGGTAGATAAGGGAGGACAGGAGAACATCATATTCAGCGATGGGAGTTTCTGGATGCCAATTTGCATGTTTTTTCAGAGGAAATTATTGTGCAAGGTGTCAAGTTTGCAGAATTAAGAGAGGGAAACAGAGACCTCTGGGCACCCTTGGAATAACAACAACAACAACAACAACAACAACAACAACAACAACATTCATTTCTATACCGCCCTTCAGGACAACTTAATGCCCACTCGGAGCGGTTTACAAAGTATGTCATTATTATCCCCACAACAGAAGAAAAAAGTTCTTAAAACCGAAAGGTTCTAAAAACTTTGACAAGAAAATGGTAGAATACACAAAATGGCTGTGAGAGAGAGCTGCTCAGATTATTGATCAAATGCCAACTGCTACAAACCCAACAATGAACAAAACCTAACTGCCATAATCCCAAACTATTGTTACAATCTGCTCCTTAATCTGTATTTATAGGAGAATGAGATTGAGTTCTGGGGTGATCGAATGGACTGTCCTACTTCAGAATTACTCGCCCAACATGCACAGCAAGCAAACGTACCATTTTTGACAAGTGTGATGAGATATGAGCTACACTTCGGATCTCCTTGTCATCATCCAACTCAAGCAGTGTCTGAACAGCTTTGCGACTATGCAATAGTAGCAATATAGTTTATTTAGGACTACTTTTTAATTATCTTTGGTTTTATTTTTATTGGCAGTCCTAAACTTTGTTTTTAAATAGTTTTATTCATTTTATGACTGTTAGTTTATTTATATTGTAAGCCACCAGGAGTTCCTGCAAGGTAGAAAGTCAACTAATAAATGTATTTAATAACAACAACATCAATAATAATAATAATAATGGTGATGGTGATGGTGATGGTGATGATACCACTAATGTTGATACTGAATAAAACACTTTGCAGGTATGAGATTTTGAAGAGGGTAGGAAAAATATCTCATTTGCTATTTTTGGAAAATCTGAAGAGGAAATCAAGTCTCTGGGACATACAATGTGAATATTTAGCCAAGATATAGCTATGGACTTTGGAATTATGCAATGCTATCAATAAAATAAGAGAAGATTACTGAATTGGATGGAATGCAACTTGTGGATGGAAACAGAACAAAAAGCTTATACGCTGAAGAAAACTACAAATATCTGGGCATATTGCAAGCTGATGATATTCAGCTGAATACATTAAAAGGGTCAGATATACTCAAGTTAAACGGTGGAAATATAATTTATGCTATAAACACCTGGCCCCTCCCGGTGATTCAATACTGGGCTGAAATTGTAGCCCAACTGGATATACTAGATTGCAAATCATGACAGCCAATCACACCTTACATCCTCAAAGTGACATAGATTGACTTTATTGGCCATGAAGTAATGGTGGCCAAGGATTGTTACGAGTACAACAAGCAGCAGCAGAAGAAAAAAGGGTGCTGAATGATTCCATCAAGCGGAAGAAAGAGAAAATGCTAGCTGACATTTACAAAGAAAGAATAATAAAAGTTAAGGGTTCAAAAGACAAATGTAAGAAAGAAACGTTGAAAAACCACACAGATGCATGGCAAAGTAAATGGTCAGTACTTTTATATATATATATATATATATATATATATATATATATATATATATATATATATATATATATATATATATATATATTCTTTTTAACATCTAAAACAATAAACTACAAAAAACTACAATAGTACAAGGGAAGGGAAAGAAGGGAGAATAAGAAGAGGGGGAGGGGGGTGGAAAAAAGGGGAAGGCAACTTACAAACACTAAACACTACACTTCGATGCTTTCCCTTCATACTGCCGTAATTAAAAAATAGCTTAATAAAGTAATGATGGAATGGTTGATCTTACAAAATACAAATTACAATTCAAATTAAATCTTTTCCCCCCCTCTGGGCCTCGGACGCAGTTCTCTCTGAGCAGCTGCAGCCGCAGCGCTCGTTGCCTCCCCCCTCCCTTCAGGCTTCAAATCTTCTTCTTTTTGCTTGATGTCTGGCCCAAATTCTGGATTTTTGTCCACAAAATCCCTTAGCTGATCTTCCGAATTAATCTTGTAAGCTTGATCTTTATAACTAAACCCGATTCCTTCCGGAAATAGCCATTTGTACTTTATGTCACGTTCCCTCAAAAGAGCAGCCAGCTTTTTATACTTAAATCTTCTCTTCCGAACTAAAAATGGAACGTCCTTCAGTATCTTGACTTTATTTCCCAGAAAGTCCAACTCCGCATTATATGAGTTATATAGGATATTGTCCCGGATCCTCCTGGATGAGAACTCAATAACGATCTCGCGAGGCAGCTGCCGCTTCATTGCATATTTTGAAGATGCCCGACGGACTCCCAAAATGGCGCTTTTTACTTCTTCTTTAGTTGCCCTCGCGGGTGACGCTAAAAGTTCCGAGGCAAGATCCCACAAATCCTCGTTTTCCTCCTCTTTAACATTCTGGAGACGCAAAATGGTCTGTGTTTGTTCGTTCCACTTGCAGCCCAATCAGCTGATTTTCCACCAACTTTAGCTCCTTGTTCTCATAAGTGACGCATTTTCCCGAGCAGACTTCTCTGCCCCCCCCACTACTTCCTTGATGGCTTTCACATCGCTCTCAATTAAGCCCACCCTTTGATCTGTTTCATTCAGCTTGTCAACAAAGGGTTTTATGGCTTCAGTAATCTTTTCACCAGTTCCTCAAGCGACTCGCCCCTTCCCTGCAGGGCAGCCAAAACTGACTTGCCCAAAGCAGGACTCTGTTTTTTTGCTGCCATTTTAGGGGGGGGGACCGCCAATCTTCCGAGACTCTGCGAGGGGGGAAAAATCCGAATCTTCTAAGCTTCAGATCCCACCACTCCTTCACATGCGCTTGTAGTAACAGAAGGGATTCGCTTACTTACAGGCTTCCGCCTAATCCTGTTCTTTGCCGTTTTCCATGGCCCGGCAGCACACAAGGCACCGCGCACGTCTGCCGGCCTCCATAGGGACAAATGGGCAATTTACCCCCTGCCTCGATCTGCCAGAGGGCTCTTCCCGTCGCGTCCCGGACCCAGACTCCCTCCCTGGGAGCCCTGGGGGCTAACCTTTGCAGATCAGCCGCCCGGTCAGGGTGCTCGGCCGCTTCTTCTCGGACCTGCCGAGAGGAGCGTCCGACATGGCCGCGAAAACGAAAACGAATCTCTAAATGGTCACTACTGATGGTAAAGCTGACAAGAGTAACAACTGGAAATGGCTAACTCAAGGAATATTGAACAAAGAGACAGAAGAACTTATATTTGCCGCACAAGAACAGGCATTAAGAACAAACTGTATGAAAGCAAAAATTGAAAAGACCATGAATGACAGCATGTGTAGATTATGTAACAAAGTGGATGAAACAGTTGACTGTCTCATCAGCAAGTGCAGTAAGATTGCACAAACTACTATAAAACCCACCAGGGCTTTTTTTCAGCTGGAACGCAGTGGAACGGAGTTCCAGAACCTCTCGAAAATGGACACATGGCTGGTGGCCCCGCCCCCTGATCACCAGACAGAGGGGAGTTTAGATTGCCCTCCACACCACAGCTCGGAGGGCCATCTAAACTCCCCTCTGTCTGGAGATCAGGGGGTGGGGCCACCAGCCATGTGACCATTTTCAAGAGGTTCCAGAACTCTGTTCCACCGCATTCCCACTGAAAAAAAGCCCTGCAGCTAGCCATATAGACTTTTCTCCACTGAACTGGAACAAAGGGGGAAACCACTATGTTAAAAGCTGCCAGAAATTTTAGAAGACCCAGGTCAAGGACAAAGATCAGCATAGTTTCCACATTGAACTGGAACCTTCCTTTGTCATTTACATTTTTCCTTTTTAAACTTGGCCTAGTGACTAATCTAACGGACGAGATCAGCTTTATCTTCCATTTCTGGTCTGAACACAGCCAGCTGACTCAATGCTCTGGGCAAGCACGCAAACATTTTTAAAGCGAAGCTTTCAGAGATGTAATAAAACAAAAATGTACAGGGTCTTCTTTGAGAAATTCCAGTCTATTGCATTAGCATCATTGGCATATGAAGAGGCAACCACAGGTTCCAGTTTTTGTTGTTTTAAAGGGGGGGGGCGTTGCAAGTACAGCTTTAAAGATAAAGAAAAGCTACTAGTGTTAATCCTAGGGATTAAGAGAAAAACCCACTCCCTATTTATCAATGTATAAAACTGTGACCGGAGAGAATAAATAAAAATTATTCTGAGAGAATAAATAAAAATTATTCTCTGGCCATCAAAATGCCAGAACTTGCAGTCATCCAATGAAACTATGGGCCAAGCTACAAGTGATGAATGACACTTGAACGGCAAGTGAACAGACTGAGGGTCAAGCTACACATGACGAATGACACTTGAACGGCAAGTGTATTTCTCCCTGTTCACTTGCCCTCCACTCAATCCACTTGCCGTTCAAGTGTCATTCGTCATGTGTAGCTTGGCCCTCACATGTATTCCTCCCTGTTCACTTGCCCTCCACTTGCACTCCACTCGATCACTACGAGCCAAACTACAAGTGACGAATGACACAGGTTGGACACTTGTCAGCTTCCCTTAAGTTTTGATGGGAAATGTAGGCAGCTTGGCGGAATGTTGGACAAGTGACAGTTGAAAAGTCCATTGGACAGCAGTCGGAGAACCAAGCTACAAGACCAGAATGCCTACATTTCCCATCAAAACTTGAGGGAAGCTGACAAGAGTCCAACCTGTGTCCTTCATCACTTGTAGCTTGGCCCATACGTGATCAAGTGGAGGGCAAGTGGAGGGCAAGTGAACAGGGAGGAATACATGTGAGTCTGTTCATTTGCCGTTCAAGTGTCATTCATCACTTGTAGCTTGGCCCTAATTGGCAGAAGATTCAGGACAAGCAAATGGAAGTATTTTCTCATGTGATAGATAAATCATTTCTGGACTTAATGGCCACAAAATGTTGTGACCTTACTCTATGCAGCTTTTAAAATTGGGCGTAGACCAATAGTGCAATCCTAAGAAGAGTTACTCTAGTCTAAGCCCATTGAAATCAATGGGCTTAGACCGGAGTTACTCTTTTTTGGATTGCACTATAAGTTATGGCTTATCAGAGGTTGTATGCCCTAGCTGCTAAACAGAAACTCCAAGGCTTAGATCTCAAATAAAATCTCCACAGATGGAAAAGATTTCTCTTAGCAGAGTGGGACTTCCTCAGCACCTCCCACCTGATGCAGCCCCCCAATTACTCCCCATTGCCCACAGAATGTTCCTCCTTTTGGACAGGGAACAGCACAAAGGAGAGTCTATGCTCTGCAGTGGGTGGCAGAGGATGACAAAAGCACTCCAATGAGCAGAAGTGTTCTCCTGGATCCATCCCGGGGACCTTTTCTGATTATCAGATGCAGTCAGCGCATTTGCATTTGCTTGGGACAGACAGACACACACACGCACACACACCCCGTGTACACACACATGGAGGAAGCCTTCCTTGGGGACTATTATGAATACTGCTGCACAAGTTCTCATTGCTCAGACAGACTGCACTTGCTCCCAAGCAGCTGTACAAACAATTTACTGGCCTGCTCCAGTTCAATTTTCATGTGTATTATTTCTTCCTCCCTTTTAACAGTTTTCAAAAGCTAAATGTGCTTTACTGTGTTAGGTGCCAGTAAGGGACTTATGAAAAGCTATGACAGAGACATTCTAGGATCTCAGGTAGCAGAACTGGGAATGTTCCCTGCCCAAGATCCAGGAAAGCTGACGCCAGCCAGAGTAGAAAATACTGGGCCAGATGGACCTTGAGAGGTGCCTTCAGAAGAACTGTGGGTGGAGGAAATTCTATGTGGACTGGACCCAATTGCTTGTGCTATATCTCAGCTCACTACTAGAGCAACACCATTTATTTTGACTTTACCATTTCCAGAGTAAAGCACTTTGTAATTTTGTGACTGCAAAGTCCGAACCCAGTCCACTTTAGTTCACTCACACCCAGGATTACAACGTTTAAAAATTCCATTTCTCATTTTACGATTTCAGTCTTACCATGATTCATACTTCTCACATTCCATATTTCTATGATATGTGTACTATATGTGCTGATTTTCCCAGGGCTTTTTTTCAGCTGGAACTAGGTGGAATGGAGTTCCAGAACCTCTTGAAAATGTTCACATGGCTGGTGGCCTGGCCCCCTGATCTCCAGACAGAGGGGAGTTGAGATTGCCCTCCAGAGGGCAATCTAAACTCCCCTCTGTCTGGAGATCAGGGGGCCAGGCCACCAGCCATGTGAACATTTTCTCCAAGGGCAACCCACTGAGTTCCACCACCTCTTTTGCCAGAAAAAAAGCCCTGGATGTGACCATTGATTCCTGAAAGGAATTGATGCATTTTAGGGTTTGTTTTACTTACTCTTGATTTTCATAGCAGTAGAACCACAAGGATTGGGACCAGCTTAAAAAAAAAAAGAAAGATTGGACTAAAAGTGGTCTCAAAAGAACCAGGAAAAAAAAGGCAAACAAAAGAAGCAAATATTAAAAGCACAAAAATGAGTGCAGAAATCAGGAAATAAAGCAAAGCAGTATGGCGCCAGAACCAATTAAAAAACCTGTGTGGCAAAGCCCTTAGTCTAGTGTCACAGTTTTGACTAGAGATGGGCATGGACCGGCATTTGCCTACGAACCGCCGGTTCGGGGTTCGTGGGCTTCCACGGACCACGGTCCACGAACTTTTAACGGACCAGGCCCGGTTCAAGAACCGGTTCGAGAACCGGTTCGAGTCAGAAAAGGCCTTCATTTTCTCACAGATGTTCACTTCAGTCGACTTTCCCCACCAAAGGTTCTCATGTAACGCTCCTCGATTATCACTTTTCCAAAGAGACAAACAACAACTTCCCCTCCCCTATTCTGACTGACCCTTACCCACCCTTGGGGGAAGGAGAGAGACTTGTGTTCCTGTCCAGGAGAGGTGGCTGCCCACAAAACCCACCTACATGGGGCTGCATCAACAAGAGATGCTCTCCCCGGGGGTGGGGAGACCAACTCTCCATGATGGGAAATGAATGGATGTACTTGAGTGAAAGCCAACTCCGCAACAGGATCAGGTAGCAATTCAAAGGCCCCTTGCTGGAATGGAAGGCACGGGAGGGATGGAAAGGATGTCTTCCACACCTTGAGGGAAGGAAACTTATGCTACCCTGTTCAGAGGGAGCCTCTTTGGGCAGTGGACAACGAGTCCCACCTTAGTGACGTGGTGTGTCAGCTTGCTTGCTATCAAGCAAGCTGACCTGGGCCACTGTCCTACTTCTCACTGGACTTTGGGGATTGACCCTCAGAGGGGCCCTTGCGCTCGCAAGAGCAGGACGGTTGCCGACGAAACCCACTTCACCGAACGTGATGCAGTCCATCAAGGAAGCTCATCATGTGCCTTAGACTGTTTTGTCAGCATACAAATCATATCAAGAAAAAGAGGAGGTACTTAGAAGGTGCCAGGGACAGGGCTTGTCGTTGGGAGGAGGATAATATATGTTTGTAAAGCTCAGTCATCATGTGCCTTACACTGTTTCGTCAATATACAAATACAAATCCACTATTTAGGGAGTGAAAAAGGCTTTGAAAGAAGTGAAGCAGACAGAGCCCCCCAAAAACTGCTGCCAGTGGTTCTAGGGTGGGTGTTTCACAGAGGCCAGTAGCAGTCTTCCCCCTGCACCTCAAAAGCCAGACTGGAAATGCCCCCCAAGTCACCCACTATTTAGGGAGTGAAAAAGGCTTAGAAAGAAGTGAAGCAGACAGAGCCCCCCAAAACCTGCTGCCAGTGGTCCTAGGGTGGGTGTTTCACAGAGGCCAGTAGCAGTCTTCCCCCTGCACCTCAAAAGCCAGGCTGGAAATATCCCCCCAAGTCACCCACTATTGAGGGAGTGAAAAAGGCTTTGAAAGAAGTGAAGCAGACAGAGCCCCCCAAAACCTGCTGCCAGTGGTTCTAGGGTGGGTGTTTCACAGAGCCTAATAGCACTCTCCCTCCACTTGCATCTCATCAGCAGCCAAGAAAGAACGTGGGGGAAAGTACACAAGAACTCAGGCAGACAACGCCCAAAGCTGCCTTGCACCCACTGTGGGTCTGTGAGTGGGTGGCGTCAGAGCACAATAGAACCCACCGGCAACCCAGAAAAAAGGAAGAGATTTGGGGGGGAGGGGGGATTAAGCCCGAGAAGAACCCAAGGACTGGAAAAACGCAGAAAGAAAACAGAGTAACCCGATAGTGCGGTAAAAGGATTTTTTTAAAGTGCTCTCAAGAAAACTAAAATAGAACCCACTTGCAACCAAGAACAAAGGAAGAGATTTGGGGGGGAGGGGGGATTAAGCCCAAGAAGAACCCAAGGACTCGAAAAACGCAGAAAGAAAACAGAGTAACCCGATAGTGCGGTAAAAGGATATTTTTAAAAGTGTTCTAGAATAGAAACAAGGAGAAAAAAATTAAACAGGAATGGAGAAAAGAGTAAGCTCTCTTGCAACTGAAGCCCCAAAGCCCCAAGGCACAAGCCGCGCTCTCACAAAAAAAAGAACCTTCCCCACAGCAAGCAGTTGCTAAGCTAACTCGCATCCCCATGCCAGCAAAATGGAGCGGAACTTCACGCGCTTTGTCTTTTATGCAGAAAGGCTGGTGATCTCTGTTTGGCTGACAGAGCTGCCAATCAAGGTTTCCTGGGCTAAGATTGGTGTGTTCCAAACGGGGAAGGTGGCTCCACACCGCTGCCGAGGAAATTGTTTGAGCGGGAATCCTGGCATGACAGGCCAACAGACACATGGACAGAAAGCCCCAATGTTCGGCGGTTTCGTGAGAAAAACACGCACCCACGGCCCGCATGTTCGCGAAGGATGAACTGGGTAAGTTCGTGACGAAATTAAGTCCATTATGCGGACTGTGCCCATCTCTAGTTTTGACCATTCTGCCTTTAGTGATTCTGCTAACAGTTCATATTCTGAGTCTAACTCCTTGGTCTCAACTTCACTGACACATTTAAACCCCTTCAACATGTTCGAGAATGCATCCAAGAAGTAGACAAAGAGGGGTACAAATATTTAACTGAATTGGCCAATGTCCTTATTGCCATGTGATCATTTATGTCGTGACAAGCTGTTTGACTGGACCAAGAGATCACTGACACCAGATCAATGAAATAGTCTACACAACAAGATAGGCTGGAACCCAACAAGAATGTTATCCGATCAGGTAGGAGGTACCTTCAAGCTATCTTAACAGGGCATGGGCATCACAGAAGAGGACTGCAAAAACCTGTAGAAAAACAAAAACAGTAATAGAGTCAGGGCTTTTTTTCAGCGGGAACGCAGTGGAATGGAGTTCCGGCACCTCTTAAAAATGGTCACATGGCCGGTGGCCCTGCCCCCTGATCTCCAGACAGAGGGGAGTTTAGATTGACCTCCGCACCGCCGAGCAGCGCGGAGGGCAATCTAAACTCCCCTCTGTCTGGAGATCAGGGGGCAGGGCCACCGGCCATGTGACCATTTTTGCAGAGGGTGATTTAAACTTTAAAAAACTCCCCCCTTGTTCCAGCTGACCCAAAGTGACGTCATTGTGTGGTCTTGAGTTCCACCACTGAGTTCCACCACCTCTTTTCCCAGAAAAAAAGCCCTGAATAGAGTTATGAATCACCATATAGTTTGGGACTGGTAATGTAAAAGGAATAGTAGAAATGGATGCCAGTGCATTCTTGGCCATGCAACCACCACAGAGCTAAATGCACAGAGTTGACACTTCAGCCAAATAGAGAAGGTTTGCCCATTAACAGGATTTCATCTGTAGAAGGTTATGCATACCCTCTACCATGAGGAAAATGTGCTGGTGTAAATGAGATGGGTAAAAATAACTTTTCAGAAGCACAGTCTAGAGACTTTAATCTTGTTGACTTTAGAGACTCACAGCAGTCTAGAGACTTTAATCTTGTTCCCTAGGTAAGGGAATAGACAACATTGGGCTAAAGAAGCTAAAAGTCCATTGCAATACACCTGCCCCATGGGTTTTAGTTGCTGAGGGACTGTGCAATATGAATGTTGCTGAGTTTTATAAAAAGGAATAGTTTTATTGATTTTGCTACGTGTTTTCATACTCTGATGTGATCCACTCCGAGCCTGCTTGCAAAGAGAGCAGAATATAACAGCAATAATTAAATTAAATTAATTAAAATTAAAAGATGCTTAATATGTTCAGCTCTGGAATGGGATTTATATGATGCCATATACTTTCCTTATAATGTTTCTTCACTTGCTCTCTCTGTCTCCTAAAGAATCAACAGCTGGTACTTAAGATCTAGTATCCTACTGAACCCAAATCCGACTTTAATCAAATATGCGAATGAGTTTTAAACATAACCTATTGTGCTTTCAGCCCATCTGACTATATGTGTGTGTGTGTGTGTTGGTTTTGTAGTGTAATAACATAGTACCTGAGCTTCAAAAAGGTGTTTGAATAAACCGAAGAGTGTTATCAGGACTCTTGTACCATCTTTCTTCAACTGTCTGCAGTTTCCTTTACCTGATTTTTACCTCAGAACACAGACTTGCACAGCTGACCAATCAGAGAGAGGGGGGTGCAAGCAGGCAGGAGCCTACCAGCCACACAGGAAAGCCAGGCCCCACAGGGAGATTGGCAACCCTAGTGAACTTTGAAGGAAAGGCTGGGAGGTGCATTTTACCTCAGGACACATTCAAGGACTCCCAATAGCAACTGCATTCTGTTTAGAATGTGGGAGGTGACAGGACCAATCAGGCCACATATGCAAATGACCTCTGTATTCCAACTTTCTCAGGGGGGGGGGTGAGGTGTAGAATGCTGTGAGCTCCAATCAGCTCACATATGCAAATGACCTTAAAAGGCTGGCCCAATCAATGAAATGTGGCTGAGCAGGTAGCGGATGGGGGCACAAGCAGGCAGCAGCCTGTCCGCCATACAGGGAAGCTGTATCCCTGTGGGAAAATACATCTTACCTCTTTTTACTCCCTCAGGGAGTGAATTTCTTAAAATCCCTTCTTAGTGGGTGTTTACATCATGAAAGGAATGTTCTCCCCAAACTTTATGTTTCTAGGTCCACAGTTTGGACCGGGCATTGATGAGTCAATCAGAACACTTGTATTAATCTATTGTTAGAAGTTCATCTACAGTTGGAAATTCATCTATATATATGAAACTTTTGTTACTTGGGTTATATAATTTGTTATCTTTGTTTCCTGCAAAGCCAAGAATGAGTCAATATTACTCTTCTTTTTATTATTAGAGGAACTGTCTCCTGCTTTATAAGCAGACTTTAGGTCTGGATGAACTCGGGTTTCCCTGTTCCATTTCAGGCACTTTCTGATTTTCAACCTTGTATTTCATTCTTGATTCTATTACTCTTCATAAGAATAGCAACTAAATGCCAAGGACATAACATATAAGGCAGAAATAAACAAAACTGTCGACATCCAAGAGAGTTGGATGTGATCCTTAACATGAAAATAAATTGAATGGGGTAAGGGAGTTTTCATATGAATATAAAAGAACAAATTGGACACTTTGTACCTAATGTTATAGCTTGATTTGTGGATTCTGTCAGTGTATTCAAATTAATGAAGAGTGTATTAAAAACATCGAGACCTTTTCGACAATGGAGAAGGAAAAGATTCAGACGTTGGCAAACGTTTATCTAGCTACAATTTGACAACACGGAATGTTCTTGAAATTGTCAACTCGCATTGCTCATCTTCAAGGTATCTTTGTGAAACTGAAACCCACTCTTACTGTTAATTTCATTTTATGTGCATCTCTCTCTTCCATCCCCCTTCCCAGTGCCTGAGTTCATAAAAATATATGGGAGTTAAACAGACTCCATAGTGTTTTTTTTTTAAAAGAGATGTACTGAGAAATATTACAGAGTGGAACTCTAAGCAAAAGTGGTTCTTCATTTAGGAAAGTGATCCACAGAGTCTCAGAATAACTGAGCAGAAATACAAAGAATACAAAGAGAGAACAGTAAAAAGCCGAAAACATTCAGCAATGTAACTAGGATGGGACAAAAGGGCACTTATCCAGAGCTACAACGCTGGCACCAAAGATAACAACATTAAACTATTAAAGTACATAATGCTTTCAGTGTGGAATAATTAATATGGGGGAAGGCAGCATCAAAAGAATGAATGGTGGATCACTAACAACATCCTAAGCAGAATTACCCCCTACTAAGTCAATTGACTTAAATTGACTGAAATAGACAAGAATAACCTTGTTCAGGACTGTTAATCTCCTAGCAAGTACACTGCATGAGTAAGAACTAGACTTGCAGTTTAGGCCATGTCACAACAGGTAGTTGTGTTTCAGTACAACGAAGACTGTGTATTATCTTGCTGGTATGATATCTTCTAGCTGACCAGTATCTTGTTTCATGAACCAGGCTTCCTGGACTGATCTTGCTGCTATGTACACTGCCTGACCAGACTTGCTTTACTGGTAACTGGATCACCATGCCTAGATCATCTATATTTGGACCAGTGATTTTGTTAACTGGGCTTTGTAACTGGCCCTTGTCCACTTGTCCATCAGAGAGTCATGCCAGTGAGGGCCAAGCTACACATGACGAATGACACTTGAACGGCAAGTGGATTGAGTGGAGGGCAAGTGAACAGGGAGAAATACACTTGCTGTTCAAGTGTCATTCGTCATGTGTAGCTTGGCCCTCAGTTTCATCATCTAGATTGAGCCTGGCCAAATCTGAATAGTGTAAGCAGTCTTCCCTTTGCAAGTGTTTGGGAAAATTGCTCCCCCCACCCACCCAGAGACCCATCTGTGCCTCATACAGGACACTGATTTGGAATGAATAAAATAAGTGGTGCTGTCTGAAGGACCTGCTTACAATGCCTAATCTATTAACCTGAGCTACAACACAGCTATAGATTCTTGGTCAACAACCAGTTTTGCTGAAAGACCAAATGATAAACCAAAGAGTAAGCTCTGTTGCAGTAACTGTTAGTCCCTGCTATTCTTATTTTTCAGTTGTGAGATGGTAGCTGAAGATGGTAAAAGAGTACCTCTTAAGAGGTTACACTTGCCAAGGGGGCAGAGCAGTTTCTGACTCCTATAGATCCACCTGACTAAGGTTGCTGCTTAGCCAGTAATGGAGCGGGGACCTCCTAATTATGCTCCCAGTTATGCCCCCTTCCCTCTCTTAACAGAGCAGGAGGGAATGGGGGGGGACAGTACATGGAAGAAACTTCCTGTTTCGGAACAGGAACTGATTTCATGATGCTTCAGGGATTTCTCTATGGTATATCCATAGCAATTTTTGAAACCTTTAGCGAGTCAGAATGTCACTTCCTGCTTTGAAAAAGGAAATGACTTCCAAAAAGACTCCTCCCAGTGCTCTTAGGGATTGCCAACTCAGACTGCAGGAGCTTTGAGATTTAGGATGAAAGAACCCCTGTGGAGGAAACCAAGCACAAGGGTTAAATATGTATAGCTCATTTATCACTTCTTGGTTGGGATAGCTATTGAACTTCATGGCTCAGATTAACACCAAATGATTTCAACACATTCCCCATACTGCATGTTTCTATATGTATTTCTCAAGTACATCATCTGCATGATTAAAAAAAACATCTACTGGCCAATTTGGAAGAGAACTGAGTGCAGTACAGGCAGCTTTAGAGGAAATATGTGCTGTTATCAGAGAGAATTTGCTCTGGCCTGGACAACCCCCTTATGCTGGGCTGCACATACTGTTCTATGCTTTTGATTATGGAAAGTTTTGGTGGTTCTGAAATTCAGGAAATGGAGCAAAAGCCTATCATTTTCCTGGATTATAGTTTCATGATACATTTTGAAACTATGAGACTCTCTACACGAGACATCTGACATATGAAGAACACGTGTCAGGAAATGCAATTGTAGCTGGGAAGGGTTGTTTTCAAAGACAGAGTTGGTGGCAGGGCAAAGGCTTTGCTATACACTGGAACTGTGTAAAGGGTCTGTGAAATGCCAGAAGGGAAACTTCAGCCCGTTATAATGTCTCTAAGGCCAAGCCTGGCTCTGGATGGCAGCTCCAGCCCATTTCCATTCCTCGCCGCCCTCGAGTTGCAATCCCATACAGTTTTAGACTGGAGAGGTGAAATCGACAGAGACTTTGGGGAGCTGAAGATGAAATTAACTAGCCTTCTGAGGAGTTATCTCCACCAGGTCTGTCTTTTTAAACTATGCTTCCCGGCTAACATTGTGTCTCCCTACACTTGACGAATGTGCGCTGAGGTGTCTTGTGTACAGAGACTCTAAAAAGCCAGCACAATAAGAGTCAACTTGTTCATTATTTTCTCTTACTAATCAATTTCCTAGTTCCCAGGCTTCCTGCCAGGTCCTCCTTGGTTCCACCCTCTAGCCATTTGCCTGGGGGGGGGGGAGACGCACTTATTTGTTAAATGAAAAATTGGCAGTCTTAATGTGTCGGCACAGTGCAATGTTTTAAGACATCAACAATCAAAACAGGGTCATGTTTTTACATTATTACAAAGTCACAAAAAGTAGGTAGAAATACCACAAAATCAGGTTTTCTAGCTGATAGTCTGTGAGAACTGTAGCCATTCCTTGCTGTGCCTTGCTAACAAAAATTTAAGAGCTACCCAGCTGGATCCTCTCTTTAAATGCAAACTGCACATTCCATCTATTTGGTAGCCACTAAAATCTACCTTACGTTTTGTCACTGTAGCTCAGGACCGGCTTCCCAGTGATTTTTTGCAATACCTGAGGGACTGCCTCCCTTCCATACTATTCAATCTGCCTATTAAGATCTGCCTCTCAAGCCCTGCTCTCTGTCCTCCTGCCATCAGAGGTGAGGCAGGCCGTGACTAAAGGCAGAGTATTTTCTGTGGTGGCACCTCACCTTTGGAAAACCCTCCCCCTTGAGGCTTGGCTGTCACCTACTTTACTATGGGCCAAGCTACAAATGACGAATGATACAGGTTGGACTCTTGTCAGCTTCCCTCAAGTTTTGATGGGAAATGTAGGCATCTTAGTCCTGCAGCTTGGCTCTCCGACTGCTGTCCAATGGACTTTTCAACTGTCACTTGTCCAACATCCCACCAAGCTGCCTACATTTCCCATCAAAACTTGAGGGAAGCTGACAAGTGTCCAACCTGTGTCATTTGGCACTTGTAGTTTGGCTCACAGTGTCTTTCAGGGGCCAGGCCAAAATATATCTTTTCACCAAAGCTTTTAATTAGGGGGTCTTTCTGTTCCAGTTTTTTAAATGGTCGGCTGTGGCTTGAGGTCTATGTATAGTTTTATGCTGTTTATGCCTTGTGAGATGCTTTAATAGCTTGTGGTTTTTATATAGTTAACTTATTATTTTAATTGTAAGCTGTCTAGCAGGACCCTTATGGGGCAGCATAGAAATCTCCTAAATAAACAAACCAATAAACAACTATAATATAAACGAATGTATATTGGACTTAGGAGTACAAGATGAATTAAGTGGTTCCCTTGTACCAAAACCCAAAAATCCCTGTATGCAGGGTTTTTTTTCTGGGAAAAGAGGTGGTGGAACTCAGGACCACACAATGATGTCACTTTGAGTCAGCTGGAAAAAGGGGGGAGCTTTTTAAAGTTTAAATTGCTCTCAGTGAAAATGGTCACATGGCCAGTGGCTCTGCCCCCAATCTCCAGACAGAGGGGAGTTTAGATTGCCCTCCACGCCATTGGCACAGAGGGCAATCTAAGCTCCCCTCTGTCTGGAGATCAAGGGGCGGGGCCACGGCCATGTGACCATTTTCAAAAGGTGACGGAACTCCGTTCCACCATGCTCCAGCTGAAAAAAAGCCCTGCCTGCATGGATCCCAGACATCATGCCTACAGGAGGGAATCATTCACATATACATAATTCTGGCACGCCAGAGGGCCAAACGGTAAGAAGCAGCTGCCATATCCCTGTGATAAAATGATAATTGAAATGGCTTTCATTGTCATAGGCATACTCTTTAGCAATAATTTTTAGCCATTAGAGTGGGAACTAGGGATGCTCAAAAATCCACTGGCTTGTTTACATCTAGTGTTACCAACCATCAGGTGAGGCTTGGAATTCTCCTGGAAATACCAAAATCAGTTCCAGAGATCAGTTCTCCTGGAGAAAATGGAAGCTTAAGAGAGCAAACTCTGTGATATAGCATTGATTTCAGGTAAACACTTCAACTGACACTACCCCCAAATCTCCAGGAATTTCCCAGGCCAGAGTTGGCAACTCTACTGAGACCCAGTTTGGTGTAGTGGTTAAGAGCGTGGGACTCTAATCTGGAGAGCTGGGTTTGATTCCCCGCTCCTCCACTTGAAGCCAGCTGGGTGACCTGGGGCTAGTCACAGTTCTCTGGAGCTCTCTCAGCCCCACCCACCTCACAGGGTGTTTTGTTGTGGGGATAATAATAACATACTTTGTAAACCGCTCTGAATGGGCAATAAGTTGTCTTGAAGTGCGATATAGAAATTGAATGTTGTTGTTATTGTTGTTATTACTTATATGCTATTTGCCAATCACAAACAGGGAGCTGATTTTTCAATGGACTTCATGGCTGTTCAACAGGTTGAGTCATCCTATTCTTTCTTATCAACACATGGCAGAACAACTGGCTTTTTGCCTGTGCACATTCTCATACAGCCCAACTGAGTTCTATTATCCCCAACTTTGCCAGGCTGCCAATCCACACAGCTGGCAGCTCTTTAAACAGACAGTTCAATTAATCATAGATCAATGCCATCTTTTTAAAAAATCCTACCATTCATTTTTAGATAGTCCTAGAGATGGGCACGGGCCGGCATTTGCCTACGGACCGCCGGTTCGGGGTTTGTGGGCTTCCACGGACCACGGTCCATGAACTTTTAACGGACCAGGCCCGGTTCGAGAACCGGTTCAAGAACCGGTTCGAGTCAGAAAAGGCCTTCATTTTCCCACAGATTTTCACTTCAGTCGACTTTCCCCACCAAAGGTTCTCATGTAACGCTCCTTGATTATCACTTTTCCAAAGAGACAAACAACAACTTCCCCTCCCCTATTCTGACTGACCCTTACCCACCCTTGGGGGAAGGAGAGAGGCTTGTGTTCCTGTCCAGGAGAGGTGGCTGCCCACAAAACCCACCTACATGGGGCTGCATCAATAAGAGATGCCCTCCCCGGGGGTGGGGAGACCAACTCTCCATGATGGGAAATGAATGGATGTACTTGAGTGAAAGCCAACTCCGCAACAGGATCATGTAGCAATTCAAAGGCCCCTTGCTGGAATGGAAGGCACGGGAGGGATGGAAAGGATGTCTTCCACACCTTGAGGGAAGGAAACTTATGCTACCCTGTTCAGAGGGAGCCTCTTTGGGCAGTGGACAATGAGTCCCACCTTACATCAAGCAAGCTGACCTGGGCCACTGTCCTACTTCTCACTGGACTTTGGGGATTGACCCTCAGAGGGGCCCTTGCGCTCGCAAGAGCAGGACAGTCGCCAACGAAACCCACTTCACCGAACATGATGCAGTCCATCAAGGAAGCTCATCATGTGCCTTAGACTGTTTTGCCAGCATACAGATCATATCAAGAAAAAGAGGAGGTACTTAGAAGGTGCCAGGGACAGGGCTTGTCATCGGGAGGAGGATAATATATGTTTGTAATGCTCAGTCATCATGTGTCTTACACTGTTTTGTCAATATACAAATACAAATCCACTATTTAGGGAGTGAAAAAGGCTTAGAAAGAAGTGAAGCAGACAGAGCCCCCCAAAACCTGCTGCCAGTGGTCCTAGGGTGGGTGTTTCACACAGGCCAGTAGCAGTCTTCCCCCTGCACCTCAAAAGCCAGACTGGAAATATCCCCCCAAGTCACCCACTATTTAGGGAATGAAAAAGGCTTAGAAAGAAGTGAAGCAGACAGAGCCCCCCAAAACCTGCTGCCGGTCATCAGAGAGTAGGTGTTTCACAGAGCCTAATAGCACTCTCCCTCCGCTTGCATGTCATCAGCAGCCAAGAAAGAATGTGGGGGAAAGAAGACAAGAACTCAGGCAGACAACGCCCAAAGCTGCCTTGCACCCACTGTGGGTCTGTGAGTGGGTGGCGTCAGAGCACAATAGAACCCACCGGCAACCCAGAAAAAAGGAAGAGATTTGGGGGGGAGGGGGGATTAAGCCCGAGAAGAACCCAAGGACTCGAAAAACGCAGAAAGAAAACAGAGTAACCCGATAGTGCGGTAAAAGGATATTTTTAAAAGTGTTCTCAAGAAAACTAGAATAGAAAGGAGAAAAAAATTAAACAGGAATGGAGAAAAGCATAAGCTCTCTTGCAACTGAAGCCCCAAAGCCCCAAGGCACAAGCCGCACTCTCACAAAAAAACCCCTTCCCCACAGCAAGCAGTTGCTAAGCTAACTCGCGTCCCCGCGCCAGCAAAATGGAGCATAGATTCGCTCACTTTGTCTTTTATGCAGAAAGGCTGGTGATCT